>NW_027437191.1:6228906-6646406 GCF_033239565.1 Halichoeres trimaculatus | reverse complement strand
TACAGTTGCACTTCTCATATGTTCCCTGTAAACAGAGGTTATGTTTATCGGCTGTCAATTGTAAAATTGGCCGAATTTGGTTGGTTGTGGGTATTGTGATGATTTTCTCAGGAACAGCATCACCTACCTTTAAAGTGGGACTTATCTTTTGTTTTGTTTTTTTGTTTTTGTTTTGTTTTTGTTTAAAAGCAATTGTCAAAAATAAATATACAGTTTTGATTATAGATTTTTTTCTGATTTTGCTCTATAAATGAATATTACATTACACATTTGATTAGAGTACGTACCATAATACAATGTGCTACTTCCAATACAGAAGACAGTTGATGATATCTGCAATTATGTGTGCAGAAAAAATATCAGCATCAGATGAGTTGTTGAATATCAGCATGTAAGGATAATGGCAAAAAACCCAATATTGTGCATCACTGCTTTGTACATTAACCATCCACTGTTTTGGCAGCAGATGACCACTGAATAAAAAACTGTATGACTGAAGATTAACAAATCTTCTATATAAGATGCATCATGGTCAATATTTCCTTTCAGTTTGAACAAACTAACAGACTAACTAGAAATCTCATTCATTGCAGACTTGCTGATTTCACTGCTGTCAGCTCTTAGCTTGGGTATGTGTGTGTGTGTGTGTGTGTGTGTGTGTGTGTGTGTGTGTGTGTGTGTGTGTGTGTGTGTGTGTGTGTGTGTGTGTGTGTGTGTGACCACTCTGACAGTATTTTAGATTCCTGCCCGTGTGTGTGTGTGTTTCATGTTACAGAGGGTAGTGTGATCCTGCTCACTGCAGCATGAAACGCTGATCTACACAGATGGTCATGTGTCAGTTCAGGCAGGTGGAGGGCATATGGACAACAGACCTCGAACCAAAACTCTGTTTCAGCCACCGAGGAGAAGCTCAGGAGGCCTGGCAGGCTGCATGTTACTTCATCCCAGGCTGCCAAACACACACACACACACACACAAACACACACACACACACACACACACACACACACACACACACACACACACACACACACACACACACACACACACACACACACACACACAGTCTGTCCGTGGCAGATCACTCAGAGTATGAACACCACACTCCTCTACATATCCACTTATTCAGCTTTTCTTGGAGAAAATTGAGGCTGCAGACGGGCTGGTATGACTGTATAATCCCAGCTTTAGAGATGTTCAGAGAGAATCGATGGCAAATGAGAGGCCGGAGCAGTCGTCCGTAGCAACAGATGAGAGTCTAACATGTGGACTCATGCAGGGAGGTGGGGGTAGACGGAGCAGAGCCCAGCTGTGCGTCGCCCTTTCTACCTGCAGCCTTTTTGTCCTCCCTGCTCGACGCTCTGCTCCATGGCTCTTATCGACTCCGTGTGTTCGTTTACTGACCATCACGGCGGGAGGTCGGGCTCTCTGCGCGCACTCTGCGTGCTCGACCTCCAACATAAGGCCGCAGAGCAGCGAGGGGGCAGCAGCTGCTCAGACTGCAGCTCGGCTTCAGGTAGAGAACAAAGTGCGGCTCTTATTAATGCTGATCAGTAGCAGACACAAACAAGGAGGGCTGCAACATCTTAACCAATTAGCTGAATAATTGAACGTTAGGGTGTTCTCTGATAATGAAGTTCCCCAAATTGTTCCTCGTAATAAGGGCTGCTGCCCTAATTGACAGATAAACACACAAGGGAGTTAACTGTTCTACAGGACTCTGTGTGTGTGCATGATAGGGGAGTAAATACAGAATGAACGTGAAGTGGAAAAAGACAAACATAAAGGATGAGAAGCAGCCGCCTGGTTTGCATGTCGACACTCTTCAGTTGCAGACATGTGGCAAGTGGAAGCCTTAATTTGGCCTGAAGCCCATTTTGATTCTCTCTTATGGGAAAAACCAGCCTGTTAATCGACACTGCGGGGAACACACTCTGACTTGTCTGTGTGTGTGTGTACATGACTGAGCTGTACTCGTGCTCCTATATGATGATGACTCATCGACAGGTCCGATGTGTCCCACCGAGCTGCCCCCGTCTCCTGCTGCTCTCACTGATTGGACTCTTCATAGCACAGATACACTGTTAAACAAACAGACTGTCACTGATGCTGCTGCTCCATCTCTGCACAGACCGCACACTGACAACAGCAGGAAGAGGAGGAGGAGGAGGCTGACCAGGCAAAGGGGTGGTGAAGACACAGAAAAGGGGACAAAATGCAGCTCAGCAGGATGAGGTGTTTGAGTCCAGGCCTGTGAGCTCTCTGCTGGTCCCCTCAGAGCTCAGGATGGGGCTTAGTGTACGTCAGCCAAGAGCACGGTGACATATGTGCCAGTATTTATAGCCAGCAGATCCGCTGAGAGGCTGGGGGGCTGCTTAGAGAAGGTATTATTCAGAACCCAAAGACCAGCCTCGCTGCCATCAAGCTCACAGCATATTAGGCAGCAAATAAACGCAACAAGCTAATTCACCAGTCACAGTCATCAAACTCAGAGCTTTTACAATGTTTTACTGCTGTAAGTCTTAAAAACTACATTCAGCTGACAACCCTCTGCTTATTGTGTCATAAAACCTGTTAGCTACCTCATTGTTAGCATTCATCTGCTTCCTAACTTCCTCACTCAAGATGGCTGGAAAGTCAAATCAGCTAACTAGCTTAATGCTAGCTCAACTCCAGGACCCTATGGATAGATATCCCTCCAGTGTTGGCTTTGTTTGGTCTTTTTATTCTTTAGATAGTGATGGTGTTTGATGTTTTAAGAAATATTTGTTATTCCACTCCAGTTTGACTTCACTTGATGTTAGTATTTATCTTTTTTTTCCTCAGGGTAGATTGAAAGCTACACTTTTTTCAGGTAATGTGCTAGCAAAATCCCTTCTTCTGGTTTTTCGCTACACTTGGAACCAGAGATTCTAAAGCTGTTTAAGACTGACTCTTTTGTCTGATTTCTTACAGGTTATAACTTTGTTTGCTCTTAAAGAGGGGTATTATGCTTTTATTAGTCTTTGTTCTGAGCCTCTTATTCCCCATCGTATATTGAAGTGATTTATTGTAAATAAATAAATTAATTAATTAATTAATTAATTTAATTAAATAACAAAAAAATATAATAATAATAATAATAATAATAATAATAATAATAATAATAATAATAATAATAATAATAATAATAATAATAATAATAATGAAAGATACACTGTGTTTTTTTTGTTTTTTTTTTGGTAATAAAATCATGTCAGTATCTGTCTGAAACACTTCCTTTTAGATGCCGTCCCTTTGAGGCTGGTCAGGGCAGAGCTATAAGCAAACATTAGGGTTTAATGCTTGACCCTCTAATGTGCCATAAACCAATCAGGAGATCCTTATGTGATGACCTCATCATTTCATCAAGTCCCTTGAAGATCTCATGCCAGTTTTAGGACGGACTGTTCTGATCAGTTTACAAACACATTCAGGGATTTTAGCAAACTATGAATATGTAGAGGTTTGAAAATCTGTTTGTATAGTTTGAGCAGCATTGTTACTTAATATTTGTTTAAAATGTGGGAAAGCAGAATACCCCCTCTTTAAAAATACAGCAACAATCAAATAAGTGTATGAAAAGTTGTAATTCATCAAATTTAAAGTAACCCAAGCCAATGGCCCTTTTCTCCAGTTCCTGGCGAGTATAAAGTGGAGTAAACACCAAAACTTAGCATTTTTAGATAACTGCCAATGTTAGCAATGATCTACATCCCACAAATAACCAACAAATCAATTTATTAGTGAGTGATTGGATGCTTGTGTTAGCAATCGTGGAACCTTAGCTAACAAGTCAACAAAAATTTAGTCGTCCTTTGCTGATTATTAAAGAAAGTGCTGTTAAAGTTCAACATAAATCCACAACAACCCTTTATTTTTTCTGATTAAATACAGATAATATTGAAGAAATATATTATGAATAAAACAAAATATCTTTGCTAAGATTGGACAACAGCAAAAACTAACCATGATTTGATTTTTAACTAGAGTGTGTTTTGCTGGGTGGGTTAAGCTCAGCTGGTGGAGCAGGTGCTGTGCCTGGGTCTTGATGTGATTAACAACATGTCTCAGTTCACTCTTTCCATATTTTTTTCCTTCTCCTGATTTGTCTGTTTTAACAAAAGCTAATAGAGTTCAAACCTCATTTTCAAACACAAAAAATAACCTTTTCTGTTCTTTGGTATAACTGGTCCAAGGAGGAACATCAGCTTTCAGACACTTTCTGGCTATGAGAAGACTTAAAGTGAATTAGCGCCCATACTAGCTGTTTTTAGCCTTTAACCAATGAATAATTAGAAATTTTACTGTGATACAGGCAGATATTCTGCTAAATGTGGACCGGCTATTGTCTTTTTATGAACTGATGAGCATAAAACAGCAAATGTAAAGACACTTCCACTTCCACTTGTTGAGAATTGAAACCTTTATCCTGTTTTGTTAAAATCTTTTTAAAATAAAACTTTTTTTCTGGCTCACTGACTGAGCTAAGAGCAGCTGATACTGACGTTGCCTAATGAGTCAACAAATATGTTGTTGCCACTAAGTGTATGGACAGTTTCCCTCCTGGTATTTACTGTTTGTCATTTCAGTTGGTCAATAGAGATGTTGTGAAATTATTATCATCAGTCAAGTACCCAGGAGTTATGGGACCAACACAGTAAACAGCAGTGTTAGCAGAACTGGGTTTGAGTTTACAACCCTGACAAATGACTGCAGTGCAAATATGGTCATTACTGTCATCAGGATCAAATTACAGCAGATATATCCCACCATCATTGACATCCTCAGTAAGCAAGTGAAAAGGACACAAATAAGACAGCAGGACACCAGTTTCTCACTCTGAAGGAGCCATTTATGCCTCACTGGGAGATGATAAAGTTAATAACATGCTTCCCGCTGTGCAGCAGAGCTCTCTTCTTCATATTTCATTTAGTGCACCAGAGAGGTAAGGCAAGTCATAGCTCTGACAGATTATAGCTATGATTACCAAGGGATTAGCAGTTTCACTGCAGCCTGGGAACTCAGCAGAGGACCAAGAGGTAGATTAATGCCCCTCCCCCAAACAATCAGGACACGGTGCTGCTCAGCCACCTCTAGCATGACACCAAAATATGTGTTGAAAGGGTTAATGGTAAGTCAATTAGAGCATGGCACTAATCTGCACAAGCCAAAGGTCATCTCTTAGTAGACAGGCAGATTAGAGCCGGAGGTTCTCCTGCTTGGCGTGCTGCTTCACCTGAAATCCACATCCACAATCCCCTGCAAGTGGGCTGTGAGCCAGCAAACGGGCTCCCTACAAGGCCATGCATTATTCAGATCCAATCCCCCCAAACACATGGTTAACTGATCAGGAGGCGTGGGGAGAGCTGGGGCTGCAAACTGTTAAAAGCCATGCACATCCTGAACCCTGAAGGCCAGGACAGGACAAGAAATAAGAATCAAATGTTCAATAACCAGGCCGCAAATATGAGGCCTGACCCGCAGGCTGCTTCACCCGCTGTGGCCCTCCTCAGAGCGCCGCCTCTGCTGGGTTTCAGTCAAACTGTATGCCTATTGCTGCACAAGTTTCATGTGTTTTTACATCCATCCACCAGGAATATGAGCAGCTGCACAACAATGAAAGTATCAGGATCACCATCTGGTCAAACCAGCAACATGGTGTTAAGAAACATTGGGCGTTGAGTCAATGCAGGGATCCAAAACTGTCCTTTAGCTTCGCCAAAGAATTAACCGATTTGCAGATTTTCACACCTCCAGACATTACCAAGGTGTAAAAAAATTAAATGATTTGTCAAAAACAGTTAAGCCCAGGGCCAAACAGTTGTCACATTTAACGATTGTTATTATCACAGCATCAAACAGACATGAATTTATCATAATAACCCTTTTCCTACTTAGCATGTTTAAACTGTTCCCATTAGATGGCGTTCTGAGTACAATGTCCACACTTTCAGTTTCACCACAACACCCAGCTCCTATTTTCAGTCCCTTTGCTCCTGTGGACATATATGGAAGTTAAGCTGTCAGGGATCCACAGATCCAACTTTTTAAGTCCTGATACCAATACCGATACTTTGGCTTTGGTATCAGCCAAAATAAATACAGATCTGAACTGATGCCAGTATGTGTGACACTCTGTTCCTTATCGCTAGAATAAAAAAAAGTTATGTGTTAGTATTTTTAGGAGTTTTTCCTTCCGTCATGATTCTGCTTAGCAAAGATGCATAGACCAACTGATAGTGATGACACAGTACATACATACACACATACTTATACAGAGCATAGAACTGAGTCACACAGATCTGTCCTATAAATCAGCCCTGTCTTCGCCTATATCTAGTCTGACTTTTTTGACTCTGTATCAAAGTGATCCCCAATATCCAGATCAAATCAGAGCATCCCTGGTAGCTGTAAAATACCTCCTCATTACACTGCAGAAACCCAAATTAAGGGCCAGCTCCCTGGACTGTGATCACCAGAACACTGGGAATATTCAGGATATATCAGAATATCGTATATATTAGAGCTTGTTGGCTAGTTCATCAGCCATTGATACTTTCCACGGCCATGGTTGAAGTGTTGTGACTTAAGCTGTGTTAACATTGGAGGTTGGTTCCAAGCAGCAACATACGCTCTAAAAATAATGAAAGCCTATGAAGAGGTGCTAAAACAGCGTCTGCTTGAGGCTGACTGGAGATAGTCCAGAAACCGTATACACACCAAGCCAAACAAACAAACAAACACACAGGTGAGATAAATATTTACAGCCTGGATCAGAAGCATGGCTTGGGTCTGAGTACCTCCTTCTTGTATCGACGCACGCTGTGAGGACACTGGGAGAGATTTTTTTTTTTTTTTAACTCAGCAGTTTAGAAGATATTAAGATCATGAGTCTAACCAACTAGAGGCACAGCTCACATGACTGACAGGTCTGACGCCCCATAGCTGTCAGTGAGGAGGCTCAAGGCCCACCTCTTGAGTCAGCATCCCAGTTCGGGCCCCACCAATGATTGGCTTCATTTCTCTGTATCAGGGGCAGAAAGGTGGCGTCATGGAGGCTACGTCCAGTGTTTCCACTACCATTGTATAGGGGAGGTGGCCCACCCCTCAGGAAGTTGAGATAATTTTATTTCCCATAGAGCACTAGATCTGATCACTAGAAGTGATTTAGAGCTGTAAATCAGGTCTATACCTTGTGTTTTTAATTTAAAAGACTAAAAAGTCTTATGCAATTTATCTAATTTACATGACGGGATGTCATTTGTACCTCGTTGCATTCACATTTCTCCTCCTGCTGTTTTGTGCACGGCAAAGTTCCGCTCCAACGTGTTCACAGACACACAAGCATGTGCGCGCATTTATACACACAGACAAGCACATCAATGTCTCCGCCCCCCTAGGATAAAACTGCTACGTCCATATATTATACAGTCTATGGTTGGCCCATTCATTCTTTATTTCATTCTTCAAAAACCAGCTAACCCTGAGAAGGAAAACTTCTCTCTTTACATCATATAATTATCCCCAAAGGTTTCCCTGTGGACAGCAGAGTGGTTTCTGCACATGGAGTAGGGACAGTTGGTTTTTAACAGACCCAGAGTGGAAAGCTTTGCTACCTGATGAAACGTGATCTCCAACACTCGCATGCTGTGAGGACACGGTGTAATGGAGACTGGTCCAGGTCCATGAGATACCCTTTAACCTCTGCAGGAGACAACGATAAATGACCCTCAGAGGAAGTGTTGTCAGTGATGGACTTTAGGGGCAGGAACGCTCACCTTGAGCTGCCAATGAAGGGCAACGAATGAGCTGAAGAGAAGAGGACCTTCACCCCAGGAGTTCATCATGAGCTGTGTTTACATGGAACACCAGATATAGGAAAAAAGAGCCTTTTTCCATAGATATGTTCAGATCCTGATTAGTAGTGGGCATTTAAAACATGCACACTATAAGATACTCACTTCTAACTGTTAACAGATTATTCTATGAGTCTGCCATTCGTTAAGAAGACATAAGGAGATACAGTAATGACCTAATGTCATGTAAAGTTGTTGTAGGCCAGTTTGATAAAGCTGATATACAAATTAAAAGGATCTACACATGAGTTGTTTTCTAGTTTCACAGAGTGCCGCGGGCGCTGCAGTTGGTACCTCCCCTATCCAAAACACTCACAGGCGGACAAGTCTTCCTCACTCGCAGCAGTCCCTCTCAGCTGCAGCCAGAGCGGATGACTGCGTGCTAATTAATTGTGCATGTGCTCGTCTCTTTTGCCTCACTTTTGCTGGTCCCAAGAGGGTTGATATTTTGGCATAAAAAAAGGGATCAAAAGTGGAAAGAATTTGTAGTTCTAATCATTTTACAGTGTTTTTAAACCCCTCTGGTCTCGCCTGGGGTTATTCCTCTCTCCCTCAATGTCCATGACAAAAACATACAAATGAAATATCGAGCAAATTAGATGATGGTGTCATTTAGCTACATTAGATGAGGCTAAATTATGCATGTGTTAAATAATTCATACATAAAAGTTTAAAGTTTTTATTGTCATTATTTTACTTTTTTCCCAGGATTAGTGACCCTGAATGGAGGCAAAGCCCCCCCCCCCCCCCCCCCACAGCGTAAAAAAAATCCTGGAGAAAACCCTGAACAGTGACATGAACTGTTTGATTTTTTTTTGTTACACAGTTATATGAAAATGTTAAAATAATAATAATAATATGCATTTAAGTCATGTTTCTGCTTTTGCTACTGCCAGTGGATGGATACATGACTGGATTAAAGTAAATCTCCCCTAAAGCCCATCAGATAGCTCCAGTATAGTCAAATGTTTCTGTGCAAAACATAAAATAGAATTTATGAATCAGTAAAAGGCAGGGATTAAGGTTTCTTTTTTCCCCCTCTTTTTCCACCATGCATTATCTATAGTGGCACAGCAGCACTGCATTGGACTGGTGCAGGTGGAAATGATTGACGCTCGTAATCTCATCACTTCATTTAGTGTCCATAACAACAGAGAGGTTTGAATCTCTGATCAAAAAGATTTTATACAAATCTAAGAGAAACTTCTCACGTCGAACAAAGATGCTCATATCCAACCATCTTAATGGTGTCCTAAAACTCAACCATGCCATATCATAAACCAAACATCACTTCTTACAGGTGATCTGTTCTGTCAATCAACTCAAATCAACTGGAATCTGCTCCTTTCTCCACTCAGGGCAGGAGAAACACTGCAGGTCTGATGGATGGAGGGGTCTTTGACGTTAACTACATGCTGGTGTGTGCAGCTTTCAGCATCAGTGTGAGACATCAAACAGCTCTTCATGTGTCTGCATGAGTAAAACACAGAAATGCTCTCCACCCAAAGGATGTTCTGATTTAGGGTGTACCATCAGATCACACACTCCGGGAGTCAGTGAGAAATAAATGGTACTAAAACATCTTTATAAGAATAGTCTGCACCACCACCACCCCCCCCCCCCCCCCCCCCCCCCCCCCCCCCACACACACACACACACACACACACACACACACAAACACGACTCATACATGATGGAACTAAACACACTCCAGCTGTGTTTCACTGTGACAACAAAACTTCAAATGTGCGTCTTCCCTGGAGGATCTCTGATACTACACCACACCAACATCTGCACGAGCCCCTGATGCACGTGCGTGTGCGCGCGCATGCACGGATCCCCTGTGTTTTATGAGGGCACTGTGATAAAGACGGAACAGATAACGCACAATCGAAGGTTAAGTGATATTTTGGGCGCATTCACGCCACGGAGAAAGTCCTCCATGACGAGTCCCACTCTGTGAATATGCAGACATCGCAGCAGTTATGTATGCCGAAGTTCCCGCGTGCACATCCACAGTACAGATTATCACAGTGCGGCTCAATGCGACTTCTTACCTCTCAGACGGGTTCAGATGTTCCCTCTCTCCGGGAGACGCAGTCCATCATCGTGAGCACTCTGTAGTTTCTACTTCAACATTAATCCAAACCGTGTATTATTTCCATCCCCGGGTTGGATCCCTCTGCTGCTCCCGCTGCCGCCGGATCACTCTCTTCCCTGAGCGCGTGAAAACGGATCGAGACGCGTGCCGCTCCTCCGCCGCTCCGAGCGCTCTGCAGGCAGAAACCAGCACCAGCACCGAGCATCGATCACATCCTAATGTGGGCTGTTTTTAAGTTTGAGGAAACGCAGGAAGCAGCGATAAACTTTGACGGAGTGGGACCTGTGCTTCCTCCTCTTCCTAAAAACGCGCTCTCACCGCGATGATAGAAATACAATCCTGTCCGCGCGCTGCGCTGCTCTCTGCGTTTGGATCTAAATACCTGCAGTGTGCGTTTCCTCCTCCATGCGCCGAGCGACTGCGCCCAGAGAGGGAGAGAGACAGAGAGGGAGACACACACACACACACACACACACACACACACACACACACACACACACACACACACACACACACACACACACACACACACACACACAGGCGGCAGATGGAGCTGAATTTCATGAACAGGACGCTCGTTAAAAATGCAAACAGTGTGTTTCATATCACACTCAGAGAGCTCATTAACAGCAGCAGCACTTGTTACAGAGGTGATGAATATGATCCTGAGAACACACCCGACAAATCCCCCGACACCTCAGAGCCGGGTCAAGTGTTAAACCATGTTCCCTTTGATCTTTAAGAAAATCAAAATCAAAATGTTTTAATGCAACAAAAAACTCTGTTTCCGAGGAAAGTGAAAAGTTTAAAAGTAAGACAACTAAGTAAAAGATATAGACTTACTCTCAAGAAATACATAGTTTTATAGAATAAAGGAGAAGAAAAAAAAGCTCAGATGTCTAGAAATTTTAATGATTTTAGTCTCAAATTATTATCATCAATAAATCACCTTTTATTAAAGCATGCCCCCCAAAGAGCTACACAAATAATAATAATAATAATAATAATAATAATAATAATAATAATAATAATAATAATAATAATAATAATAACAATAGTAATAATGAAAATAATGAAAATAATAATTATAATTATAATAATAACTTTAATAATATATTATTATTATTATTATTATTATTATTATTATTATTATTATTATTATTATTATTATTATAAAAGAGTACAAAATGATTAAAAACAAAACAAGAAAATAAAAGTTTCTGTGATTAGATTATTAGGATAAAATATTTTTATAATATAAGTCAGTTTTATCAATTATTTTATGTAAGTTGAATTCCTGAGTAAATGTGTCGTAAAGTCAATTAAACATTTTAAATGGCTGAATAAACGCCTGATATAGGACAGTTTATGCTTTCCTTTTGAAACTAATATGCGCACAACACACACCACACACACAGATGGGGGGGGGGGGGGGGGGGGGGGGGTAAATTAAATATAAGTTTATTTTTTTTGTTTACTAAACAATAATAAATAATAAATTTTATTTATAGAGTTTTTTTCAAAACTTACAAAGTACAATTTTTCAAATCAATACTGAACATGGAACACAAAAAATCACAAATTATAAGCTAACTTAAAAAAAATGTATGTTGAACATGAGTTTTGAGGTTTAATGGTTCAGTGTCATTTTGAATATGAAGGTTAAGATCCAGAGAGCGGGAGAAGTCTTGGGAACCCTTCATCTCCACCTCCACCCCTCAGGGGGGCCTATAGTAGTGGTGGAGAAAGACAGTGAGGTCAGAACAAACCAGGTGGTGGAGGACTTTGTGGGTGAGTTAAATTGTATGTGTTAGACCAGTGTTTCCCAACCCTGGTCCTGGAGGACCCCTGCCCTGCATGTTTTTTATGTTCCCTACTCCAACTCACCTGATTCAAATGATCAGCTCGTCATCAAGCTCTGCTCGAGCCTGATAACGAGCCATTCATTTGAATCAGGTGTGCTGGAGTGGGGTAACATCTAAAACGTGCAGGGCAGGGGTCCTCCAGGACCAGGACTGGGAAACACTGTGTTAGAGGACTACAGGAAGAGGCCTAGCAGTGGAGGAGGTTTCCTTGCAACGTAATGATTTTTCTCTCAAAATCAACACTTAAAGGCCCCGTGAGGACTTTATAAGTGAGATTGAAATAGTCCCAAAAGTTGCCATCATCCACCATTTGATATAAGATTGATGGGAATGAACAGGAGTTGGACTCTGCACACCTGCCTTATCCTCATTCAAACTTTGTTGTAACTTCTGTCCTCATGTGTACCTGAGCATAGATTAACTCATTGTTACCCAACCCTGGTCCTTGGGGACCCCTGCCCTGCATG
This sequence comes from Halichoeres trimaculatus, assembly GCF_033239565.1. Lineage (NCBI taxonomy): Eukaryota > Metazoa > Chordata > Actinopteri > Labriformes > Labridae > Halichoeres > Halichoeres trimaculatus. The sequence goes on along the minus strand of NW_027437191.1, from coordinate 6,634,096 downwards.
TTTGAGATCAGTGTTACCCAACCCTGGTCCTGGAGGACCCCGGCCCTGCATGTTTTAGATGTTACCCGACTCCAACACACCTGATTCAAATGATCAGCTCATCATCAAGCTCTGTTCGAGCCTGATAATGAGCCATTCATTTGAATCAGGTGTGCTGGAGTCGGGTAACATCTAAAACATGCAGGGCCGGGGTCCTCCAGGACCAGGGTTGGGTAACACTGGATTAAGTTATTGGCTCTAGTTACCAGAGAGTTGCCACTGCGCCTCACTGCAGTAAGAGGTGTGAATATTAATGCATGCATTGCACCTCTGGGTGTCATGATTGATGACCAGCTGACCTTTAAGGTTCATGTGGCCTCGATTGCTGGATCTTGTGGATATACCCTCTATAACATCAAGAGGATCAGACCCTACCTGACACAACAGGCCACACAGCTGGTGCAGGTCCTTGTGACTTCAACCATCAACTAGCAACTCTCTTCTAGAAGGTCCCCCTGCGTGTACATTTAAACCTGCTACGTAATGGTCTTTAACCAGCCCAAAACAGTGCATGTCACCCTGCTGTTGATCTGTTTTCACTGGCTTCCAGTGGCAGCTTAAATCAAATTCAAAGCTCTTCTTCTGGCTTAAAAACATTGATAAAAATGGCTCCCGCCTACTGTGGTCCCTCATTCAGGTCTACACTCCTTCTCTCCCACTACGCTCTGCTTGTGAAAGATGCCTGGTGCTCCCAGCCCAGCGCGGCTCAAAATCTCTAGCCAGACTCTTCTCCCCTGTTGTTCCCAAATGGTGGAATGAATTACTCTATACGATCCAGAGTCCTTTTCTACTTTAAGAGATGTCTGGACACTTATCTCTTCAGGGAACACTTAGGAACTTAATCTGAGCCTTCTCCTCTCCGTCCTCAGGGGTAGAATGAGTCAGAAGGTCAGACCCAGCTCTTAGTGAATTTTCGATTGATCATTGAATGTTATTGAAAGTTGAACAGCTATAAACTGTGGTCAGTTATAGTTACATTATTGTACATGGGGCAAAAAAATAAAACAACTCTTGCACTTAACGGCAGCACCTGCAGCCAAATATCTTGAAGAACTTTGTCGCACTAACTCAGGTTTTCCCTTCTGTCTAAATTCTTGCTTGTGTTTTACGTCACTTTGGGCAAAAGCATCTGGTGAATGCAACTGTGAAACAGTAAACTGTAGAACCTAATTTAAGATTATTTTAAAACAGAAGTCAGGCTTAGCCACAGTCGTGCTGGGGATTAAAACCACCTAGAAAGCCAAAGAAATGTTCATAAATGCTATTTATAATTCATAAAGAAGCTGTATTTAACAGTTAATCCTAAACACATGGAAACATTTGTAGCAGCGTTCCTGTGAGGAGAGCAGCACCTTCTGTTTGTGCATTTGGGCTCAGTTAAATCTGTTGAGCTCTAAAGAATTAATCCACACATGGGTTTGAACAGAAAACCCTTGAACACAGCAGGAAGTTTGGAAACACTTCTATAGGCATGAACATTTTCGGGGTTTTGTCCGTCTTGGGGAGCAGAAACAGGACTCTGAATGCATCATTAGATACCACCTGAAGCTTTTTCATTTTGCTTTACTTTAGCTGCTCCACAGGCGGCTGTACAGTAACACAGCGTGTGTGTGAGTGCTGGAAGAGGTGAAACACTCACAAAGGGAAACAAATATGACTTTTATCTTTCACAGAAGCAGTTAGACTTCCCATCAATGGTGGAAAAAAGAGAAACATGTCTGAGTGAAGTTCAGGAGTCATAAAGTTTCTAACTGGAATAGTTTTCTCAAATGCTTGATGAGGAAAGAGGTCAACTGCAGGATGATACTGTTAATGAGCGCAGGGTTCACAGACTTTGTTTCCTGCTCTGTAAATTCAGTAGTTTGGTTTTTAAATATTAAGAAAGATCTTCATGTTTAGGTTTTTCCAAAAGCACTTTCCTGGTCTGACTTTGGTGCAGAGACTCAGGTGTTGAGTCTAAACAGAATCAATGACTATGGAGCTAACAGCGTGGCTGTTAGCCTGTTAGCTTAAAGGGACTGTGAAGAGTTCGAAAGTGATCTTGAAAAAGTCTCCCTTCAAGATGCCCGATAGTAATCCATACTTTAAAATAAGATTATCAGCGCCAGTGTAGGTTATTTCAAAATGCTACTTCTGAGCATTTTTTGTAGCTTCCCGATGGGTTCAAGCGAGACTAGATTGATTTGCAGCATATCCAAGTCTCTGTGACAACACCATGCTGGCTGACAAAGTTTAGAGGTGTAAAAAGAGATGTGTGTTTTTCTCTGCTGAAAACATTTTTTTGATTATTTTGTAGTGATGGTGGACACTGGAGTCTAACTGTCGGACAGAAAAAGGACAGAAGAGCAGAAGAAAGATAAATAGGAGAGTGATAGAGCACGAGTTAAAGGCTAACACAGAAGCTAAACTGTTCGTGATAATGTCCATTCCAACCCACAGTCAGCAGTTATTCTGCAGTGGTCTGTTCAAACTTCAGAGTCTATCAATAAAATGAAGAGTGAGGTTACATTAGCTCTGATTGGTAGATGACTGGCAGGACATAACCAGGATTTACCAAAGTTACACATTACATACACGTCTCAGAGCACAGGACTGCCAGTAGCACTGCGTATGGACGGCTACTTAACTACTGTATGGACTGAAAGTTTGCTTGTTGTCACACTAGCTACGAACACGTTGTAGCACCAGGCTGCTATTAGCGCTGCATTAGCCAGCTCCTGATGTACAGTACAAACTTACATTTGCTTGTTGTCATGTTTTTAACTGTAGTGCTACGTAACTGATAAATGCCTTACCTCGTCACATTGTATCCAGTAAAATGTTGTCTTGAGCACAAAAAAAATTATTCCACGCCTGGTTATAATTCACATCTTTATGGCAGTGTGTGTGAGACTCCAGGCCAAAAGGTGGCGAGGCAGTCCAGTTAAAACAGATCCTCCTTATAGCATCTTTAATCCCTGGTGATACATCATGGTTTGAGTTAACCAAGTGTAACTCATTCATATTTATTGAGAGTTATGCTGTGTAAGCGAGGTGGCACATGGTCAGACTGAGACTGAGTTCAGGGCATTAAAACCAACACCTCACACAAGTCTTTTGTAAGTCATGACTTGTATATATTTTTATATCTTGTAGCAAAAATACTTTCAAGCTGTTCATGACAAAGTTCACAGCTGTAAATTGGTCCAATCATTTACAGTTCAGAGCATACATTCCTGGATCATTTAACTGTTGACGTGCTTTTCAAATCGTGGGCTCGAGGGTCTTGATTTAGTTCCAGAGTAATTGACCTTCCACTTCAAACAGCCCTGCCTGAACGGGAAGTATTTCCACAAGTCCAGGATCTTTGGGGGTGGAGCCGACCAGCTGAATGCTTCTGATTGGTGGAGCACTCATGATTGAGTTGGTTTAATGACTCCTGAACAAGCGGCAACATCCGGTAAGTAAAAATGAAGCCTATGCAGCAGTGCTAAAAGTCGCTGTTTGTTGAGAATCTGCTTGAGGCTGGCTGCAAAAAGACCGGAAGTCACGCAAACACCCAGCCATAAATACAGACTTTTACGGCATCAAAAGCATATTTGCAGCCTGGTTCAAAAACAGCTTGGGTCAAAAACGCTGATTTCACTATCAGCACACACTGTACGATGAGTGAATTTTTTTCTATCTCTGCGATTTAGAAGTTATTAGAATCGTTTGATTTTCCAATCAGAGGCACAGCTTAGGTCACATGACCGAAGCACCGTTGCCTGCCTCATCTTTCCTCTTGTTTACACAGGAACGGTATCTGTTTAAAGTGATACTCCTGGATGGAACAAGTTGGGTCCTATCACAAGGTTTAGGGCAGAAATTACCCCTACAGCAGTGATTTTGTGCAGCAGAAGCCCAGAGGGCTCGCACCAAACACCCCCTCCCTGCTCCTCTGCCGGTTTCCTCTGCACTCAGACCGGACCATATTTTACTTGACCAAAAACACAAATAAACAGACTCCCACTGAAAAAATCTGATATTGGTCTGCATTCACACTTTATTTAGAGAATTTTCAGTGTGTTACTTTCACACAAAAACACCGCTAAATAAGGCTCAAGTTAGCGTGTCGTAAAATGGCGCTACCTCCTCTGCAGAGCCACAGCTGGCTATGAGGTGCTCGGCGCTTAGTAAATCAGTCCGCACGCGCGGCCTGCCAGATTTAAACAAACGCAGGTAGTCTGCCAGGACGAAGAGACACGATGACAACTAGAGCCTTTTCTAGCAGTGTTTTTTTGTGAAAGTAACGCGCTGAAAATTCTCTAAATAAAGCGTGAATGCAGACCCATATCAGATTTTTTCAGTGGGAGTCCATTTATTTGTGTTTTTGGTCAAGTAAAATATAGCCCCGTCTGAGTGCAGAGGAAACCTGCAGAGGAGCAGAGAGGGGGTGTTTGGTGCGAGCGCTCTGGGCTTCTGCTGCACAAAAACACTGCTGTAGGGGTAATTTCTGCCCTAAACCTTGTGATAGGACCCAACTTGTTCCATCCCGGAGTATCACTTTAAGCTAGGGACCACAGTCTGGGACCTATAACATGTATGTGGCAACAGTGTTGGCAGCGTTTCAGAAGAGATCAACTCTGGAGGACGTTTTCAAAAGTTTGAGTTTTAGGTCTGCTAAAATGCAGTGTCTGTGTAATTGTGAGGCTGAAATGCAACAATACTTTAGCATTTCACCCTAAAACTGTTGTCATGTAAACAGCTCCTGAAGTTCCTGGACCTTTAGGTGAAAAAAGCACATCAACAAATTTGCTCTGATGTTGGCTCTATTACACTGGTGTGAAGTGTTTCTTTTTTGACTTCAGTTGTTTAAAGCTGGGGTTGCATTTCATCATTTTTAAATGACCGCGGAGCCCGTGATGGCCACTGACCAAACATTCATTTTTGATAAGCTGGGAGAAAGATGTGCTGAATATGAAATAAACTGGTTATTTTTGTATGAGAAGAATAAAATTCATGCTCTGAGCTGATCCAAGGTTACAGCTGTGTGGAGAGCCTCCATAGAAACATAAGAGCATTTCCTCCTCAAGGCCGAAGGACAACAAAGGATGGAAGCAGCTCGCCTTTAAAAATAATGCAGCAGCGCAGTTCAAACAATTAGCACACTTCATGTTGTTGTCTCCTTTAGGTTATATCCCTTTGTTTAAAACACAACATGACTTAAAATAACAGGCTCACAAGCAGGGACATTATGGAAATGATAGCATACGCAGTGACAGACACAGAGTCCTTCAAACAGATGAATTAGTTCCTTAAATACACACCAACATGTGTAAGATGACATTTAAAATACGTTTAAAGCCAGATTATTCCTTCCCCTTAGCTTTAAAAACTGTCGGTGTTGACTGGTGCAGAGAGAGGAGCTGTGTCTGAGACTGAGACTGAGTGTGAGGAGGTCCCAGCTGCACCGGCTGAATGTTAGAGCTAATCCATAATGCTCTTTCATTTTTCACAATAAACCACGTAGGAGGAGCAGAATCAGTGGATTCCCAGCTCTCCTGCTGAGGAGGCACAAGTGTTTGAATAGAGAGAAAGTGAAATGGGAAAGCTCTCCTACAAAGAATGGAGGGAATGAAACCCTCCACGCAGTCGATCAATACATCCATCCTCTGATTCTTATTTACATCTCCATGATTCAGAGCAAAGGTTATCGCAGGACAGCCTGCAGAAGGAGCTGCTCTGCTTCTCTTTGTTATATCATTCACAGACGTTCAACATTCATCCACCAGGAACTTCCTCATCTGGGAAACTCTGATTCAGCGATTGAGCATGCCAACTGTTTTTGTCCTTTTCGTGTTTAAAGGGCAACTCCGTTTTTTTTGACACCTGGACCTTATTTATAGGTGTGTGCATGCTCACATACTCACTCAGACAAACATCGTGCAGCTCGGAGTCCTTCAGAAGTTATTTAGATCCAGCTGATTTTAGCCGCACTTAGCGGGGGCCACTGTAAGGGAGCTTCAGCGCGGAACATAATCTCTGCAAAATCGCTCATTTTGGCTATATTTTTTCATCTATCGCTATCCATCGTTATCACAAACATACTCCTCTTCTGTTGCCATAGGCAAACACTGTCCACAAGCGCACCACCAGTTTGCATTGAGTCGTGGACGTGCTCCTGTTTGTTGTTCTCGAGCCAGCTCTTTATCTCTCTCCCTCTGCATCCTTCTTTCATGGAGCTCCTCGTCCGTGTACTCAGGCTCAAACCGTTTTTTTACCAGGTCAGCTCTGGGTCAGCTGACCCACCTGAAGACGGTAGACGAGCTGACTTTATAAAACACTGGCGATGGATGAAAAAATATAGCCGAAATGAGCGATTTTGCAGAGATTATGTCCCGCGCTGAAGCTCCCTTGCCGTGGCCCCCGCTAAGTGCGGCTAAAATCAGTTGGATCTAAATAACTTCTGAAGGACTCCGAGCTGCACGATGTTTGTCTGAGTGAGTATATGAGCATGCACACACCTATAAATAAGGTCCAGGTGTCAAAAAAACTGAGTTGCCCTTTAACAAGTGCATTATGAAAAGGCAACGTGACCAACAAGCAGGAACTCCTGCACTTTGAGAGTAAAAATAAACATCATTAAAAGTGTCAGAAGGCTCCAATTCATGGCCCGTCTTAGTGGGTGAGGATGAGGGTTGTTAGCCTTTTGGAGCTTTGAGATCCACTGTACATCCTGCTGTCTCACTGCTGCATTTCAAACATCCTGTCTAAGCTTTTTTTTTGTAGCTCTTACTGTTGTATGTATAAACCATTAGAATGCTCTGTTAGTTACCTTTTCTTTTAGTGACTTCTGTAAAAATCAGTCTCTCTGCGCTCAAACCTCCTTGTTCCATCATCACAGCCTTATGAAATCAAAGCTCACCTGTCTCTCAGGTGTCTCTTGATACCATATGATCAGTGGTTGGTTTTCTGGAGTGTTACGCACTGCAGAAACTTCAGCGAACTCTGCTTCTTACCAAGGAAAATGTTCTCCATTAGGGGGCGACATGGGGAGAACATGTCAGAATGTTTTTATAGCAGGATCGGGATCTGGATCTAATCACAACTGTTTTATATATCCAGACTATTTGACCTGAAAACAAAAGTTTTGTGTCTGTTACAGTCCACGCTCACACTACTCGAATATGAACCAGACTATGAAACAGCCACACGCATGGCTCGCCTAGGTCATCATGAAGGGTCTATTTACACAAAGTAGGGTCTGGTCAGAATCAGCTAAATGGAGAACACAGAGAGCGTAGCTACATCTCAAATAACTTTTTGGCTTATGCTAAAGTCCTTTTGGTTTCAGCAAAGCCCTGTAATGGGACCTCTGCCCCATGAACAGGCAGAAATTTACATAGTCCAAACAGAGGTGTCCAGCTGCAGACCTCCACTCTGAGCCAACTTTCTTCGAGGCTCCTTTCTGAGACCTACTGTCAGACATAAGTGACGTAAGAATGACAAGTTAAAAAAACAAAACAGGACAAACAAAAAAACAGAGTTTACAATTAAACAAATTTGAACTTGGACAGTGGATCTGGATATCACTGTACATAATTAAATAGACATAAGTTAAAAATCAAATGTCACCTGATGTTATTTTATTGTTTTGTTATACATTATTGACTGAAGTAGGCCATCTATTGTCTTGAAGTGGTAACAGCATTAATTTGAGCCATAGCCTGCATGTAAGTTTTCTTTTATTTTCCTGTTGGAGAAAATTTGTCTCTTAGTATTTTAACATTTTGGGCTCTAATTTCGTGGCGCAGCGCAGGGGGCGCAAGCCTGGCGCAGCCTGCGCAGTGCTAATTTTGTGCGGCGCACCGCCGTGCGCTGCCAATTTGCCAATTTGGTAGACCGTCTGCACAGAGATGGGTGTGACAGTGCGCCAGGGGGAGTTGACGGCGCACCAGGGGGAGGTGTCAGCAGATTCATGTTGGCGCAGTGACAATTTCGTGCCAAAAAAGTGCGCTGAAAGCTCGCCAGCTCCAACCTGGTCTATCCTCGGCGCAAAGCGGAGCGCACCCCACGCAGCTGTAATTTGGTGACAGGCACACATGTGCATCAAAGCCTCAGAGGCAGGTTTCCAGAGTGTCAGGCACATTTTAATGTAATAAACAATCACAGCAATCACTATTTAATGTAACAGTGTGAACCAGCATATACATTTATATCTATATTAACTGTCCCGTCACATCTGATGTCAGATTAAAGCCGTTTGTCATAATGGAAAGTTAACCTGACGGCAGCTGGAAGTTTGATGCACATCTTACAATTAAACAATAAACAGCTTTAACGTCTGATACTGAGTATATATCTGGTTCTCTCATTTCATTTAATTCAAAGAAAAGAGGGAGAGAAAAGATGAAGAAAAAAGAGACAAAATAAATGTATGTCACTCAGGATTTACCCGTGATTTCCCATATTTCTCTGTTTTAGTCTTTATTTTTAACGTGATCTAAAAAGATGGAGTACATTATTGTAAGGAGGATGAGGCAGAGACACTAGGAGAGTATACAGTGTATCACCAAAGGTTCTGCTATTTGGCGATGACAAACCAGGAGTGCAGGTGGATCAAAAGTATTCTGAATGGATAAGCCAGCTGTGTAACTGCATCTTAATTTTTTACTCCGAATAAAGACAAAGGAACAGATTAAATCTGTCCTGGGAGCTGGCCCACACGGTGACGAACGTCGTGTCCTCCGATGCGCCCCGCTGTCCATTGACCTGCTGCAGGCACAGCGGCTCTGACCGTCTCGGCTACCAGCACTCTCTCCGCGGTAATGTAAATCAGTCAGACCAATCAGACGCTGCGCCTCGGCCACAGGGCATTTAAAGGCGAGGAGAGGCGCTCATTTGATTGGTGAAAACAGCGCTCGGCTGTGTTAAACCCACTCGCGGCTTTTCTCCTCCCTCTGTGCCATTTGCGCGGAGGGAGACGTGGACGCGCAGCTCTGCGATCATGTGCGCCTGTACTGCGCCTCTCTTGGCACTGCAGGAAAGTTGCAAAGTGCGCCGGTCACACCCCGTCTACACGGCGAAGGCCGGCGCAGGGCAGGTGCGCCTGCGCCTCGTCTACGAAATTAGAACCCTTAGAGTTCTGAGTATTGAGACTACCTGTGATACGTTTATGTGATGGAAGTTTAAATTCTGGTTTTAAACCAAAGTTATACCAATACATGTCAACCCCAAGCATATAAAAGCAATTTGCCATATACGTTAGCATGAAGCTAACAGTGGGTTTTTTTTTTTTTTTTTCCCATAGTACTTATGGTTCATGAGGATGTATTACATGTTGAATGTATTGAATAGAAGTCTGATGTGAGAGAGTAATGAACATTTCTTTTCAATTAAACTTTAAGCTGAAAATCCTGAATCAGAAAATTCTCGGGGAAACGGTCATCAATCTGCTTAGCTAAGGTAGCTGGGGCATGAAACAACTGAGGAAATGAAAATAAGATCATTACACCAAACAGGGGTGCTCACCAACTCATGTTGTGTTATTGCAGACATGTGTTTCATACATTTAGTGTTCTTAATGTAACACTATTGAGGAATCAGGTTAACCCAGGTAAACAAAATGCAGAAAAATTGGATGTGTCTACCCAATGTAACTTTGAAGGCAACTTTTGTTTTATATTTTCTACTTCATATCCTGATGTCACTTTCTTCTGACGGTGGAGGAGTGGAACCTCTAAGACAGTCGACTGAGAGTGGAGGTCTGCAGCTTGACTGTCTTGGGGTCCTTACCATCCCCACAGTGTTCACACTTCACACCATCCACAGTCCAGATAAAGCAGGAACACTCTCACAGACAATATGTGATTCACTGAAGTCAAGTGTCTGTTTCCACTGGTGTTGGGATGATACCAACGTTTCCTGCACTGATACAACTCTCTACTTCAGGGCCACGTTTTTCTTTCTTTTTTTTTTTTTTCCATCTGAAAGTAAAACAACGGGCTGCTGGCAGAGAAACTGCATGAAGGAGAGAATTTGGGCTGAGTCTAAGAGCCCATGATTGACAGGACCTCTGAAACATATCACAGTGGAACTAAATCCCTGATGGTGCCTCAGGCTATGATTTCAGTTCTCAGTATCTAAAAGATCAGAAACAGGAAACTCAAAATAAGCTGGTCACACTTGGAGATGAAGGTTTTTCAATAGTTTCTGAAATATTTCCTTTCATTTCTTTCATATCAGGATGAGTTTTAAGTTTAAGTTATATCTACTGAGGCAAGTGTCAATACATCATTCCTCAGAAGAGTTGATGTTGTTCAAAAAGACAGATTTTTATAACAATCAATCGATCAATTTATCAGTTAATTGGGCCTTAATTATAAAGCGCTTTTCATACAGAACAAAGGCTCACGCAAAGTGTTTTATGTACAGAAAATTAACATAAATAACAAAAATGAAATAAAGTGAGTAGATCCCCTAACCCCTCCTCACAAACACACCCACACACACAAGCCTCCAGTGCATAAAAAGAACACAAGATAATTGAAATCTGTGCTGACGAACTGAGAAAACGCTGTCAAGAGATTTTCATGAAAAAACGCTGGAGGTACAGCAAGATTTCAACACTGAAGATAAGAAAATGAAACAGCCAAATTAAGAGAAATTAAAAGGGTAACAGAATAATAAATGAGTGAGCAGTAAAAGTGAAAGAGATGCTGCTCTAAAATTTAGAAGTACAGTATTGAAGAGCTGATAGAATTAAAGAAGTTACATACATAACAAAGATAATCAATTAGCTTAAAACAGGTGACGAGGTAAAAAAAAAAAAAAAAAAAAATATATATATATATATATATATATATATATATATATATATATATATATATATATATATATATATATATATATATATATATATCTGTAAGGTCAAAATAAAATAAATTATAAACAGAATAAAAATAAAAAAGTAACAAAAAATTAAACAACATACAGCTAGCTTTGATTGACAGACCTAGTGATTATGGTGAAAAACAAAATTATGAAATAAAAAAAGCCATTGTGGAAAAGGACTTCATGAAATAAAATTTGACTTTGTAAAAAATGTATTTTTACTTTATAAAAGCTTGGCAAATGAACAAAAAGTGAATATTCTAAGAAATGTGAAACTGTTAAAATGATCATTATTAAATATTTAATCATAAAATTAGTGTCGTATTTCACAATTCAATGGCCATATTACACAGTTTTCTGTTATTAATCAATCAATATTATTTATTTCAAAACGTTGTTTTTATTTATTTAATTATGAATATTTTGGGGTTTGAAAAATAAGAAGGCGTTGGGCCATGAAGACATTTAAAAACTAGTAAAAGGAACTCAAAATCCATCAAAAAGATACTTTAGTGATGACTTTTGTCTTGAGTTTGCTATTTGTTGGTTTCTGGGTTTGGGTTTCCTTATGTTTCAGTTTTCTGGTGTTTCTGTGAAGTTATTCTCTGTGTTTCTTTTCTCATGATTATTGTTGGATAATCACAGTTATTCTTGTGTTTAATGTTCACTTTGTTGCTATCTGTTTGGTTTAGGCCTTGTCCACATGTAGCCAGGCATTTTCAGAAACATATATGTCCCCCTCATTCATTTTCAGAAATACTTTTTTCCAGTAAGCAAATACGCCAATAAGTGGCATGCCAATTCTATAATTAACAGTGTTTTTCAGACATAAAACCCAAACCAAAAACTGGTTACAGGCATCCACACAAAACCATGAAACCCAAGTTTTCCAAAATCTTCGCTTTTTTTTCCGAAAACATTGTTTTAATGATGTAAAGCTGCAGTTTCATGTGAATGACTGGGGTAAATGTATAAAAATATAAATGGTTTCCCAGATACCCAGTGGACATGGTCTTAATTCTCCTCGTGTTCCCACCTGTTGACTGCCCCTCATGTGTTCCACCTGTGTTTAATTGTCCCTGTATTTCTTAAGTTCTTGGTCAGCTACAGTTTTTTCTCAGTTGCTTTGATTCATTTCTCAGATCAGAATTGAAATTCTCAAAACTGCTTGTTCAATCTTCACATCATTGTGTCACTTGTGGCCTCTTCTGGTCTTCGTCAGGGTTCTGCTGAAAAGCTAAAAGGAACATGAAACCTCACACTGGTCCCTCCTCCTCCCGCTATGGAAAACACACAGACAATGATCAAGTATAACAATCAACATTGGATTGGGTTTCGTCTTACAGTAAACTCACAGAGAAAGAAAGGACTGACAGAAAGCAGGAGCCGTCGTGCTGCAGCTCACACGCCGTCTGGAACAGCTGTCAGAGGGTCAGAGTGGCCTTTAAGGTGTGACCGTGCAAACACACCTGTACGAGTGAATGAGTCACTCAGTGACACAGGTATATCTGCAGCTGTGCGTGAAGCGTGAGAACACAGCAGTCAGGATTTAATCCTGAGAGAGCTCTGTTTGAAGCAGAGATTGTTTCTGTGTGATTATAAACTTCATAAGCAACGTGTCTCCTCCACGTTTCACAGATCCTCACAGCACACAGCGCTCTGTTTGGACTATAATCACCTGTAGACGTGGTGTGTGTCTGCGGCTGCTGGCTCGGCATGTTCTTTCAGAGAGCACACTCGTCCATCTCATTTATACACTAACAAGACGCTGGACACTGGATGCATTTCAATCCCCTCTGAAGTCTCTGATGAGGAGCCGTATGCAAATAAGAAAGGTGTCTGCAGATGGCCGGTGGGATGAATCCCTCCCTTTGCATAAACAGTCAGGTAGCAGGCTGGCAGCGCAGCTCTCATATCCAGCCAAGTAGCTTCAAAGTGAGGATCGCTTTCAGTTCAGAGTCCTGCCACACAGGAAGGGGTGGGCGCGGCGTAGGAGGTGGGGTGGGGGTGGGGTGTTTTCATGGTACCTGCCACAGATGGAGGCAGGATGGAGGGGGGGTAAGAGAAGCCCAGGATGCCTTTCAGTGCAGAGGGATTAATCAGAGATCACGTCACAGTACAGGATTTGATTCTCCTGTGCAGCGAGGGGGGGGGTTCAAACAGACAGCAAACAGTCGTGCATTTGACCGGTTTATGTCCCCTTCGGACCTCCAATCTCCTTTCCCCGTGCATTAGAACATAAGCCGTCTGTGTGGCCCGTACAATGTACTCCTGCTCCACGTCTTTGTGGGATAAATCCTCCATCTGCTTTGTTTAATGCCACCAGATGTGCTCTCTGATCACAGCACCTAGGCCAACAAAGGTTAACCTTAGGATGTAATGTTCTGTACGTGTCCTTCACCAGGATCATCCAGATCAATACTCCTCTTTATCATCATCACTGCATATGTTGACCAGCACAGAGCCGTCTTTATTCTGATCTCCATTTGCTGCTGCACAGTGGTTGCTAGTCTTGTTGGGGTCCACAATACAAAGCAAAAATAAGAAAAATAATAATTTAAAACCAGTCAGTACCAATTTAAACAGATACACAATACAGGATGAGAACAAAAGTAAAAAAAAAAAAAAAGAAAAAAAAAGGGTAACTAAATTAAGAATCAATAAGTAGCACATTTAAAGAGAGAATTTCAAACAAAAACAAAATGTTAAAAAAATGGGACCAAAAAATTATAAACTAAAAAGTTTCAAAACAGTGATTTTACATCCATGAGAAATCCATCAGTGTTTAAGTGACCTTTAAAATATATTCTAACAGGAATCAAAGGAATTAAAGAAAGCTAACTTGTTTGAATGAATGGAGCTACACACCTTTTGCCAAAATGTATGGACATCTATATGATGACAAGGGTTGTTAAGGTGTTTAAGGATCTCGACTCACTTTTGGGGCCAGCATCATGTGGATACGCTAGGAACTGCAGCTGTTTACAACTCTTTAAACGCTGTTAAAAAAATGTCATCTCTTCCTCTCTGAGCTTTAAAAAAGTGTTTTATCCATCAACAGTGACGGTTCACCATTTCAAGTCACTGACCAATAACTCACTGGCAGCCATTTACGTCTATGGACATCAAACTGACGACACCCGTTGACTGCCAGCGAAGTCTATAGACGTCAGTTTGATTTTTCAAAGGGGGCATGCTAGGAGACGGACTGGCACATGGTCAGGCAGAGCTTGTCTATCGATATAAGGCATGTACACTAGTGTACTGACCAACTGATCCCTGTAGGTGGCAGCAGTGCTGTCTTTGGATGAGAGATCAGCATTAATTATCAGTTAGTATTAATTTCTATCGCTCTTTACAACCAGGAATAAGAGTTTAAAAACAAGCAAACCATACAATAATTTATAAAATACAGAGTAAGGTGCAACACAGCTACAAGGCTGGGATGGGGGATTAATGAAAAGAATTACTAAAAAAAAAAATTATAGCTTCCCACTGACGTAAAACTGCCATGTTGGTTATTTTTGTTATTTTATTTTATTTATTTATTTTTTCTCGCTATTAACACACCATCCCCTTAAAATACACAACTGGTTGTGTAGTTACAGGACAGACTGCCAGGTGTTGTAAAACATTAAGACTGTCAGAAAACCAGCAAAAGAAGAAGCCACGTGACACTGTCCAATCTACGCTACACTCAGTGTGTTTACATGCAGCTTAAGAAGTTGGACTAAGAGTTTAGACAGCATGAGATCAGACTTTTCAAATGTTTGTAAACAGCTTAGTCAGACCGAGAACAGACTGAGCGTCGCTCGACTGACACATGTAGATAACGCGATTGCTATGAGACTGCAGGTGGATTTGGCAGCACACAGGAGATTACAGAGCAGAGGCATCATGGAGGAAAAGTCCAAAACCGAACTGACAACACAATGTGAGCAGCTTTTACCCAAAATGAATTCTTTGTCAGTTGTTTAGGATACGCTTGACAAGGATCATAAAGTAGTGAAGTACCTTTTTCACAAGGTTAAAGTTGTTTTCTACATTAACACTGCAGGGTTAAACATATTTATTTTGCTTGCAAGAATTTTTTTTTTCTCCTTTATTAGGATTATTTGATTTTTGTTTTTCACAAAAAACATTTACATTCTAGCTGATGTGTTTTCGTGTTTTTTTTTTTGTTTTTTTTTTTTTTCCATTAAATAACCCTTAATTCTTCATCAGTGCAGATTAATTTCAGTTATTTGTGTCAGTTACACAAATATATTTACAGAATAAACTGAGCTGAAAGTGGGATAATCCTGCATTTACCGAAATTGAGGTAGAAGATTCAATTAATATCTAATCAATTAATTAATTTTAAGTTTTGCCATAGTCGCCCAGACCTACTATCGGTGTTAAAAGCCCTTCAGAAGAGATAAAATAGAATAAAACAAAGTGTGTACATAATACAGGGTAGCTCTTGTCAGAGTTAGAAGCCATTCTAATGAAGAAAGTCTTCAGCTTACACTTAAAAAGGCCAAGATCAGTAGTGTTTGAATGTAGTAGTTTTTGGTGTTTAAAAAAAGTCATAGAACACAATTTTCTGTAGCTTTTAAAATATCTCTCTAAAATATGCTCTAAAATGTCTGGCAGCCAATGAAACAAAAGAAGTAGAAGTAGAAGTAAAACCAGCGTCATCATAATGTTTGAATTGAATTCAGGAGCTCAGACAACAAAAGAAGAAACATTTCATAACCATAATCCAATCCAGCACATTCATAACCTGAAGAAGACCACGGTCTCCTCTCAGAAACACATCTTGGCAGCTGATGAAACAGAGCAACCTGAGGCTGTGAAGTCTGCCAACAGATATCCAAGAAACCTCAGCGTGCCTGCAGGCAGCAGAGCTGAAGCCACGCGTTAAATAATTTGATTGGAAGGCAGGTGTTTTGTTAATCGCTGACAGCTCATGCTGCGAGAGGCCGTCTCCCTCCGAGCAGAACAAACAGCTGATGAGAACGTTGATGTTTTCATCAGGGACAGAAACACCTCGTCTTCTCCGCGTTGACTCAGAACAACACAATTAGGAAGTGAGGAATCTGAAAGATGAAGTGAGATGACTGATGAACTGTTCCTCACAGAGTGGAAAAATCGGAGCCCCGGAAATTCAATAAACGTATTAATGACTGAGATATTTTAACTCCAATCAAACTGATACACAGGAGATAAAACTTTCAACATTTTAAAACTTGTTAAAACTCTTTAACTACATGAGGTGTGGGAGTCACAAAGTTCAGCCTGAGGTCTGTCAGAAAACTTTCATCACATTTATCAGAGTTTTCAGTCGTATTCAGTAGGTCCGCCAACGATAATCGATTCAGCAATGCATCTCTATGCTGGGGTTGCATGGTTCAGCATCGATGCAGCAACATCATGTAATCGATCATATGTGTCATTTTTTTTCTGCCCTTCCATGTTAATAAAGTAGTAAACTTTCAATTACATCCGGGGGCTTCTCCTGAGTAATGGTACTATGACGTAAACACACAGCCCATTGTGCTCCAGAGCTCTGGCTTTGGCTCCATGATAAGCAGCTGTGTCCCGCAGCAGTGCTAAAAATAGCAGCAGAACAGCACGAGAGATGGCCAAAGAGGAGGAGTTGGGAAGCCGAGTGCTAAAAGACGCCCCCAAAACTTTGAAAGCGGACATCTGGCAACATTTCGGATTCTATGAAGTCGATGGGAAACTGGATAAAACTCACGAGGTGTGTAAAACCTGCCACGCTAAAATTAAACATGTCGGCAATACAACGAACTATGAGAACCACGATGACTGTTGGCATCTTGAGTTGAATTTAAAAGTAAAGCCAGTTGAGCCAGGGTTAGGGTTAGGTTAGGGTTAGGCCTACACCTTTTATTTTTGGTCTACAATTTAATTTGTTTTATTACAAATTGATGTTTTGCTATTTGCAGCTGATTTAACTGTCTTGTAAGTGTATTTCACAGCAACAATACACCGAAGGGGAGAATTCTTCCTTCTTCCATACTCTGCCCTGATTCCTCACTTTAAGTGGCTTCCTTTCCACAGAGGCTAGCTATTAATAAACTTTAAGTATATCTGACTACTTGTATTTACTCATGATTGTTAAAAAATGAACCATGTTGTTTGCAGTAATATAGAATTAGATGCAATGCAATGCATCAGAGAATCGAATTGACTCGAATCGACTCGAATCGTGATCTTGCCGAATTGAATTGAATTGAATTGTAAGAGCAGGACCAATGCACACCCCTAGTATTCAGAGACTGTTTCTGTGCCTCTTCAGTCATTGGGGAAGTCACAGAGACTGCAGTTCCCCAAACGTCCACAAGAGGCTGCCTCCAAAAGTGAGTCACCCCAAGGGGCAACATCTGGTTTAGAAAAATGATGCCTATGCGGAAGTGCTAGAAGTTGGTGTTCATCGAGATTCCACTTGAGGCTGGCTGCAGAAAGACTGGAAGTCAAATACACATCCAGACAAAAAAAAAAACAAAAAAAACAACAACAACAAAAAAAACAGACTTTTACAGCATTAAAAACATATTTACAGCCTGGTTCAAAAAATAGCTTGGGTCTGAAACTCTGATTTTGCTATCAGCACACAGTGAACAGTGAGTGATTTCTAACTCAGTGATTAAAAAGTTGTTAGGATCATCTGATTGTCCAATCAAAATCACAGCTCAGGTCACGTGACTGACAGGGGCCCTGTAGCTGTTAGGACGCTCTAAGCTGGCTTCATATCCAATGTGGCTGTGTCTGAGGATTGGCTTCATTTCATGGTATCAGGAACAGACCAATGACGTCGCAGTGTCTATGCCCATGTTTTGTACAGTCTATGGTCATTGCCTCTCAGAGCCCCGTGTCCAAATGTCCAACTTCACAGCAGAAATAATGATGCTGACCACCTGCTACGGAATGTTTTTGTCCTCTGTGAGTCATTTCTTTATTCATGGTGACTTTACAGGGTTGAATGTTTATATTTGTCACCCACTATTGCGTTGTTGAAGCTTTTTGTGGATGTTTTCATGCAAAAATCAAACTAATGACCGGTTCAGAGTTTGTTAACCCTGAAGACATTTGTATGGCTGTGTGCACATTTTGGCAACAGAAGTGCTGTGAAATACAATGGTCGGTTAACCACCAAAAACACATTTTTTTTTTTTTTTTTTACCTTAATACCAATTTGACGGGTGGTAATAACTCACATGTTCATTAGTGGATATAAAACATCAACAAGTGCACAGACAGTCAGTGGACACAGCACACAGACATCTGAGTCTGAGACATGGCTTATAATAAAAGAGCCAGAAAACTACGTCCAGACAGAGAACTGCACCAAATATATCAAAATATTTCTGTTTTTAGATATATTTTTTAAAATTATTAATAAGACTGATTAATAGTTTGTAATAAACTGTAGTTTTACTTTGAACTTCAAATCTGTTTCTGTTGATCATAGGCTCACTTATTATTTACTCTCCATATAAGTATTTGGTCATAACCTCAAGTTTAAATATAACATTAAGTAACAATAAATACAATCAGCTAAAAGCCAGATTGAAAAGGTAGGTCTTGAGTTTCTTTTAGATATATGAACTGTAGGTGCTGCTCTCGATTCTTCAGGTAGACTGTTCCACGGACAGGGGCCGTAATAACGGAAAGAAGCTTCAACGTATGTTTTAGTTCTTACTCTGGAAACAGTTAAAAGGCCACTTCCTGAAGACCTGAGGGCTTGACGGGGTTCATATGGTAAAAGCAAATCTAATAAATAGGCAGGAGCAAGTGTGGGATCATTTTAAGAATTCCACTTCATGTTGCTCAGTGAGCATATCCCCCTCTGGTTAAACCCTGTAAAATAGGCCATTGACCCATGGGAAACACACCTGTTGAGTTTAGAAGAAATTGTGTTTTCTGAAACCTAGATATACTCTGAGATGTTAGATACTATTCACTCTGTGCTACTGCTGTGTCAAAAGTTCACAAAGTTCCCTCCCTATATCATGATGTATCATACATGATAAGACACATAATATAATGAATAGGTACTGAACTGAGGTCAGCATGGGTTGGATTTAATAAACTAAGGCCTGTGTGGGCCTAATTTTTCATTAGAAAGGTCAGAACGTCTGGACACTATTAAAACTGAAGACTGATATAATAATTTGGAAAATGACGAACAATGAAGAAAATGACAAACGCAGGACACCATCAGAATCAAGAGTATGTAAAGAAAGTTGAGGAGAGGAGCTGCATGCATCTATATTCTGACTGGACACTATTAAAAACAAAAGAAATGCCATTGGTAAAACCAAAAAGAGGGTGTGGAGCAGTGGTGACTGCTCGAAGACTGCAAGGGAAGCTCAGCTTCCCCTAAATTGTCCCCCAAAAAAGTGGTGTTATGTACTGCTGTGTGTACTTTTCATTGACAAAGTGTGCACTAGAATTCCTTCATCTTTTGTTCAGAATCAGCTACCTATCACAGGTAACTGGCTCCACCTCCTTCTCATTCATCCCCGCAGTGTCTCAGCGCTTTAACACAGTCGGACGCTGAACATCTTCTGACTTTAGCGGGGAAGCGTAGAGTGGGTTGTTCCACTGTGGAAACTGGACGGCCATTGGATGCACTGGGCTTTGTCCCGCCCATTGGACACTCAGCGTCTCTGGTCTATGAGGCAGTGGGCTGGCCTGGACACTGGGCTTCTGCATGATGATTGGATGATCTGTCTGAGGCCGAATCCCTTTTTGATCAACAGTGAAATGAGCCAGTCAGGGATCTTGAAGTATAACCCTCCACCGGAGCATCTTTCGAGTTGTACATTCAGTTGTTCTTTCTTAAAAACAACGAGCGTTGTGTTTAAAGATTCTTTCTCTTTTCACCAATAAGCAGCTACAGCGACAGCTGCAGAGCTTCTCCCCCTGTCACTCACACTTACAGCCTGCAGGTGTAGAGAGGAGCTTCACCCGTTTAAAGCGGCTCAAGTCTTACACCCACAACACAATGGGCCAAGGCTGTTTGAGCAATCTAGCTCTGCAGGTCATTGAGAGAACACCGGTAAAATCCCTGGAAAAAACCTGGTTGGTACGACAGGGTCACAGATTTTATTGAAAAGGAACGGAGGGTAGAATTTACATTTAAATAAATACAAAAAATGATGATGTATGCCGAAAAAAAAACAAGCTTCTAACCAGCAACCACTGGTGTGGAGCCGCCCCTCCATGAAATTGTATAAAAAGTGGTGTTTGCCTTTGTGTGGTCAGTCTGAATTCTGCAGAACTCACACTCACTTGCTTTGTTCACCTGCTTGTTGAATAAAGTATCTTTGGATGCAACCTGGAAAGCTTTTCCTTCCGATTCATGACCTTCTTGAGTAGACTTGAAGATACAGAGACGTCTGATAGCCTCAGAGACAGAGCCTGGACACAACACAAGACCGTAAAGAGATTTGAAAACTAATAAAAAAAGCTTAAAATCTATTCTAAAAGATACAGGAAGCGAATACAGGGACTTAAAACTCGGGGTGATGTGGGCTCTGTTTTTGGCATCAGTTGCTATCAACAGCACTAACAAAATAACGTAACAGTTTTTTATTGTTATTAGAATTAGTACGAGATGATGAGGCAGCTTCAGTGGAGCCTGGTGGTTAAAGTGGTTAGGTTCACTGTTAACAGAGACTGCAGTTCTTAAAAAGATCAAAACAAGTTTTCTGGGAAACAATAAGCCTTTGAAATGAGTCACTATTTGCTATAAAACCTCCACCAGATTTATTCTGAATGTGTATTTTCTCTTTTTTTTTTCTTTTTGTTGTTTTAATTTGCATTTGTACCCAGATGTGTGGGTCTCACCCTGACAAATTCCTTTAATCACAAAACATTTAACAATTTGATTGAAAATAAATGAAAACTAAGCACAAAAAAGAAACTAACAGAGCAGAACTAAGCTTATTCAATGTCAAACCACACTGAAAATTATAAAGTTAGAAGTTATTTGTAGAGATAATTCACATGACAACCTTGGTGAGCATTTATTAGCAGATATCTGCGTCTCTTAAGAGCTCTGTTATAATGAACCTTTTCAGTTATTCTATCCTGCTCCCGTCTGTGTATGCTTAAAGCTGGACTCACATCACCTCTGTTAATCAGAAGAGAGTGAGGATTCATGATGCAGAGACACATGGTGGTTTTAAAAGTGTCGTCTTAATTCAAGATAAGGTTCAGTAAAGAAAAGTCAGGCAGAGAAGTCACAAAAAACAGCAACAATGTCAGGACAGGATGACTGAAACACAGGGGCGCAGCTACAATTAGGCAAACACAGGCAGTTGCCTGGGGCCCCAAGATTCCCACGGGCCCCAAAGCATCTCTTAAAAACTGATTTATGAAGTTCTCTTCAATTGAAAGCATTTCTTTTTTTCTAAATCTTACTTCACATGCTTCAAAATACATCAAAAAGCTTAATCTTTAACGATGGTTTTGGGTACTCCCCCTCCCTTCTTATTCAATGGGCTATTCCATGTTACAACACATCTGAAAATTTGATTCAGGAAGAAAGTGGTAAAAAACACTTTTTTCCCCCATTTTTTTCTTATTTTCAACCAAGTCAGAAATAAAAACAATGTTGCTTTGAGATCTGAGATAAACATATAAGACTTTTAGGATTTTAAGGACTTTATCTAGCTCAGGAAACAGGATAATTTTCTCAAAATCAAACTTTTTAAGTTGGTGATAAACATTATTGTACAAACTTTCTTTTTTGGATACATAACTCACTGGACAGGGGTAAAATAAAAATACATCAACTATAAAATAGTAGTACCAAAAAGTATGGTAACTGTAAATATCACCTCTTTCAGTAGATTTTTTTCTCCAGTTTTATGCTGTGCTTGATATTTACATATTTTTCTTTACTAAACTATTTTTTTCAATATTTACCTTTTGTGATGTTTTTCACTTCATACTTTCTTGTTTGTTACTAATACTCTGTAAATTCCCCACTGTGGGACAAATAAGCTGTCAATTGACCATACAAGATTTCAAATCCAGGACAAAGTGGACTAAACTATGTATTCACTTTTTTCAAAATCAAACTAAAGTACAGCACTTGAGGAAATGCATTTAGTTGCGTTAAGTTACCATGTACAAGATTAGCACTGTCTCATGCCTTGATTCTCAGAAAGAGACAGTGGACCCAGGGAAGGCCAGTCTAGCTCTGAGGAAGATGAGTTACAAGGACATGTAGGGCCCCATTGACTGGGTTTGCCTTGGGCCCCCAAACAACTAAATACGCCCCTGCTGAAACATGAGAGTCAAGGAACTAACCTGTTAGGATGGATTATGTTAATCTGGCAGAGGAGTGAGGGAACACCAGGGCTTAAGAGAGGAAAAGGAGTGAGCATAACAGGATACAGGAGCAACGCATTAGAGAGAGCCCTGGTGACCAAGGGAGGCAGCTTAACAGGAACTGAAAGAGATGAGTGACAAGGGTTTACAAAGTAAAACAGGAAATGGAGAAATATAATATTAACATGAGCTCCCATGCTGATGACAATCCTCTCCTCGCTCATGCTGGGATGCAAAACCTCAGACTTGTAGACTCCTGGACTAAATCTGCTCATTACACTGTTTGTTGTTGCAGTAAAGCTAAAAAAGAGCTGGTGTCAAAGGGTTATTTTATTTTGAAAGCCCCCAGATCTTATTATGTGGTTCTGGTGCCTGACTTCCTGTACCCCTTGGTCTGCCTTGTGCAAAATGATGCATCGTCGCTCTGGCATCTAGCAAAAATAGAAGTATTGTAAAGGGTTAATGAGCGATCACATTGACTTAAACATAAACCAATAAGATACAATGCTGTGACGCAGCAGAGACAGATCTGTTTTTCTTTGGCTATAAGTGTTTGTGTTCATTCTTGAGCTTCTGCAATGTCACAACACCAGGTCACTCACTGAAACACCAAAATCACAAAATCACACTGTTGCAGATTTGTGACATGAAAAGAGCAAATGTCTGGGACTTTGCAGCCTGTGCACAGAGTCAGGATGGTTTTCCAGCAGAAAGTTAGAGTGAGAAGAAGATCACTTCATTTATTCAGAGATCATCTTCAGCCGCTTTAAACATCTGGACTCTGATTTTACCACAAATAATAAACTCTTTGTTTACTCTCTTTAGATAATGAATAGCAGACTTAAAATACAAGCTTTGATAATGAAACATTTGCTGAGCCTTCACGTCAGTTCAGTCTGTCTGGGTGCATTTTACAGCGTTTCCACTGACTAATCCTGGGACAGATCCCCAAATAACTGAGACGAGCCGTCCCACTTTTTGGGACCCTTCCATTGGGGTGCTAGACTAAGCTAATCCAAACTCAGAAAGAGAAGCTACAAAACTGCAGTCTGTTCATTGGTTGAATGAAATGCTGGATGTCTTCAATCGTTGCTCTTTGTTTACTGTGTCGTGTTTTTCTTCTTCGTTGGATTTATTAGCGGTGTAAACTGTGTCGCACTGCTAAGGTGTCATGCCATTACATAACTGATGCAGCTATCAGCATCTGGCTTACATGCTGCCCACCACGAGGGGGCGCTGTTGGCTGCGAAAATGCAAACAAGATCTGACCTTACTGATCCAACTTGGTGGAAAAGGGGCTTAAAATGCTGGTGACCTATTACCAGACTACACACTTCACATATCAACATCAGTGATCTTGAAAAAGTCTCCCTTCTAGATATAAGCCTGATCCTAAGCCACACTTCAAAATGAGATTATCAGTTCCAATATTGGTCATTCCTAAATGCTACTTCTTAGGGTGTTTTCACACCTGATAGTGCGCACCCTGGTGCGGCTTGGAATGTTAAATTGATACTTTGTTGTCATTTTGCCGTTAGTGCGGTTCCTTTCACATCTGTTTTTTGTCACTCGGGACCAAACGCCGCAGTATTTTGAAAGCGTCATGTTTCCATGACGACAACGGCTAGAGCGCGTGCATCTTTCAGTTGGAAGCTGGAAGCGCCGAGAGAACCGTTTGCTTAAATCAGAGATGATGGAGAGTCAAATAGGCCTACGCCGAGTTTTTATAGTGCTTAAAATTCATTTCTATATCGTTTGTGTGTATAACCATCTGCAAACGATAGTGTTTGAAAATGAAGCGCAGCTGCTGCTTGAACAAAGCATACAGATGCACTGGAGACGCCGAATGGAAATATCTGCCCGATTCCGGAGAAGGCGAAGATTAATAGAGTAGAATAAAACAGAAAATACTTTTTTTTTATTTAAATTCAGAAATAATGATTCTTACCATGTACCGTGAGATCCTCATCAGACACAGATACAGACGACCCACAAGGTAATTAATGCCTGTTATATGATAGGCCATATAAAACGATGTGTTTTTGACGTGAGGAGTCAGGGGAGAGCTCTGCTTTTTAGATGAGTATATAAGGGTGGTTAAGGATGTTGGAGTGCGCAGCTGTCCTGCATCACAAACAAAACTCCACGGGAGCCCTCTAATGTCAAACTCGCCGAGTTCGCCTGATAGTTGCATCGCACCAGAGTGCAGCTGCTTTCACACCACAGCTGGTGCGCACCGGAGTGCGGCCAGAGCCAAAAAGAGATCACCTCCTCTGGCCGCACCAGTTTGGTGCGCACCAGAGTCCGATTTTGGTTTCACACCAACCCAAACGGGACCAAATATAGGTCGATCTAAATTTGGGTCTACCTAACACTGTAGGTGTGAAAACACCCTTAGCCCCGATTGGGTCAAGCAGGACCAAATTGATTTACAGAGTATCTAAGTCTCTATGACAACACTACGCCAGCTGAGGAAGTTTAGTAGTGAGAAGAGAGATCTGTGTTTTTCTCTGCTGAAAACGATTTCTGTGATTAATTTTGTAGTGATGGTGGACACTGGAGCCTAACTGTCAGACAGAAAAAGGACAGAAGAGCAGAAGAAAGATAAACAGGAGAGTGATACAGCCTGAGCTAAAGGCTAACACAGGCGCTAAACTGTTAGTGATAGTTTTCATTTCAACCCACAGTCAGCAGTTATTCTGCAGTGGTCTGTTCAAACTTGAGAATCTATCAGTAAAATGAAGAGTGAGGTTATGCACTGTAAAAATTACCAGGATTTCACAATATTTCACTGTATTTTCTCACAGTAAATTGCTGTATTACAACTTTACAGGACTTAACTGTAATAATTACAATATAAGACTGTAATTTTAAAATTTACAATAACAACAGTATTACTACAGTCAACTGCTGTGATATTTGCTGTTTCAATGATTACCAGGATTTTACAGCATTTTATTGCATTATTTCACCATGAAATGCTGTATTAAGACTATCCACTGCAAAAACACAGCAAATTCCATGAACTGAATTGTGGGACGTGCAGCAGATTTTCAACAAATTTTAAGGTTGATGCCACCAAAGTAAGTTAAACATATTCTGTCAAGTTATTGTACCCTTGTTTTCCACCTTTGCTTTATCTACATATTGTCATTTTGAACTAGTGTGAAGTTCATCATATTAATTCCTCTTTTCTCTGACGCTTTTTTATTTGCTTTTCTGACGCTTTTTTATTGCGGCCGAGGCGCAGCGACTGCTTGGTCTAGATGATCCATGCCAGCGCCGAAAAAGTGTGCTGGAAAGACCCGGTAGCGGAGACGGTCAGAGCCTCTGTTACCTCAGCAACCAGGACAACAGACTGACCATTGGGGCGCGCATCAGAGGCCATGAAGCGCGTCACCGTGTGGGCCAGCTCCCAGCACAGATGTAAACTGTTCCTTTGTCAATAATAGGAGTACAACATCTTTTTTAGATCACGTTAGAAACAAAGACTGTATGTCAGCTTACACTGTAAAACGTGAATCTCTAGTCAGTTGAGGTGATGTAATTTTTTTAATCAATCCAACTCAAAATTTTTAGATTAAGGTTTCCAATGTATTTTTGTGGATCATGTCAACTTGAAATTCTGCGTTAGTACAACTAATAAAACGAAGTAGTTGGACCAACTTAAATGAATTGCTTCAATTGGTCTCACCTAAATAAATTAAGTTCTTTGAAATGAAATAAACTAGTTCATTTAACACAACTAAATATGTCAAATAAACTAAATATTTTAATTCTTCTCAAATCAACATTTTGCATCAATCCAACTTAAAGTTTTCAGTTGTTTCAACTCAATAATCTGCAAAACCCAAAAAGGAAAACCATGGGTGAGGAGGCAACACTGTGGATATGAGACCCTGATGCACATTAAGATACCACGCAGGGCCAGTGTGTCTGTGCTCCATGGCATGGACCAGCTAGCTGTCTATGGGCCACTGCGCTGGCTGGCTGTGTGTGCTCAACAGCATAGGCTGCTTGTCTTGGCTGCCTGGCTGCCTGGCTGTGCTCCATGACATAGGCTGCTTGTCTTGGCTGCCTGGCTGCCTGGTTGTGCTCCACAGCATAGGCTGCTTGTCTTGGCTGCCTGTGCTCGACAGCAGTGAGGGTTCCAAATACTCTTTCAGTAAAGGAAATTCGAATATAACTGAAGACAAAACCCAGTTTGTAATTTCTGATCAAAATTTTAGCCCATCATCACATCTCATTTATTATTACTCTTAAAGGTACACAGTCCATGCTAACTGTGAATTAACAGTAAAGTGTTGTTGTTTTAATGTAAACTACTGTGAAACAATTACAGTAAACTACTGTGAATTACTTACAATAAATTGCTGTGAAAATACTTACAGCAACTTGCTGTGAAAGTAATGCAGTTATTAACCAGTGACTTACTGTAATTTTACGGTGAAATTTTTTACAGTGTGGACATGTCTCAAGGCAGGCTCTCAATATAGACTGCTAATAAACAACGTACAAACTTACAATGTTTACTTGACACATTTTAAACAACAGCACTACAAAACTGTTGATGAATACTTTACCTTGTTGAATTATAGCCAGTAAAATGTTGAACACAGAAAATCAGTTTTAAAAACAAGATCAGAACTCAATTCATTTCCAAAACAAAAACACATCTTGTTAAGAGTCATGTCTTCACCACAGTGTGTGTGAGACTCTGGGCCAAAAGGTGGCGCTACAGTCAAATCAAAACAAATCCTCCTCACAGCATCTTCAACAGAAATCATGAAACTGCTTTCTTAAAGTTTTCATCAACTTTAACTTGAATCATCTTCAGAAACAACCTAAAAAACTTTAGGGGTTTAACAATGGAGCCTCTTCTCCAACACGTCTAGTTTCATGAGAACAAACAGTTGTTGTGTGTGTGTGTGTTTGTGAATTGGAGTTGTGAGTCTGTTCTTTCTTCTGAACCTGACAG
Source organism: Halichoeres trimaculatus (assembly GCF_033239565.1). Lineage (NCBI taxonomy): Eukaryota > Metazoa > Chordata > Actinopteri > Labriformes > Labridae > Halichoeres > Halichoeres trimaculatus. Next base: position 6,606,870 of record NW_027437191.1, on the reverse strand, counting down.
CAATGAGAGCAAACTTTAACCACATTAAAAAACAGCTTCCTTTGCTTTGATGTTAAATTCAGATGCTCACAGTTTTTATCTCTGCATCAGAATAAATCAGCAATTTTCCAACTTTAAACCACTTTATTTCAGGATGTCACACCTTACTCTGGCAGCTTTTGAAACTCTAAACAGCTCTGATTTACTGTAAACACTTTAAGTGGAGGAACCTTAGCTCCACATCTCAGCAGGATCTCTGGCTGTTTTCTCTCTCAGCGCTTTAATCAGGAGCTAATCTCAGGGCTCAGAGTGTGGGAGGAGTCTGGGGTTCACACTCCGCTCTGAGACTGTCGACTTCACTGGAAACTCTGAATAATCCGAGAGGATTTAAACTGCACCTCTAAAGTTTGAAGTTGCCCCGCAGGAGCTGACTCATCTCTGGTGAACTTGTCCAGAAAGTGAAGAAGCCACGGAGTCTTGGAGTCCTGATGAAGCGAGGTCAGGTCCTCACATGGACCCAAACAGAGTCAATCTTTGAGTCTGTTTCACTAAAAGTTCCTTTAGAGGATCTCTGAATGATTTTTTGCAGAGCTCTTTATTTTAAAGCCAATATTTGGTCTGTGTTTGAAAAGACCTGCGGTAGTTTTCTCTGATTTCAAATAAAAAAAAACTTTTCTGGTCTTCTTTAATGTGAATTTTTGCAGCTCCTGAAACAGAAACTGGTCAACACAGCCTGTAGATGACTCCCCCAATTACCTGTGACAGGGCTGTATGTTTTAAAGACAGCAGACTCATATAAAAACCTGTGTTCTTTGGACATATCTGCAGTTTACTCCTCTGGTCTGACATCCACACTGACAGGAAAACTTGTTCACAAGTTTTTAAAGCTCTAGTTACAGTTTGAGCCGGAGGAGTGTCACAAAATCTATGGAAGTCGACTTAAACTTTGCTCTTTGAGTGTGTGGGTCTGAATGGGCTCAGAAACTTAGAAAAGAAAACACAACACTGTAAACTTCTGGAGCTTTAAAGGCAACACATTATACAAAACACACTGCAGAGCGACAGTGGATGATCTGTTTGTCAGACGTGACAGAAACACATTTATTCTTCAGTTTGTACTAAGTCTTCATGTTTGTACTCATGTTTGTACTAAATGACACAAAGTGCTTCAGTCTGCTTGTTTGTTTTTCTGCTGATCCAGACACTCATTCATTATTTTGATGTCCCTGAAAGGAGTTTAGAGACCTTTGAAATACATGCAGAGTTCAACACGCAGCAGGAGAGTCTCTGAAGATAGTCAAATGGATGTCGCAATCATACATTCAGCTGCACAGGAAAAAAAATCAGCTCATGAATGGAAAAAAAAGAAGAAAGAAGGAAAATAGCAAACACAAAATTTAGACTGAAACAGTCCCAGAAAAAAAAGACCTGAGCACTGATCAGAAAGCTACAGATACATAATCCCTTGATTACTTCTTTACCAAGAGTCAGAAAAGGACAAAGATGAGGACTCTTCAGATCACAGATGTGCTCTCGATTCCCTCCCTCGTGTCTTTACCTCCTCCTCTCAACTCCTCCTCCTCTTCCCACGAGGAATTGAAGAAGGGACACAAAAGACGGGTTCAAGGACAGAGGAGACAGATTTTCTAAATGATAAATCTTCTGTTCTGTAGTCTCAAGGGACGTCAGCAGCTGCCTCACCTTTCAAACACACAGGTACAAACAGACAGACGCACAAACACCAAGACAAAAGGATTTCTTGGATTTATTTTGTAGTGATGGTGGACACAGGAGCTGGGCTGGCAAAAAGAAAGAGCAGAAGAAAGGTAACAGGATAGAGCACGAGCTTAAACATGGGTTAAACTATTTGTGCTAATGTTGATTCCAACCCACAGTCAGCAGTTATTCTGCAGTGGTCTGTTCAAACTTGAGCGTCTACCAATAAAAATGAAGAGGTGAAGTCACTCGTAGATGACTGGCAGGACATAACCAGGATTCACTAACATCAGAGCCAAATGGGTAATTCAGACCTTCTGGGCCTGTATGCATGACCAGTCATTAGCGAGAACAACAGACTGTTTTTAACCATTCATTCATTTTCTATTCCACTTATCCTGTTCAGGGTCGTGGGTGGCTGGAGCCTATCCCAGGTGTCATTGGATGAGAGGCGGGGTACACCCTGGACTGGTCGTCAGCCAATCACAGGGCTGACACAGAGACAGACAACCATTTTCTCACACGCTCACACCTAGGAACAACCAACCAATTCACCTGATGAGCATGTTTTTGGACTGTGGGAAGAAGCTGGAGTACCCGGAGAGAACCCACGCATGCACAGGGAGAACATGCAAACTCTACACACAAAGGGCACACAGGCTGAGGTGGGGATTTGAACGAATGACCTTCTTGCTGTGAGGCTGCAGTGCTAACCGTTGCACCACCGTGCAGCCCTGCTTTTAACTAACGGCAAAAAAAAAAAAAAAAAAAAAAAGTGGTATGCATGAGCCACCATTACAGCAGGATTACTGCACCTGTTTGGATGTTTAAAGGCAGACATTGCGCGATGCGTTACCGTCTGATACGAAATCTGCAAAGACAGTGGATTATCCTTTAAAAAGGTGGTTAGCAGCTTTAGATTTAGGAGACACATTTTCCCAGTGAACTGATGAGATGAGGGAGACAAACCGATGAGGCTTGCTGCGGTGAGTTTTATAAGTTTGATCCGCTCTTAGCTCTCATACGTCTAGGTCCTTGAAGATGTGTGTGGTGACATGTTGGAGTTCATAAACCATTTGTAAAGTTATTCATTGAGGAACTGGTGCTTTGCTGCAGCACTTGTCCGGCAAAGCAGCTTTCATGTTGCTGATTTTATTGAGATTTTCTATGTGCGCTCAGAAACACCACACACATTTACTCTGTTCATGATTGTCAAACTTTCTCTTTCTCTTTGTTTACCTGATTAACTCACTGATCCCAGCTCTTTGCTTGTATGTATTATTGCCATAAAATTTCCATTTCCTTTGCTGAACAAAATTTTTCTTGATCTTCTCTCAGTCACACCGTTACCGCTTGCCAGGTTGGTTGCTGTTTATGAGTGGTAGACATGCGCAGTTTGAGTTTGTTTGATGGGGTTTTCCAGGAGGTTCCCCTGAATTATGACATAATTTGCACCTGTGTCTCTTTCATGGTGTAATTAGTAAACTGGTCGATTATTTTCAGTCGTGTATGCGGCTAACACTGCAGCCAAACAGGCTGTTCCATAACAGAACATTAGGACTTATGGTCCTGTTTGTTTAATGACTGAACATGCATACGGGCCCTGGACACAAAACTACAAACTGAGTTTACAAAGTTTGATCGCTGTTGCCTTTCAAATTATTACAATTAATTACAAATCAGTACATTACAATTGCATTCCAGGAAAAATTGTCTTGAACAGAGAGAAGTTGAGGTAAAAAGAAGGTCTGCTTTCCCTTCATTTTCTTCTTCATGTCTTTACACCTGTGTATGAAAGTGCTCATGGGAAATGGAGTCTTCATCCTGGAGAAACAGATAAGTCCTCCAAAAGCTTGTCGGACCAGCATATATGGAGACATCCAGGATGACATCACAGGCAAACTCACCAGCTGACGTTAGCTGGTGCCTTGTAGCCTGTTTCCCACAACGCAATGTGTGATGAGAATGCATGGTATTTATTTACCAGTGAGAAATAGATGCTCTGACGCAAGGATAGTCCTGCCACAGAGTGTGAATTTGACTGCAGAGTGAACATGAACGAACCTAAAAAAAAATGTGCAATGGTCTATCATTTTATCATCAGCATACAAACAAACTACAAGAAGGTGTGTGAGCACCCAAAGATTACAGTAACAGATGACAACAGATGAGAAAAAGAGGCTGCAGGGCTAACCTTCAGGGGCACTCCAAAAAGAAATGTAATCTTGTAAAACAGAAAGCAGTCTGAACCTCTGCAGTTTGTTATACAAGAACTTCTTGGTGACAAACTCTATGATAACCAAAAGACATTTTGTCGCCATGGTAATGATCCTCCTCCTGCGTGTGGGGGAGTAGGAGGCTGCAGCAGCTGCTCTCACTGTGACAGGACTTCATGAGCTCTTCTGGTGCAGAACAATAAGACGGGAACATGTGGAGGGTGGACTGTGCGGGGGGGAGTGCACCCTAAGCCATGTGAGGCTGTAATAACTGTGTGGTTTTGTTGGACTCAGACAGCAGGTTTGTGGAGGAGCAGCGGGGGACTCTTGAGGTTCAGGCCGCCCACTGATCTGCGAGCTGTGTCAGTTTAAAGACGAGCAAAGACACACACGGGGAGCGAAGTCTTTCATCAGGGTGTTAAAACCACAGAGGAGGGGGTTAAACACATTACAGCATTATCTCTACTCCATGCTTTCTGTGCGAGCTGGAGCTGTCCGTGGTGCTGAGCGCCGTGGTGCAGAGGAGGCTTCACTCCAACGCTCTCCATGGTGCTGAAACACTCAGCCGGGCTGCAGGGCTGTGCTGTGTGAGCTGCCAATGCTCTGCTCTGTCACACACTTTATTAAACCCAATGAGCAGAATTACAGGAGATTTAAAGCTCCTGTGGGTTTGGGCTATTCCATAAATCATACAAATCTGACTCAGTTCCTGATAAATGGATCAGTCACACCAATTTCTACATTTATTTGGACAAATTACTAATTTTGTTTTCTAACTTACATCATTTAAGCTGATGCTAAAACAGAAACGGGCTGTATGATGAAAACAGGAGCTGCTGTTGCTCGGTAACTTTTACGTAAGAATGTGACGTGGGCTGTTGGTCTGGAAACTGTTGGTGGTACTTTCCTCATTCTTTCCGTGAACAGCTGGGGGTGATGCCCGCATTGAAGTTTCAAACAAGCCTTTGATCATAGACACTCTCTTTTCTTAGTTTCTTGGATAACTTTATAAACTCCTTAAAGAAGCTGTGAGGAGTTTCTAAGTGATCTTGGGAAAGTCTCCCTTCCAGATATATGCCTGATCGTAATCCACACTTTAAAATGAGATAATCAGCTCCAATAGAGGTTATTCCTAAATGCTACTTCGTAGCTTCTTGATTGGGTCACGTTTGTCTCCATGACAACAACACTCTAGCTGATGAAGTTTAGTAGTAAGAAGAGAGGTCTGTGTCTTTGAGAAAAATTTCTGTGATTAATTTTGTAGTGATGGTGGACACTGGAGCCTAACTGTCAGACAGAGAGAGGACAGAAGTGCAGAAGAAAGATAAACAGGAGAGAGATAGAGCACGAGCTAAAGGCTAATACAGGAGCTAAACTGTTTGTGATAATGCTAATTCCGACCCACATGCAGCGGTTATCCTGCAGCAGAGGTGTCAAACGTATTCCCATCCTTCACTCAAGTAGAATTACAGAGAGTAGGGTTTAAAAACTTTCACTTAAGTAAAAATATAAAAGTACTGCTTTCAAAACTACTTAAAGTATAAAAGTAAAGCAATATAAGGGAAAAAATGCCATTAAGGACAAAAGCTTAGGCTGTGCCACAGGAGCCCTAAAGTGCACTCTAAAGGCCATGTCGACTATAAAGTTTCATTTTCATTAAAATGTTTATGTTGAAAAGTTTGGAGCAGCTGGTGTTGACCAATACTCAACACGAAGGCTAGATTGATTTAAACTATTCTAGGCTTGCCAAAATGTTCCCCTGTTATTATATTGGGGAGTGCTTTGCCACCTAGTGGCAGCACCCACTCCCTCCATGTAAGCCAAATTAATTTCATTTTCCACATAGTGCCAGATCAAAGCACAAGTAATTTAAGGTTACTGTGGATGATTTTCTGAATATTTATGATCTTTTCCACATAGGAGCCACCGTACTGAGAAGGTGCTGTTTTCTGTTTTGTACCAGCTGACTGCGGCACTGTGTCTTCTTCATGTTAAATGGTTGTCATGATGCTCAGTGTGTTCACCTTGCTATGGTTAATTTTCTGGATAGGTTTTTATTTTTTGTGTGTGAGTTTATGTGTGTTTTTGGTGTTTCTTTTTCATTTTTCCAAGCCGAAATGAAACAGGAATAACAAGGCTTTGCGTACAGCTATAGGGTGCCTGTTGGTCACGTGACCCTCAGCTGTGCCTCTTATTGGGCGAGCTTGCGATCTTAATATCCTCTGTACAGTGTGTGCTGATAGTAAAATTAGCGACTCAGAGAGGAGACATTTTTTTGAATCAGGCTGTAAAAAGGTTAATTTCTGCTTTGAAAACAGCTTTTTTTGGTTTGTTGTGTATGTGACTTCTGGTACTTCCAGATCCAACCCTTAAGTGGACACTGGAGAAACAGCAGATTTTAGCACTTCTGGATTGTCTCATATTCTTAGACCGGAGGTTGCTGCTTGGTAAAGAGAATTACTCCAGTAATTTATAAATACCCCAAATTTCTACTTAAGTAAGGTAACAAAGGGTTTTTTCTTGGTTACTTGACACCTCTGTTCTGCAGTGGTCTGTTCAAACTTGAGAGTCTATCAATAAAATGAAGAGTGAGGTTACGTAAGCTCTGCTTGGTAGATGACTGGCAGGACATAACCAGGATTTACCAATGTTACACAGTACAGGGATGACCCAGAGCATCGGGTCAGCGCTACATGTAGAGGGCCACTAAACTATGGTATGAACTGACAGTTAGCTCGTTGTCACGTTAGCTTACAGATACCTCGTAGCACCAGGCTGCTACATATCTGGCAACTGACGTACGGTGCAAACTTATGTTTGCTTGTTGCCGTGTTTCAAACAACAGCACTACATAACTGAACTGATAAACACCTTACCTTGTTGCGTTGTATCCATTGAAAAGTTGACTTGAACAAAGAAAATTTGTTCCAAAACAAACACAACGTTAAAAGTCACATCTTTATAACAGTGTGCGTGAGGAGGCGAGACAGTCCAGTTAAAAACAGATCCTCCTCAGAGCATCTTTAACACGAACTGCTTCCTAAAAGGAACCTCAGTCTCTCTGTGGTGAATAAATCACCCTCGAAGCGTTCCCCCTGAGCAGATTGGGATGTTTTTTTAAATCCTTTTTTTATGCTTGAACAGGGGCAGCATTGAATTGATGATCTTTACCCTCCTGTTTTTCTTTTTTCTGCTCTTCTGTCCTTTTTCCTATCAGACAGTTCAGCTCCAGTGTCCACTATTTCTACAAAATTAATCCAGGAAATACTCTATTCATCTCTCTATTCAATGCTAAACTCTGTCCTCCAATGTGGTGTTGTCATGGGAACTTCTTTGTGCTGTAGATCAATACGGACCTTGATGACTTGGATGGGGAAACTGAGAAATAGCACTTAGAAATAATCTACTTTGGCGCCGTTAATCTTAAAAAAAAAAAAAAAAAAAAAAGTAACCACCAAAAAAAGGTCACACACTCTAATGTTTTGTTGGACCACCTTTAGCTTTGGTTATGGTCCTTATTGCTGTGGCATTGTTTCAACAAGCTTCTTCTTCTTCAGAAAATTTATTTACATCCAGTGTTGCATTAATTTTTCACCAAGATCTTTCATTAATGACGGTAGAGTCTGACCACTGTCAGTCAGCAATCAGTGAGGCTAACTGGGAGCATAAAGATTGGACTCTGGAGCAATGGAAGAAGGTCATGTGGTCTGATGAGTCCAGACTGACCCTGTTCTAGAGTGATGAGCCATCAGGGTAAGAAGAGAGGCAGATGAAGTGATCTCCCATCATGCCTAGTGCCTACTGTCCAAGCCTGTGGGGGCAGTCTGTGATCTGGGGTTGCTGCAGTTGGTCAGGTCTGGGTTCAGAAACAGTCCGTGCTCAAAGAATGAGGTCAGCTGACTACCTGAAGATACTGAATGACCAGGTTATTCCATCAATGGAGGTTTTCTTCCCTGATGGCACGGCCATATTCCAAGATGACAATGCCAGGATTCATTGGGCTCAGATTGTGAAAGAGTGGTTCAGGGAGCATTAGACATCATCTTCACGCATGGATTGGCCTCCACAGAGTCCAGACCTTAACCCCATTGAGAGTCTTTGGGATGTGCTGGAGAAGGCGTTGCTCAGCAGTCAGACTCTACTATCATCAATGGTGAAAAATTAATGCAACACTGGATGGAAATAAATCTTGTGACATTGCAGAAGCTTATCGAAAAAATGCCACAGTGAATGTGTGCTGTAATCAAAGGCGCTCTAACAAAATATTGTTGAGTGTGCAACTTTTTTTTTTTGGTGGCGACTTTTTTTTTGGCCAGGACCTTACTATAACCATTAGCCCACCTGTGGTTTGGGACACCAAGACTTGAATTTAGCTGCAACGTTGTGTAAAGCCAGCAGAGACAGAGCTTTTTGAGTGAAAGGAACAAGTCTTTTAAAGAGCAGGTTTGGATTCAAAGCTCTGTCTAATCAACTTCTTGACCAAACCAAAGTTGACTGGACTATTCTGTAAGCATACTTTCCACAGACTAATAAAAATGGATGACAAAGCTACTGATTCTAGAAATTTAAGTATTTAATGCTTGAAAAATATCCCTTTTGAATAGAATATGATTGATTGGTGATGATCATTTATCAAATATTTATATTGTTTGACAGCATTATTTCAGTAGTTTGATGTCATTTAAAACAAATTCATCCTGAGGAGGGAGGGGCACCTTGTCAGTGCTAAGATCGCACTGCAAAAAACTGAAATCTTATCAAATGTTTTTGTTTGATTTTTAGTTAAAAATGTCTTTTTAGACTTAATTTGAGCCACATCTACCTGACTAGTCCAGAAAAATTCTTGTTTCAAGTAAAAAACAAAAAAAATCTGCCAATGAAACTAGAGGAAAGTTACCTGTAAGGTGACATTGTTCTAGTTTCAAACAAATTTTTAGAAAACTTTTCTTGTTCCTTTGACAGATTTTTTTCACTTTTTACAAGCAATTCAGACCTCATTTTTGCTGTTAAATAACTAATGGTGCGTTCGAGGCAACCTGTAACTCGTACGTTTCCCAGTTGAAATATCCGAGTCACGACCTGAAAGCATTCCAGGCAATTTACGACTTCGGTTTGAATTCTGGGATGTAAACAAACCAGCATGGCAGAAACTCTAAGACTCATGCTTGGTCATTTCAATTACCAAAGGAATCTGTAAGTTCTTGATTTAAGTGAAACGGAGGAGGGAAATGGCACATGAGGTATTTACTTTATATTTCACTGTATATGTCGTTATTTTAAAGTGTATTTTAAGACTAGAAGTTTACACTTGTAGCCCAGTGATGATAGCTCTCTCTCTCTCTCTCCCTCTCTATTAGCTATTTCGTGTTAGCGACACATTTGTCCACCGTCTTGGACACAAAAGAGATTATAGTACATAATCATGTGTTTAATATGTGATTGCAACGTTTGAATTTACTTTACATTGTTGTAAATTCTATTTCTCACAGTCTGTCCCGAGCAGCACCACCACATCCATAGAGGCTGCCATATTGTTTTGGCACAGATGTGACGTCACAAGACGTAACTCGGAGTACATCGATCTGGTACGAGTTCACGGGAGCTGGGAGGTGACGACGTGGACCTGTCCTTCCATCCATCGTTGTTGGGAATGTGGAATCTAGCCCCGGGGGATGGACGAGCTAGCTGTGCTAACCCAGCGGCATCGTGCTGTTCATGGACGTGGCTGACGGAGCTGACATTGGACGCCGGCGCCACATTGGAGGAGCTTCGCCTGCTGTGAGCAGACAGGATCCAGGAGACAGAGACTGAACAGACTTCTGGGGAGGCTCAGTCCTGGACCCTGTGGAGGTGGAGACTGGCTGGGCTGGAGAGTGGTGGACGAGTGGTGGACGGGATGTCGTCATCTAATTTCTTATGGACCTTTTTGCACTTTCTATACTCTTTCTTACTTTTGTTTTCTTAAATGCTGCTGTGACTTCTGAATTTCCCCTCGGGGATAAATAAAGTATTTTCTATTCTATTCTATTCTATTCAGATTTTTGTGGTGGATCTCTGCTGTGGATGCGCATCATGTGTCACTCTGATGAAATTGTTGTCATTATTGAAAAGTGTGCACACTTTTCTGATGTGATATTTATTTGGTGTAGAATCAGACTTGTTATTTTCCTGAGAGAAGACAGAAATGACAAAAGGTGCACAGTATTTCAATAGCTGTTAAAAAGTCTGAACTTTAAGTCTAAACACAAGTTATCGCTTTAAGTTAAACAAATCTGAACTTTCCTCCAAGTCACGGAGGGTGAATTGACTGTGAGAATGTAAAAGTGAACATAAAGTGGCAGAGACACTTTCCACGGTGAAATCATTCAGACGTTTCAAACCGTGAATCTCAGCCACCAAGCAACAATTATTCTGTTAATGAGGATCGTTAAAGCGCTGATGTTTGCTCTGACCTTTTGTTACCTGACTGCCTCTCATAAAGCACACAGCCATAAAGCTCAGCGCGCTGAGGACCGGGGATAAATGTCTCCTCACAGGTGGGCCGGCTGCTCTCTGCGAGCTCGAACCTTCAGTCTCTGGCAGCAGATGGCTGCTTCCTCTCCGGGTTTAATGAGCAGCGCAGCAGATGTGGCAGGTGTCACTCATCTGAGAGGCTGAGTGGAGCGGTGTGAATATGCACACCGTCATTACCGCATCCTCATACATATCCACACATAATGAGAGCTTTTACTGAGCCTGCTTTTATGTCCGACACTGTCCATTTACACCAGCAGCTGTGCTCATTGTGTCCTCACATAACACTCAGCAGCAATAACTGTTCCTGATTAGTTCTGCTCTCAGACCGACTTCAGTTAACCACTCAAAGTTTTCAGGCAAAAGGAGGAAAACTCAGTGTGGCAGACTTGATAACATTCTAATATCACAAAATTCAGTTTAAAGAGGGGGTATTCTGCTTAACCAAAGTTCAAACATGGATATAAAGTAACAATTCTGGATGATCAGACTGAGCGTGTGCAGACTTATAAGACTCTACATATTCATGGCCCAGTTGTTCAAAGGTGATCAAATGGATTTTGGTTATCAAATTGGATTTAATCCTGAAACTAGCTTGTTCAAAAGGGAAAGATTACAAAATCCGATGAGATCAAGTAACCCAATCCTAGTTTTAATCCGTGTCAGACCTTCAGTTTTTGATATTCAGAACTTTGTAGTAGGATTTGGATCACTTTGATCCAAAAAACAGGATTATCCTGATCCCAACAGGGGGCAGGATTTCAAGGTGGACTTCAGGAAGAAAATGTAGCAAAACTTTAAAATTGGTCAAATAAAACAACATTTGTAAAATTTAGTTTCCATACTTTGATTTTTATCTTGAACTTGACTTGTTTAACCATTACAGTGATAAAGTTAGTCAAGCTACCATTGAAGCATTTCAGTTCAGTAAAGTAAAATCAAAGAGAAGCTAAAAGAGCAGAAGCACTGATACTTCTAGCAGAGGAACAAATTAAAGCTGACCAAGCTGCAGCAAACCAGAGAATAACTTCAGATCCACCTTCTGAAAGCAGAGCTTAAAATGCTGGACTCTCCTTTACAGATCAAAAAGAACCTTGATCATTCTTAAAAAAAAAAAAAAAAAAAAAAATGTGTAAACCACTGGACATTTAGCCTCTTTTTTAAAAAAATATTCAGCCGTTTCCAAAATATCCACTTTATTATTTTTTTATGTATATTTTTTGTTCATTTGTGGCTCATTTAAAGTGATACTCCGGGATGGAACAAGTTGGGTCCTATCACAAGGTTTAGGGCAGAAATTACCCCTACAGCAGTGTTTTTGTGCAGCAGAAGCCCAGAGCGCTCGCACCAAACACCCCCTCCCTGCTCCTCTGCTGGTTTCCTCTGCACTCTCAGAGAATTTTCAGCGCGTTACTTTCACACAAAAACACCGCTAAATAAGGCTCTAGTTCTCATCATGTCTCTTCATCCTGGCAGACTACCTGTGTTTGTGTATATCTGGCACGCCGCGCGCGGACTGATACACTAAGCGGGGAGCGCCTCGTAGCCAGCTGTGGCTCTGCAGAGGAGGTAGGGCTGTTTGACGACACAATGAGAACTAGAGCCTTATTTAGTGGTGTTTTTGTGTGAAAGTAACGCGCTGAAAATTCTCTAAATAAAGCGTGAATGCAGACCCATATCAGATTTTTTCTGTGGGAGTCCTTTTATTTGTGTTTTTGGTAAAGTAAAAAATGGCCCCGTCTGAGTGCAGAGGAAACCGGCAGAGGAGCAGGGAGGGGGTGTTTGGTGCGCCCTGGGCTTCTGCTGCACAAAAGCACTGCTGTAGGGGTAATTTCTGCCCAAACCTTGTGATAAGACTCAACTTGTTCCATCCCGGAGTATCACTTTAATGGGTCATTTAATGGGTCAATAAAAAATGGATTTTGATGTTTGTGTTGTTTTTGTTTTTTTTCTCAAAACAACACAAACAACAACAAAAAAAACACATACAGTGTTGGCTCTTCTGCCTGTTGTTCTTTACAGAGCTGGTAGCCCACATAATGTTGTCCCATTTAGACCACTGGTAATCCAGATATAGTAGTCTTGAAAAGGGTGTATCCGGATCAGAGTGAACCAATCCAATGTTGTTTTGAAAAAAATGTCATGAAACTGAGTTGGATTACCTGATCCTGGATAGCAAGAAATGAGATTTCCAAATCCAGATCATTTTGATCTGGATTAAATTCTTTAAACAACTGGCCCCATCTTTATGAGACTTGGTGAAATAATGAGGTGACCACCTGAAGCCAGTTCAAAGAATTTAATCTGGATCAAAATGATCCGGATTCGGATACAACAGTCATTTAACACACAAGGGAATGAAATTGAAGTAAATAAAACAGTTAAAGATAAATAACAAATAAATAATGATGGAAATGTGAAAATGGAGTAAAAGGCAAAGACAAAAAGAAGACTCACAAAAGACAATAAAAAGACGACATTACATGACAGCTATATGGTGAATGTTTGTTTCAAGACAAATCCTTGGCTAAACATACTGCAGTCATCCAGCTCATCAACCCTGAGAGTGTGAGAAACAGAGGGCCTCTTCATTGTTTCTGCAGCACAACAGCACTGGAAACAGCTTCTATGTGAAGATATTGTTTGTTTCAACATTCAACCTGTGATGCTGTGACAGTAGAGGTGATATTCACAGGCAAACACTCCCACTCCTGCTCAGTTTCCTCCTGTGGTTTCGCTCTAGGCAAGATGTTAAAGGTTAAAACCACAGCTGTGCTATTATTGGTCAGAAACCACACACACACGTCTACATTCTGTCCCAGCGTTTGGTTTGCTTCAAACGAGGCGCCTCACCCCGAAGGGACCAGCAACAGCTGACGTACGGTCACCAAGTGTCGCCCTGTGTGGTTATATCTACACTGAATTATGGGAAACGCTTGGTTTGGTGGGACGGTGACTTCTTCAGGAGTGCTCACGTGTTTGTTGGCTGTTTTTTCCCTCTGCTCCCCTGCACTGATGTGTACCCTCCCCCACTGACAACAGGCAACCAATCAGCACAGCCCCTCATCGCCACAGCATCCCGCCCCCTCAGATCACCAGATAATGAGGTTAGAGATGAGAGGCTGCAGGCTGATGATCCTTTGCAGTGTTTGGATTTAACATTTAAAGAATGTTAATGTAAAATTCCATCACATGGGAACTTCAGGGTGTGTGAGTGTGAGTGTGTGTGTATCTCAGCATTTACCTCCCTGTGCCTGTGTGTGTGTGTGTGTGTGTGTGTGACAGTAAATCCATCCTGTGGAAAAAACAAATAATCACACAGACTCACGGTGAGGCAGTGGCTGACCTGCAGAGTGCTGGCCCATCAGCCTGCCAGCCCCGCTCCGGATCAGACTACATCCTGGATAATTTGGCTCCTCCTGCCACTTTACGGCCTCGCACTCCAGAGGAACCCGCGCCGTAAACAAGAGGACTGACAGCAGAGGTGAGAAGAAACACGGTGCGTGGAGGAGACAGCTCCGGGGGATTTTCTTTATTGCTGTCTGCAGCTCTTATTCAACTCAGGAGATTTCACAGAGCCCTGCAGGAACTCTATCAGAGCGGCCTGTCCGTCTGAGCCCACAGAGACTGTCTGCTCTCCTCAACACACTCTTTCAGTAAAGGCTTCAATCATTCACAGGTTATCTTTAAAACACTCACTCCACTTGATCTATCAGACGGGGCAGCTCTGAGAAGTGGCAGATCAATGAAGGAAGAGGGAAGGAGCTAATGAGGGGGCAGATACAGATTCTGGAGTCTGACACTGGGTTTGTACTGAGCTAATTTGTCCCAGCAGTAATTAAAAGTAAATCAGGTCATTAGCTGACCAAAGCAGCCTGACCAAGTGTGTGCCAAACAAAACTACTCATCTGGAAAATTATGTTTGAAGGCCAAAATCAAAACAGGAAGTTTCTTCATTGATGTTTCCCTGAGCTTTATCGCTCTCTGAACCTATGAGCTATCTCCTGACAGAGTGTGAATCTGTTAAAGGTTTATTACTTCACTTTTTCTCATGTAGCCAGGGGTAAACTATATAAGAGTTTAAGCTCTTCCCCTTCTAGGTTCAGGTAAAGCAAAGAGAAAATCCTCCCTATGAATGTGTCGGAATTTCAAAAACAATCATTTCTTCTTTCTCTCATTTCATCCCCAGAGAGCGTCCCTCCCTGTAAGGTCTATTCGAGGGTACTGGAGAGGAGAGTCCGACGAATAGTCGAACCTCGGATCCAGGAGGAGCAATGTGGTTTTCGTCCTGGCTGTGGAACTGTGGACCAGCTCTATACCCTCAGCAGGGTTCTTGAGGGTGCATGGGAGTTTGCCCAACTAGTCCACATGTGTTTTGTGGACTTGGAGAAGGCCTTGGACCGTGTCCCTCGGGGAGTCCTGTGGGGGGTTCTCCAGGAGTATGGGGTGTCACGCTGCTTGTTACGAGCTGTCTGTTCCCTGTACGACTGGTGCCAGAGCTTGGTCCGCATTGCTGGCAGTAAGTCGGACTTGTTTCCAGTGAGGGTTGGACTCCGCCAGGGCTGCCCTTTGTCACCGATTCTGTTCATAACTTTTATGGACAGAATTTCTAGGTGCAGCCAGGGTGTCGAGGGGGTCCAGTTTGGTGACCTCAGGATTGGATCACTGCTTTTTGCAGATGATGTGGTCCTGTTGGCTTCATCAAGCCGTGACCTTCAACTCTCTCTGGAGCGGTTCGCAGCCCAGTGTGAAGCGGCTGGGATGAGAACCAGCACCTCCAAATCCGAGTCCATGGTCCTCAGCCGGAAAAGGGTGGACTGCCCTCTCCGGGTCTAGGAGGAGATCCTACCCCAAGTGGAGGAGTTTACGTATCTTGGGGTCTTGTTCACAAGTGAGGTAAGGATGGAGCGAGAGATCGGCAGGCGGATCGGTGCAGCGTCTGCAGTAATGCGGACTCTGCACAGGTCTGTCGTGGTGAAGAGGGAGCTGAGCCGGAAGGCGAAGCTCTCTGTTTACCGGTCGATCTTCGTTCCCACCGTCACCCATGGTCATGAGCTTTGGGTAGTGACCGAAAGAACAAGATCGCGGGTACAAGCGGCCGAAATGAGCTTCCTCCGTAGGGTGGCCGGGCTCTCCCTTAGAGATAGGGTGAGAAGCTTGGCTATCCGGGAGGAGCTTGGAGTAGAGCCGCTGCTCCTCCATGTTGAGAGGAGCCAGATGAGGTGGCTCGGGCATCTGATGAGGATGCCTCCTGGACGCCTCCCTGGTGAGGTGTTCAGGGCACGTCCCAACAGAAGGAGACCCGGGGCAGACCCAGGACACGCTGGAGAGACTACATCTCTCGGCTGGCCTGGGAACGTCTTGGGATCCCCCCGGAAGAGCTGGACGAAGTGGCTAGGGAGAAGAGTCTGGGCTTCCCTGCTTAGGCTGCTGCCCCCGCGACCCGACCCCGGATAAGCGGAAGAAAATGGATGGATGGAGAGCGTCTGTTGACCTGTTCCTGGGGGGGGGTCTTGGTTTCATAGTAAATAGTTACACTGGGGCTTCCTCCTGGCTAACTTCAGCTGAACTAACCTGAAAAGAAACTTGTAACTAGCAGGTTTTACATTTGCAATTATACAGATAAGTGGACGGCAAATGTTAAAGCTCAGGAGGCAAAAAAAAGAGGCTGTTTGTTGAATGTACATATGTAAGTTTGTAACTAGATATTTAAGATGTTTGAGTTTTAAAGCTCGACTCTTTCTCATCCCAGTGTCTTCCATAGAGTGAAACATTTTCTTAAATATCACCTCAAACACAGAACTTTAGAAAAGTAAATTCTATCATGCCTTGTTGTTTTATGTTAAGTCTGATTGTTTTTTATTTTACTCCAGTTTGACCTTGTGTCCCTTCTTCTGTTTCAGGTCACTTTACTTCCTGTCCGCATTTTTCTAGCCTTTGTGACTGTGTTCCCAGCAAAGTTATCATAGTAAACAAAAATTAATGGAATAACAAAACCAAGCATTAAAAACCAAATTTTGTTAGCTGCATTGAAAATGATGCTTTACACTAGTAAATAAAAAAAAAAAAAAAAATGTGTTTATTTAGTTAGACTGACTTTTAACCTCGCCCAGTGTCATTGTCTCCTTTATTTATTTTTTTTATTTTTATTTTTTTAATTTTCTTAATTTTTAACTTCTTGTGTAGTTTTTTTTTTAATTGTTGCTTTTATGTCAGCTTGTCTTTGTTTTTGTTTGTGTATCTGACTTGTGTAAACTGCCCCACACGAATTGCCCCATGTGGGATTAATAAAGGTGTTTGAGTCTGAAATAAATATACATATAAATTAGTGCTGTCAGGCAATTAAAAAAATGAATCTAATTAATTACAGGATTTGTAATTAATTAATCAAATTAATCGCATTTTAATCTCATATCTGCTTAAGGTCCCAAAATAAAGAATTTGAATTCCAGAACATTAAAATTACATTAAAAGAAATTAAAAGACATTTAAAAATAAGGTGGGAATATATACAACACATTTTTAGGTACCCTGAGGCTTAAGGAACACATGAAAAAAAGTTTTATGGTTCTATCTTTACAAAATCTACACAGTCCTGCACCTAAGATAAGCTGATTTGTTTTTAGGACGGTTTTTGCTTCTGTTCACATTTTTACTCAATGTGGACTCAATTTTCACTGCAATATGAACTTCTATACTCTTATGAGGTCAGGAGAACCAGGGCTAAAGGCTAAAAACTGTGAGGAACTATGTACAAAACACTTTTTTCAAGTCTTGGATCAAAGAAAAGTGAAGTATTCTCAGTTTAACATGCTCTGAACACACAAACTGTTGCTCATTGGTGCAGAGCAGCCCCAAGCTGAAACATGACACCAGGAAGATGGAAGGAAATTTTCAAAGAATTCTTTAGATTTAAATACAAGACATTTATCGATCATTCAGGGCTTGTTTGATGCAGTAAAGAGCGTAAAATTACCTGTTTTTTTACAGAATTGAGCTAGAGCAAACGGTTGATCTTCTGTAGATTTTCAAAAAGGACGTGTGAATAAAGGAGATGTGAACGGCAGTCCCCTTAACAGTACTCTCTCTTCCCCCCGGTTCAAAGCATGTTGCTGATGTCAGGTGTGATACATTCAGGGAACGTCGGAATTTTGAAAATCTGACGAGAATACCACTTTTTTCATGTAGGATAAACGGTTTGTAGATGCCAGACATTTGAAAATAAGTGCATCTTTGAACGCCTCGCGGGTTTGGGATCCAGATTAATCTGCGTTACTTTTTATGACGCGTTAATTTGCGGTGTAATTAATTAATCTAATTAACGCGTTAAAATGACAGCCCTAATATAAATAAATAAATAAATATTTGAAAATTAAAAATGAACTTACTATCTTTGTTTTGATCAATACGTCTCATACTTAAACTCATTTTTTTTGTGAAAATAAAAAAATGTTGCACAAGCAAGCACGCATCCACGCTTCGTCTGCTAGCAGAACATTAACTGTGGTAAAAAAGTTCTTAGCAAGAAGCAGAGCTTCATCTGGGATTACTCTGAGTATGACTGTCTCTCTAATAGAATCAGGGGCCTCGCAGCAGAAGATTATTAAGTATGAGAAACATTTGTCAAAGGAAAAAAGTCCACTAACCTAAAAGTCCATTAGAGAAGCTCACACAGGGAAGCTAACCTAGCTTACTTTCCCCTGAAACAGAAGCTAATTCCAGACCAGGCGGCACGATGGAGAAATGACAATTTCTCAAACTTTCCCGCTAACAACTATTCCGTATAACAAAAAAGACCAAATTTATACTGAAACTATTAGAAACTTAACTAAAACTAAGCATTTTCGACAACTAAAACTTAAATTGAAGCAGAAAATTAGCTTTGGGAAATAATTGAAACTAAACTGAAAATGAAAACAAAAAGTCAAAACAAAATAAAGGAAAAATGTAAAATGAAAATGAACTTAGTTTAAGTCTTTCATATTTTCCCTTGTCCCAAAACCTTGCCTTTAAAAGTCTAAATCTGCCCTGTTCCTCTGCCGGATCAGTTTGTCTATCGCTTGTGTGTCGACCTTTAACCTTGCATGCTTCTGGACCTTTTGCCAAGTTTGTTTTTATGATTTTGATTTGGGATTTCCAGTTAGATGCCGTGTTTCTCAGTTGTTACTTTGCTCATTTTGGACAGCGTCAGTAGGATTTTTTTTTTTTGACAAAGTTCTTAGTTTCTAGAGTTCAGACTGTGGTTTTGCTTTGATACTTTGTTTTGATATTCTTGAGAATAAAGAGTTTATTTTGGTTTCACATCCTGAAAGTTGTGCGTGTGGGCCTTTCTTGCCATCCTTGTCTATTTCAGTTGTGGGAAACAACAAAACATTACGGGCTGTGAGTTAGAAACAAACTCAGGATGCTCTTTTTCAGGACTAAAGCTTCTGAACAGCTGAACCTGTGCTTTTATTGTTCAAAGAAATCAAATCAGCAACAGGAAATGGAGAGGGTTTGAACAAGAAAAAACGTGTGAAAGTATTTCTCCAACTTTGTGTCAAATTTTCAACCTGCTCCCTCTTTAAAAAAAATTGTGATATTTAAAGAGTTACATGGATCCAGAGTTTACCGTCGCCTGTTATCAGTGACACCTGTTGTGCTCTGTTTGTCGTCTGTCTCCTGTTCTTCTCTCCTGAGCCTCTGTCTGTATCCGTCTGTCTGATGATCTCCTCCTCTCCTCTCAACCTCAGGCCTTTCCTGTTTGCAGATTCAGTCACCGCTTCATCAAAGTCCAACTCCTGACGAGCTGTTGTTCCGAGTTTATTTTTGATTTGTGCCATCTGTAAAAACATCTTCCTGTGTTTGGTTTCTCTGTGTCGCAGTCAAAAGAATTCTGAGTATGAAAAGGCACAGAGAAAAGTTGATTGCAAACCAAGTTCTAGGAGCATACACGTGAACTTTTAACCTGAATGGTTCTTCAGCCTCAATTAAAACTGCTCTAACACAGAAGTGTTGAACTGTAAATCTACATTTTAGGACTTTTTTAAACCCTGAAGTTCAGTTCCTAGGGCAGTAGTGTCTGCAGAGGAGGTATGTCAGACAGTCAGTGCTCGGGGGAACATGCTCTCGAAAGTCACTTGTGTTTACACCACAAAAGCCTCCGCTCCCACCAAGAGAGAAAAGCCAGGTCTTTATCTCAACAAGCTGACTGCCAATGACAACAGCAAGGCATCTACTGGAAAAAGTACCTCCACACCCTGTTGTGGTGAAGAGAACTGGCTGTTTCAGGCTCAATAAGAACAACAGACAAAAAAACCCTTTAAGCAAAAGATGCTGTGAAAAAATGTGGAGAGGAAACACTTTAAAACCCTGACAAGCACCTTCCTACAAACATGACAGGTCAGCATGTGAGCCAGGCAGCTATCCAGCTAGCCTGTTAGCAGGGTGCTGATGAGCTGTTTGATTTCCTGGTTCTAAACCCAGTGTCTCCGTGGCGTCTTAATACCAGAAACAACAGCATGTGAGGTTCATAACACTAGTGTCTTTAAAGAGGGCCAGTTGTGCTTTTTCGATCTTTATTCTGTCCCTCAAAAATAAAAAAACACGTATACTGAAAAAACCCTACTGTTTCTCTTACAGGTGTTTTATAAAAGCCCTTATTAAGAGCTCTTTAAAGCAGGGGTTCTGAAACTTTTTTAGTCCTCAGACCCCTTTCAGGCGGGAGGTTTTTCCAGGGACCCTCTCATTATCACAACATTGATTAAGCAAAATATTAACAATATGTAATAATAAACTACCGTAAAATACCAAATAGTTGCCGGGGCGTTTATTTGTTTCAATCACTGAGCAGACCAGGCGTTTATTTGGAACAGGCGTTTATTTCTTTCCCAGAAAATAACATTCAGCGGAAGTGGTAACGTCTTCTTCTTTGACTCTTCAAAGCCTCCTCATCTTTACGTTGTTATTGCATAATTCGTCCTGGCAGACTATCTGCGTTTGTTTATATCTGGCACGCCGCGCGTGGACTGATGCACTAAGCGGCGAGCGCCTCGTAGCCAGCTGTGGCTCTGCAGCAGAGGTAGCGCCGTTTTACGACACGATGAGAACTAGAGCCTTATTTAGCTGTGTTTTTGTGTGAAAGTAACACGCTGAAAATTCTCTAAATAAAGCGTGAATGCAGACCGATATCAGATTTTTTTTCGGTGGGAGTCCGTTTATTTGTGTTTTGGGTCAAGTAAAATATGGCCCCGTCTGAGTCTGCACTCAGACAGGGCATACGAGCAGACGGCAGACAAGCAGACGAGCAGGGAGGCGTAGGGTCATGTGTGTGCCGAACCAATTACGTCGATCCCAACGGATCACGGATCAATCATGATCCGTTGCACCACTACTAATAAGGTGCAGTCTGATTATGTTTCTTTTACAAAACTCAGTTTTCAAGAGTCAACTGTCAGTTGTGAGCTCAGCGTTTGCATGTGTGTTCTGTAACTACGACCTGCACCGAGTAACTTGCCATACCCCCGGCGTTTATTTGGAACGGGCGTCTATTTTGCTAAACGTGCTGCTACACCCGGCGTTTATTTGGAAATTTGGTATTTTACGGTATGTAGTACTTTGCAATGATAGATCATACTTGTTTTTATTTTGTTTCTAGCGTTGTGGACTATGAAGCTATAAACATGTCAGGCACTAAACCAAAAGAGGCGGGAGTATTGCAAAAATACCTGATTCATTGGTGCAGGAGATCACAGTTTGATGACATGCTTTTCAGTGATACAGCACACTATTCTGCAGACCTCCAAGCTATGGTTTGCAGACCCCTGGGGGTCCTGGGTCCTGGGACCACACTTTGAGAATCACTGCTTTAAGGCTCCCTGCTCCACAAATACCCTTCTCTCTGATTGGCTAGCCGTCTGGAGGCCTGTCGAACGGGGAGCTATTGGCAGACCTTGGTATTTGAGGCCCACCCTTTGCCAAGTTATGAACCACTTAAGCCATATTTCCACCAAGCAGTCCAGTGCAGTTCCTCTTGGTACGGAACGCATTTTGTGGAGTTTCCACTGACTTATCCCAGGACAGATCCCCAAATAACCGAGACGAGCTGTCCCACTTTTTTGGGACCCTTTCGTAAAGGTGCCAGACTGAACCGATCTGCTCTCAGAAGGTGGAGCTACAACACTGCAGACTGTTGATTGGTCGAAAGAATCATCACTTATCGTGTGACAGTGGCTGCATTTCTCCTGGCAGCACACAGTCTTCTCTGAAACAAAGCTTGATTGTTCTTTGTATCAAAGAGCTACATGCCAATCACAGAGAGGACGAAATGCTGGATGTCTTCCATCTATGCTTTCTGTTTACTGTGTCGTGTTTTTCTTCTTCGTTGGATTTATTAGCGGGGTAAAATGTGTGGCACTGCTGTGGCGTCACGCTACATGTGGCTGTCGGCGTCCATCTTATACACCGCCTACCATGAGGGGGCATGGTCGGCTGTGGAAACGCAAACAAGACAAAGCTTAAACGAGCCAACCTGCACCAAACTGTGCTGATCTGAACCGCACTGCTTGGTGGAAACGGCTTTTGGAGATCCCCATCTCATGAAGCTCTGGTTCTATTTCTAGAGTGGTTGTTCCGGTTTTGAGCAGTTTACAGACAGATTCAGGGATTTCTACAACATGACAGGTTTGTATTCATGCTGCTGTCAAAAGAAAAAGGACGTGAGTATCTGGTCTTCTGCTATCTGAACAAACTTCCATATTTCACACTGTAATTCCTGTGAGGCTGACCTTTCAGAATAATCATTGTATACAGTCGACTCCACTTGATTTTTACCTTTCCTTTAGTAATAACTCGTCTTCATATCAGCTGCGGGTTGTCATTTTATTTTATTTCATTTTATTTTAAGGATCGTGAGACTGAAAGAGAAACTTCCTTCTTATCATCATTACAGTTGCTAAGAGCTTTCTCTGCTTAAAGCTTGAGGAGTTTTCACTGTGTTTAAGACAGACTAATATTTTAAGAATAAATTAAAATTAAAACAACAGTTTTCATGGAGTTGGCTCTTTAGGGTGATAATACAAACAATAAACCATCTTGAATTAATAAAACCAAATAATGATCATTTTGTCAGTGTAAAACCTTTTCCACACGTTTTCTGTCAAAAGAAGACTGTTTGATAACAATAAATGACACGACAGAACCACAAAAGTGAAGCTGAAACATTCAGTAACATTAGAAGCTGGAGTCCCACTGTACATCATAGACCACCTACTTTTTATTGGCGTATATTTGGGTCAAACAATAAAATTAAATTCACGTCTTATCCATAAGCTAATGTGTGTTTTGCAAAGAGGAGCATTGGTGCTCCACTGCACACTGTGGACCAACAGTCTCACTGACATTGGTCTTTTGATTTGGAGGATCATCGTTGTTGCTTTAACCTGCTGCTCTGCAGATGGAGGAAGAGAAAGAACCGAGTCATAAAAGCAGGAGGAGTGAATGAAAGGTCATTTAAAGTGAAGTGGAGTGATTAAGCATAAGTAGTTTTACTTCTGGATCTGTGAGGTTTAGTTAAAGTGCTGGATCATTTATGCAGAGATTAGTGTGATGTCTAAATTTCTGGCCCTGCATTAAGCTGACAGGTTCATTAATAATGAGGCCTATCATCTGCTCACACCATCAGAATCACTAACCTCGGTGTTCAGGAGCAGGCTGACCCACTTTACTGACAGAGCTCTTCATCACCCTGTTTTTCATCAGCTGCTCGGCCGCCCGGCCCAGCAGGACCCCGTCGACTGTCTGAGATCTGATGAATTGTTAGACGGAGCTGAGAGGAGAGCGGTTTGAGAGGGTGAAGGGGGCAGAGCCTGAGGGGCTGACAGATAGACAGGTGGAGCTTGACAGACAAGCTAAAACCCCTGACAGGTTGGTTGTTAGGATCCTCCAGGTTCCTGACTGCTCCTTCACGCTCTCACAACCAACAGTTTCAGTATTTTTAGGACTAATCTGTGTTTTTGGATCTGGGCTGCATTTAAAAACAAAGGGGGATTAACTGATACAGTTGTTATTGCTTCTGTAGGTTTTTCAGCCTGCAGCAGTAAAACTGATTTACTTTCTGCAGCATCTGATATAAGTCAGAGTCTACATTAATAATTCTCCTTCTTTTCTCACATGGACATCTCAGATTGTTTTTCTAAGAGTCTGGCAAATTATTCCACAACCACAACTTATGTTATTGAAAAATACAGCTAACTTAAAAGTGTGAAGATTTATAATTCCTTAGGGGTCCACATGAGGCTCCAAAACCAAGGAAAACCCTTTAGAGTAAATATTCAAAGAGAGTTTATTCTGCTTTCCCACACTTTAAACATGAATATACAGCAATATGATGCTAAATGTGTGCAAAAAATTCCCGAATCTGTCCTGCAAACTGATCAAAATGCTCTTTTAAAAGTAGAACCGGATATTTGCAAGAGCTTTGTGAGATCTTCACAAAACTCACTGAAGTGTTGAGGTCATCACACAAACCGTCATTGCTAAACAGAGTTGGAGTCTGTTACTCAAAAAAGCAAAGAGTTACCCGTTACTCGTTACTATTGAAAAAAGTAGTGCCTTACACTACTTGATTACTCCATGGAAATAGTAAAGAAGTTACACTACTCGTTACACTACTTTATCCCCCTGATACATCTTTATATGCTCCAAGAGATTCGCGATTGTGTTCCATGCAGTATTAAGCTTATTATTTCCTGGACACAACTTGCATTTTACAGTCACGCTCTTCTCCTGCTCTACAAAATCAAAATAATGTGCATATGAACTGTCACAGTAAAATTGGTTGCCTTATATAAATCTGTGCCCCACTGACAACACTGCACTCCCTCCCACTGTAAATGCCCCTTTTAAAGGATAAGTTTGGTTTATACAGCTTTTACATTGTTTATAGAATGAAGTAGAACAAAATACTCACCCAGAAGGCTTTCCTGATCCAAGCAGTGCTTCGGGAGATATTTAGATCCAAAATCGTGCAGCGGACGTCCGTATAATGGGATCCATCGGGGCATAGACAGCTCCGCTCCTAAAACTGCATTAATCGTCCAAAAACTCATGTTTTTCACCAATATTCCATCATGGTCCGCTCCGGGTTAGTCCTCTGTTGCAGTCTGTGTCACTCCAGACAGCGCTGTGTGGCTGTAATGACCTCTGAACTGACGAAGACTTTGTTTACGTTTGTCCTCCCTTTCTGGAGTGACACAGACTGCAACAGAGGACTAACTTGGAGCAGACCATGATGGAATATTGGTGAAAAACACGAGTTTTTGGACGATTAATGCAGTTTTAGGAGCGGCGCTGCCTATGCCCAATGGATCCCATTATACAGACGTCCACTGCACGATTTTGGATCTAAATATCTCCCGAAACACTGCTTGGATCAGGAAAGCCTTCTGGTGAGTATTTAGTTCTACTCCATTCTATAAACAATGTAAAAGCTGTATAAACCAAAATTATCCTGTAAAAGGGGCATTTACAGTGGGAGGGAGTGCAGTGTCATCAGTGGGGCACTGATTTAGAGCAACCAATTTTACTCTGACAGTTCCATCAGCCCTGACCCGGAAGAGATAGCTAGTAGTTGCTCGTATGGCCACCGTTCAATCTACTAGTGGTAATAAAAAGAACTCCGCCTCAATAGTAATATTTTTGTTTCTCTTTATGCAGTCATTGTAAAAGTAACGATCATGGCGTTTCATTTGTAACTCTAGTTTAACTACTAATCTAGGAGGAGTAGTATGGTTACACTACTTGTTCCTATCAAAAGTAATTGAACTACTTGTAACGTTCCTTACTTTTAGTTATATACCAAACTCTGTTGCTGAACTAGCATTTTTGATACATAAGTTTCAGAGACCTATAACCCATTAACATGATAAATATTTTCCTCAAAAACATCTTAAAAATGTATTCTACCCCCTTCAGAACTATCATTCCACTACAGGCAGCTGAAGTTGTATTTTGACCCTTTCAAAACTGGCTCCTCTCATGACATCATCAGCACACTTTTCATCAGTAAATCAGGAAAATTTATAAACGCTTAATTTTAAGACACTGCAACAAGAATAATATCCAAATTATTGCTTTTTCTTAAAGCAAGTATTTTCAGAAATATAATAATTCATATTTATTTTAAAATTAATACAGAAAAAAGTCGCTCAAACTCCCCCAAAATAGAAAATGTGACGCAAAATTATATTTTTAACAAAATGATATAGCAATGCTTCTTTGGTGCATTTTGTTTGAAAGGAATACTACACAATTTAGATACAAATAATAATAATAATAAAATTATTTAAAAAAAAACAAAAAACAAAAAAAAAACCAAGATAAATCCAATAAAATAAATTGAAATTAAATCAAATAAAAAAAAAAAAACTCTGGCTTTTTTATTTTCATTTATTGATGCATGTATAAATAAATAAATAAATAAATAAATAAATAAATAAATAAATAAATTAATTAATTAATTTATTTATTTATTACTTAATTAATTTGATAGGTTAGGCTTTACATTGAGAAGGATCTCCTATCTGGTTCATGACACGTGTGAGGGACAGGCCTCAAACACCAAGGTTTGCCCATTGCTCCTGCATCAACAGGCCTCCAGAGGACTGGCCAATCAGAAGTAAGGGGGTTTGTGGAGCGAGAAGCCTTAAAGAGGCAGCAGCTAGAATTGTGTTTCAGACAGAGGCTCAAATAAAGGATTTATTTATCACCAGTGAAAGAACACTAATAGTTGACAAGCAAATATTTTATGGCACCATCTATTTTAAGTGTGTAAAGCTAAGAGTTAAGACACATGCTTGTTGCTGAAATGTTTCTAAAGACATGCCATTCAGAAGGAGAAACACACAAAATCACAGTCTCTTTCAGAAAGTACAGCGCTGGTCTGGATAAAGATGTTGGGGAGCAGACACAAGGAAAAATGTCTAAATTCAGTTAGTCTTTGGAAACCATAACTCCAGGTAGAGTAAAATGACCAAGCTGCTCTCTATCTTTGACACCGTTCCCGTCTCTGGTTGTTGCTGTACTCCTCTGTCATCACACTCAGCCATCAGAGGTTAAAAGTTCACAGTCAGCAGGAACTTCATCACACATCAATTTCAGTTTCCTGAGGGTAAAAGATAACCTGTGTGGAAACGCTGCCCTGCTGCTGTGACATATAATTGCAGGGAGAGGCAGCGTGGGTCTTACCTGCCCATCGATGATGCTCTTTGCAGGCTTCAGCGAGCGCTGAAGTCATGCAAAAAACATGCTAACCACATGGAAAGTGGAAAAGGGAGGGGGACTGAAAATAGGCACTGCATATGAAATCCATTCATATTGATGAGTGTTTTAACGTGCACTCAAGAGACTCACTGATACTGATTTCTGATTCACATGCAGCACTCCAGCACCATGCTTCACCATGCTGTGTGCAGAGAAACCTGACCTTATAACATTTTATATACATTTGTCATGCATATATTCAATTTGTCACAATAAAACTTCTCATTTTCCCTCAGATTAAAAAGATATATCATCACAAATGTGTCAATAAACTGTAATATTCACAGATAAAAAGTTATGATCTACATCATGGAAATGTTCTACATCTAAAACTGTTCCACTAAACACTGATTAAAGGGACAACTAATAATAATTTATTGACAGCTGTGGTCTCTGAAACATTTTTCTTCACAAGTTTAAAACCAACATGTATCTTCTGCGTCTCCCACAATGCCTCCACACAGGGCCGGCCTGTGGCACAGGCAGTATAGGCAAATGCTGGGGCGCCGGCAATCATGGGGGCACCAGGGCAAGATATCTTTTTTGTAAAAAAGAAGCTCCAGACTTGAATTCAGTAATGTTACAAAAGACAATAACCTAAAAAAGGCCCTATTTTCTTGCACTCAACTTGACTCTGAAGGTCACATGATCACAACATAAACACCGTTCCTCCTTACCTGCTCATTTGTGGACGAGATGGACAGGCAGCTTATACTGCTTAAATGGTACTGACCAACAGTACGCTAAATAACAGGTATCATGTCAAAAAAGCCAAAGCCTTCAGGCACCCGGGGGCGAAAGAGAAGGAGATAGGAGTAGGAGAAATGCTTAAAAGACAGAGGTATGTGTGTAATGTTAGACTTGCAAAAAATGTTACTACTCAGCCACGGATGGGCACACATGCAGCCTTACTCGGGCATGCGCACCTTGTCCCTCTGCGGCTAGTGTAACAGAGCCAAAGAGGGAGTTGAGTCTAATGGTACGGCCACACCAAACGCGAATTTGCGGTGCGATTACATACAAAGTCAATGCAAAGACGCGTTTAGATGCCGATTCGCCTCTGGCGGCGCGTTTGGCGCGGTGTGTTTGTGCGTTTAGAGCGATCACACGTTCACGCATTTGGGCGGTAGTCGCAAATTTGCTTGAGTTCAAAATATTGAAATTTTGACGCAAATTCGCGTGAAGGCTTGCCGTGGCCGCCAATCAGCGATGACATTCCCCCACGACGTCATTGATTTGATGACGTTGGGGGGGAACAGCTGCCTGCTCCGGCTCTAACTCCGCCGGAAGATGGAGGAGAAAACAATCTGTGCGGTGTTTCATCATCCAGAGTTATACGCTACGACGTGTGTACTCTACAGAGACCAGGAAAAAAAGGCTTGGTTGAAAGTCTCTGAGGAGACAGGTTTTGAATGTAAGTTCTGTAAACATTCGTTACCAGCTGGATTTGCCTGCACGGGTCATCACTGAGTCCGACTGTGTTTTCCTCAGTGGAGTTTTGAGCCTGATAGAGAGGAGGAAAGAGCGGGGCAGGGGCAGAGCCAGGGAAAAGATGGAAGTTTCTGCAGTCCTCTCTTTCCTCCACCCCTTCATTATCCCCAGGGAGACCCCCGGGAACATGGGTCGGAGGTTCGGGGGGCCGGTGGTTCGGGGGATCGAGGATGAGATCGTAGGGAACAGCCAGGCAAGGCCGGTGGAGGTAGATTACCAGGGAGAGGCAGCAGGCATTGATTGTGATCTCCAAAGCTTTCACACACTCTCCTGTCATGCTTTTGAAACCACAGCTCATTGTTTTTCAGCTGCTCTTTTGGGCTTTCGGTCTTTAAATGAATGGGCTCTCTACTCTGCATGCGCTAACGCATGTTCGCCCCTCAGCTTGTCAAAATAGTCCAGCGTCGAGACTCGGGCGTTCACGCGGCGCATGACAGGAGATTCGCACGAATAAATTTGCAAGTTCGCGTTTGGTGTGGCCGCACCAAAAGGTTGTGTGTGTGCCATGTGACCTCATGTGTGTCTATGTGTAACCCCATGGGCAACATCCCCGCCCAGACTCAACAATGGTGACAAGGCCATAGCTATTGCCGTTGAGACGACCTCAAAGAGTTCTGATCCAGATACATGTTCACAGGAGAAAGGTGTGGGATGGGAGGGGTAGAGCATCTGTTTGCATACCATCCAGGAGAGCAGGGCGCTTATTAGCCTACCAAGGCCGACGCAGAGGAGCCAAAAGAGAGATAAAGATTGGGTCAGGCAGACACACTGTAAAATTTTTTGTCTATCTTAAAGTCCAAACTGGTCAACTCTGTGGCGTGCCAAATTACCTAATTTGGTGGCCCATTACAGCTGAGCTGAGAACTTTTCCAAGTTGTTATCCATCCTACGAAGAAGTCCAGGGAATTACATCCTACAAGCATATAAGTTTGCATATCGCTTGAGTCTGAGTGTTGACAGCCCTGCACAATCCCTCAGTGACAGGCAGCTTATGACCCAAAGTGCTGCCTTCAGAAGTTTGCCATAACCTACAGAGCACAGCTACAGAGCACAGCTACAGAGCACAGCTACAGAGCACAGCTACAGAGCACAGCTACAGAGCACAGCTACAGAGCACAGCTACAGAGCACAGCTACAGAGCACAGCTACAGAGCACAGCTACAGAGCACAGCTACAGAGCACAGCTACAGAGCACAGCTGCCCTGTTTTCCTATTCATTGAACTGCTCTACGACCTACCGACTAACCCTTGGCAAGCTTCGGAGGACCTTCTCTGGACTACAGGGTCTCTTCAATCCAGAAAGTGGACTATCAGCAGCGGGCCCTGTTTACTGGGGCCCTCGCCGGTAAGTCGCGCTTACCCCGCTCGGTCCTCACTGCTAACAGCTAAGCCATCTCACCGCCGTGGGCTCCGTGTTGGAGCCCCCGCGTGTAAGTGCCTGTGCCCGGCTACTCTCTGCTAACTACTGTCACCCTCGTCGGCTTTTAGCCATACCCTGCATTGCACACCTTTAGCCTGTACTGGCCTTCTTTTACTCTTCTTCCAGGTGCTACACCCTTCTCATTCATGGCTCCACTTACCTCTCCGTCCTGTGACTCTTGCTCCCGCCTGGCCGACAAAATCCTCGAGCTCGAAGGACGAATCTCCACACTCTACCAAATCCAGGAAGCCGAACGTCTCATGGACACCATCACCTTTAATCCACCTCACATCGACACCTCCATCCCCGGTGTGCCCACCGCCTCCACTCCCCCTGCCTCTTCACTGGACTCCGCACACCGTCCAGCTGCAGCTGCCCCTCCTCTGCGCTCCGTCTCTGAAGATTCCTGGATACGACTCGGGGCTAAACCGAAATCCCTGGTCAGCTCAACTCCATCCCAACACGGACTTTCTTCCCACTCTTCTCTGTCCGCCGTTAATGGGAGAGGGGTACATCGTCCCAGCGACCCTCCTCACTCAGGCATAACGCTAAAAAATAAATATGACATCCTCGCCCTGAGTGACTTTCCCCCTCTCTCCGCCGACTCCCGGACGCCCTGTCCGTCTCCCCCGCTGTCATCACGGACTCCTCCGCCGGCCATCCCCACTTACCCCACCCGCCCTAGGACCCGCCGCTCCACACTACACTTCACTCCCGCGCCGCATCGAGCTGCTGCCTCGCCGCTGTCCGTCCCGCACTCCACAAACACCGGGGGTCTTGTCCCTGCTGTATCGGTCTCCTCCTCACTGCCCTCTGCACCTCCAACTCCACTTGGGGGCCGTCACTCTTCTCCCCGACCGCTGTTTCCTCCGTCTGCTCTCATAATTGGCGATTCTATCGTCAGACGTGTCCGCTTTTTTAATGCCATCACCCGCTGCTTCCCCGGTGCTACTGTCCCCGACATCCTCTCTAGACTCCCTGCTCTTCTGCAGTCCGTCCCGTCCTCTGTCCGCAGAATTATTGTCCATGTCGGCATCAATGACACTGCGCTGGTCCACTCAGAGCTGACAAAGACGGACTTCAAACATCTCTTCGATGTATTGAAAAACTCCAGCATGCATGTTTTTATCAGTGGTCCCACCCCCACACTCGGTCGCGGATCACAGCGCTTCAGTAGAATCCTCAGTCTCCACACCTGGCTCCAATCAGTCTGCAGTTCCAACCAAATAGCCTACGTCGACAACTTCAATCTTTTCTGGAACAGAGACTCTTTTTACAGTCTGGACGGCATTCATCACTCCACATTGGGCACCCGCATGCTTTCAGCGAATATTCAACACGCCGTTCACTCTGTCTCACCTGCATGACTGTATACTTCACACGCCCCTCCCCCTCCTTCAACCCCACAAGCTCCAAGCACTGTTCCTGCTGTGAGCTCCCCCTGCTGGCCCCTCTTGTCATCACCCCCATTCACACCAACTGCTCACCCCATCTCAGTCATTACCTCAGCCAGGTTCTCAGTTCAGTCACGCTGCTCATCCGTCCGCCGTAACAAAAACAATCGTCACGTGACTCTTTTCAATCTCCGCCCACTAACCCAGTCCACGCAGCCTGTCTCCACCACCCGTCAACTGAAACTGGCCCTTTTCAACACTCGGTCTCTCAACAACAAAAGCCTCATTTTAAATGACTTTATTACTGACAATAACCTGGATTTCCTGTGCATCACCGAAACATGGCAAAAACCCCTGGAATTCATCATACTCAACCAAACCACCCCCACTGGATATACATACATTGACAAGCCTCGCTCTCAAGGACGGGGAGGCGGCCTTGCAGTGATCCACCGTAAAAACATTAAAACAAACAGCATCTCCATCCCCTCTGTCTCTTCCTTTGAACACCTCACCTTCAAGCTCTCCGGTCCAACCCCTCTAGTTGCAGCAATCATCTACCGCCCCCCCAAGCCAAATCCCACCTTCCTCTCTGACTTCTCAGACCTTCTAATCCAGCTCTGCGCCATCTCTCCATCCGTTCTCCTCCTGGGCGATTTCAACCTCCACATTGATAACACAAACTGTAAATCTGCCACTGAATTCCTAGAACTCCTGCATTGTCACAACTTCACACAGCACATCAACTTCCCCACACACACTCATGGTCACATTCTGGACTTGGTCTGCTCCACCAACATCAACCTACAACAGCTATCCAGTCACAATCTTCATGTATCTGATCACCTTGCTATCACCCTGGACATCAACATCCCCCTCCCTACCCCAAAACACAAACGGTCAATAACCTTCAGAAACCTCAAATCCATCAGTCCCACAGCTCTCTCAGCCTCTCTCACCCATTTTATGTCCACCTCCCCACCCCCACTCTCTGATGACCCTTCTGTCCTGGTCAGTTTCTACAATGATGCACTCTCCACCTGTCTGAACAAACTTGCACCCTCCAAAACCAAAACAGTGTCCTTCAATAACTCTGCCCCCTGGTTTACACCTGAACTCCACCTCATGAAATCCCGCAAACGCCAACTGGAAAGACTCAGCAATAAAACCGGTCTATCAATACACCACCAATTATACACTGACTACCTCCAACAGTACAAAGATGCACTTAACTCAGCCCGGTCCACCCACTATTCCAACCTCATCCATTCTGGTGCAAAAAACCCAAAGGCTCTTTTCAGTACAATAAACTCACTCCTCAAACCACCTGACAACATCTCCTCATCATTCACTACTGAAAAATGTCAATCCTTCCTGCTCTTCTTCAAGTCAAAAATCGATACCATCTACAGTAACCTCAACACTTCCGGTACCTTACCCACCTCCCCACCTGGCTCCCCTCCCTCCACTGCTCAGCCCCTATCCCACTTTTTTCCGGTGTCCCAAACGGATCTACATACCCTTGTGACTGGCATAAAGACCTCCACCTGCACTCTGGACCCCATACCGTCAAAATTCATCAAGGACTCACCTCTACTCACTGCCATCATCAACTCCTCCATCAACTCTGGCTTTGTCCCTCAACCCCTTAAACTGGCTGCTGTCACCCCCATAATCAAAAAACCAGGACTCAACCCGGATGACCCAAGCAATTTCCGTCCCATCTCCAATCTACCCTTTCTGTCTAAAGTGCTGGAACGTGCTGTTGCTTCACAACTCAAAACCCACCTCTCCTCCAATAACCTGTTCGAACCATTTCAATCCGGTTTCAGATCAAAACACAGCACCGAAACAACCCTTCTTAAAGTTTCCAATGACCTCCTTCTCTCTGCTGACTCCGGACACCTCTGTATTCTCATCCTCCTTGATCTCACTGCAGCCTTCGATACCATCAACCACACCATCCTCCTCTCCCGTCTTCAATCAACTCTGCACATCACCGGCACAGCACTCTCCTGGATCAAATCATATCTCACAGACAGACATCAGTTCATCCAAATCAACAACTGCACCTCTTCTACAGCTCCCTTGACTCGTGGTGTCCCCCAGGGCTCGGTGCTTGGCCCCCTCCTCTTCATTCTCTATATCCTCCCCATTGGCAAAATAATCCGTCGTCATGGTCTCCACTTCCACTGCTACGCTGATGACATCCAACTTTACATTTCCACAAATTCCATCACCGCTCCAACCCTTTCCACCCTGACCAACTGTCTAACAGAAATAAAATCCTGGATGCAAGCCAATTACCTTCAACTCAATTATGACAAATCCGACCTCTTAATCATTGGCCCCAAATCCCTCACCAAACCCACCAACAGCTTCAACCTCTCAATTGGCAATGCTTCCCTCACACCATCCTCTCATGTCCATAACCTCGGCATCATTTTTGACTCTCATCTCACTCTAGAACACCACATAAATCAACTCACTAAAACTGCCTTCTTCCATCTGAAAAATATCGCCCGTCTCCGTCCATCCCTCTCCTTTCCCACCGCTGAAATTCTTATACATGCATTCATCACCTCTAGACTCGATTACTGTAACAGCATTTTCTACGGTCTCCCTTCAAAACAACTCAACAAACTGCAATATATTCAAAACTCTGCCGCCCGCTTGCTCACGCACACCCCCTCCCGAGACCACATCACCCCTGTCCTCCAAAACCTTCACTGGCTCCCCATCAAATTTCGAATTCATTTCAAAATCCTCCTCCTGACCTACAAAGCCCTCCATAACCAGGCTCCTCCTTACATCAACGACCTGCTCCACCACTACACGCCCCTCCGTAACCTCCGATCCGCCGATGCCCACCTCCTTTCCCTACCACCTGCCATCAAGCACCGAACCTGGGGTGACCGAGCCTTTTCTGTCGCCGCCCCCACTCTCTGGAATGCCCTACCACTTCATATCCGCATCTGTCCCGACCTTCCCACCTTCAAAACACTAACAAAAACCCACCTTTTTAAAATAGCTTTTAATGTCTGATTGTCTTTTAAATCCACTTGGTTTCTTTTCATCCATGTTTTAATATTGTGTGTTGTTTTATATGCTGTTTTATCCTCTGTAAAGCGTCTTTGAGTATTGTGAAAAGCGCTTTTATAAATAAAATGTATTATTATTATTATTATTATAAATCAGAAAACCGCCAGCTCCAAACAGCAGAAAGCCTGTTTTAATAATTTGAAATATGTAGACATCTTCAACATTCACGACGGAACAGATTGACAGGCATACGGTCCTCCAAGTATCCCAGAAGTTGATCATATACCGGGCTGCAAATGTTCTGCCGGGGCAGGTGGGCTCCACTTTGCCCAGTTTCCTCGTTGAGGAAATTTGATCAACTGCGTTGAGAGACCAGCCGATCAAATCCATGATTTTAGGTTTTTGATAGGATACACAGGGAGGCTCTGATAGTTCAGACAGAGACAGACAAAGAGCAAGCAGGGCAGATAGGGAGTAGATATAATAGCCAGGTATAGAATTACAGTTTTTCTTTTGTGAGGCAGGTATCATTAGAGTCCTGCTTCTTATTAGCATCATTGTGCACTAAGTAAGCTAACATCTGGCTGATTTCAAATAAAAATATTGTAATAAATAGTTTAAAGTACACTTCCCCTGCTGCTCTGATGAAGAGAAAACATACAGGAACCTCTGGAATTAAGCTTTTCAATCATTTGCTTTATTATCAATAATATTCACTACTACTAACTTGACTGTAATATGTGACCAACTTGATTTCTTATTTATAGTATTTTGTTATAGGTTCCTGTGATGTACATATTTTCAGATCTTCATTTTGTATTTACAGATCTTTGTATTTCAGTTTCAGATATTTTATTGTTTTTGTTTTTTTATTTTGGATTTATTTAAATTTGATTAAAGTGTTAATTTGCAGGTTTTTCTTATATGAAAATAAAGTCACTAAAACGTAGCGCTGTATGATAGTTTTATTTAAGTATGTAAAAATTATTATTGGTGCTGGAAAACAAGGGGCACCAGATGAAATCTTGCCCAGGGCACCAAATGGGTTAGGGCCAGCTCTACCTCCACATGTGTAAAATTACGTTGACAGCTCTGAACACAACACCACATTCAGCCCTGCCTTCATCGCCCATCATCTATTCTTGATGACCCATCTGCTGATGCCCACTCCTCAGATAACGTGTCAGCAGCTCTCGAGCTTCAAATTGACACTTTTTCTGCGGTTCGGGGGACACAACATGTCTGCAGCCAGAGGGGGAGGAGGGGGAGGATGGGGAGAAGGGGGCAGCTGAGACCTGCTGGACTAAGTCTTAGAGAGGAACTGCCACAAAAAATGTATCTTACTGAAAATAAAAATGCTTCTTTCAGGCAGAGGCGAGCTAATCCACTTCAAGCCTGAGGCCTCTTTCCTGCAGCTCAGTCCCTCTCTCTGTCTCACACTGTTTCCTCCTCTGTCCACTGTCCAATCCTCTACAACTAAAAGTGGAAAAACACCTGAAAATATGATATTCTTTCTTTTTAAAAAAAAGTCAGAACAGAAAAAGGGAAACTGTTTGGTTTCAGAAAATCATCTGACAGTGGTTTGTATGCTGCATTTCCCTGCACATTGGGGGGGGGGCAAGTTGGGTCCTATCACAAGGTTTAGGGCAGAAATTACCCCTACAGCAGTGTTTTTGTGCAGCAGAAGCCCAGAGCGCTCATACCAAACACCTCCTCCCTGCTCCTCTGCCGGTTTCCTCTGCACTCAGACGGGGCCATATTTTACTTGACCAAAAACACAAATAAACGGACTCCCACTGAAAAAAATCTGATATCGGTCTGCATTCATGCTTTATTTAGAGAATTTTCAGCGCGTTACTTACACACAAAAACACCGCTAAATAAGGCTCTAGTTCTCATCGTGTCGTAAAACGGCGCTACCTCCACTGCAGAGCCAAAGCTGGCTACGAGGCGCTCGCCGCTTAGTGTATCAGTCCGCGCGCGCGGCGTGCAAGAAATAAACGCAGGTAGTCTGCCAGGACGAATTATGCAATAACAACATAAAGATGAGTGATTATGAGAGGGAGGGCAACCTGCCGTTCACTTTGAATAAAGCGTGAATGCAGACTGATATCAGATTTTTTTGGTGGGAGTCCGTTTATTTGTGATTTTGGTCAAGTAAAATATGGCCCCGTCTGAGTGCAGAGGAAACCAGCAGAGGAGCAGGGAGGGGGTGTTTGGTGCGTGCGCCCTGGGCTTCTGCTGCACAAAAACACTGCTGTAGGGGTAATTTCTGCCCTAAACCTTGTGATAGGACCCAACTTGTTCCATCCCGGAGTATCACTTTGAAGTCTTCTTGATCTAAACAGCAACATTTTAACATTCAGCAAGCTCATCCATTGTGTAGTGTCCAGCTCCATGCCCTGTGGTCTTGAAGACATTTAAAGCAATGTCTGTCACCTGTCATTCTGTTATTTAACCTTCTGTTTACTCCAAAGCTCAGAGGGTAAGAGGGACACCTGGCAGCTAAGTTTAAACTGCTAAAAATTTCTTTGTTTTTTGGATTGTCTGTTAAAAAGTGACATGACAACAGTTGATGGTTGGTCCCCCGCATCGACCTTATGCTGCATGTTTTTCCTCAAGTTGTCTTTCTCTCTTTAGCTGTCTTATCAGTTAAATGTGGAAAAGCTTCAAAATATAACTCTTGGAAACAGGAAGCCCACAGAGATTAGTGTGACTAAAACTATCTGCTGCACTGATACTGTGGTCTGGACTGATGTTTGAAAATGGATTGGCTGTGATATAATTCATGATACATTTCCAGGTTAGTGAATCTCACCTTGCTCTCTTCCTGCAGCTCCAGCAGCAGGTCAAAGTCCTGACTCCACAGTCTTGTTAAGAAAACTCTTACTAATCTTACTAATGCTCCTATAAGATGGATCTAAATGATAACATTATGAATATTTGACATCGACCTCATTTCATCGTCTTGGTGCTGCAAACTGTGGCGTTTCTGTGGTGGCTGCTGATGCTGCACACGGTCCCAGCACGTGTTTAAAAATGAATTAGAGACATGCAGCAGGATGAATTATAGAGGATGCACACAATGATGAAATCTGCTCTTATCATAACTGCGCCGGTCATGTGACGTCTTTGTAAGGAAAGCACAGTGCATTAAAGCCTGCTAGCGTCAGATGTTTGCAGCCTGCTGGCTTTTAGTATCTGGACTTTGATGCAGAGCAGGGACGGGTGGAGAGTGGGTTTGTTCTGTCATGTTTATATAATGTTCATCACTTAAGGCTTCATACCATACAGCCCACTCACAGAGGCTGGTATCATACAGGGTGACATAGCACAGGGTGCAGAGAGATCTCCTCACAGGGTGATTCTGCTGCTTTATGTTTACTATATCATCACATAAGAGTTCACTCTTCCAGTCAACGAGCAAGCATTCACTTTGACTGCAACCAGGAGGATTTATCTCTGCAGAACATTCAGAATGAAGAAAGCTGAGATGCAGTAATAAATACACTCTATTACCAGTGAAAATGCATGTCTGTACTGTTGAGATTTTCCTCACTGAGCTGTTTGACAGCACCTAAAATAAATGTCCTCTAGATGACAGATGATATGCAGGGATTCAGCTCTATATTTTATGTTCTGCCAGTAACTCCCAGAGCAGCGAGTCCCTGGGTTCAGACAACACATTTGAGATTTCCTGTTGGAGAAATGAGCCCAGTTTTTGTTCAGTCAGCTTTTTTCAACTCAGACTTTTGTTCCGAAGAGAAAACTGTTCGACATTAACTGTAATTTAAAGGTTCTGTGAGGACAATCCGTTTGGGGTTGACTGATGTGACACTACATCCGGTTTAGAAAATGCCTAATCTGAAGTGCTCAAAGATGCTGTTCACAGAGAATCTGCTTGAGGCTGGCTGCAGAAAGACCAGAAAGCACGTACACACCAAGCTATAATAAAACTGACTTTTAGGGCATAAAAAAATAGGGATTAGTACAAAAAATAGTGTGCGCTCACAGAACGCTCCAAACCAGGACACTTGGACTGTTTATAGTTTGGGAGAAAGCTGATGAAGCCTCTTTGACAGGGTAAACGCCTTCACAAACTCTGAAAAGTCCATTTTCCAACAGGTCTCAAGGACGGCATTTTTTCATCTTTGCAATATCAAGAGAATTAGACACATCTTGTCTCGGAGCGATGCTGAGAAACTAGTCCATGCTTTTGTTTCTTCTAGGCTGGACTACTGTAACTCTCTTTTATCCGGCTGTCCCAATAAGTCTATTAGGACTCTTCAGCTGGTTCAGAATGCTGCCGCTCGGGTACTGACTTGGACTGGGAGGAGAGAGCACATCTCTCCAGTGTTAGTGTCTCTACACTGGTTGCCTATAAAATCTAGGATAGAGTTTAAAATTCTTCTTTTGACTTACAAAGCTCTTAATGGCATCGGGCTATCGTATCTTAAAGACTTAATCGTTCCGTATAATCTGTCTAGGTCTTTGCGTTCTCAACATGCAGGTCTGCTCGTTGTACCTAGGGTCTCTAAAAGTAGTCTGGGAGGTGGAGCCTTTAGTTATCAGGCTCCTCTTCTTTGGAATAACTTACTGGTTGAGGTCCGGGGAGCAGACACGGTCTCAACCTTTAAGAGTAGACTTAAAACTTTCCTTTTTGATAAAGCTTACAGTTAGAGCTGGATCAGGTCAGAACCAGCTCTTAGTCATGCTGCTATAGGTTTAGACTGCTGGGGGGAACTGACACACAGGGCTCCTGTTTCCCTTTTTTTTCTGTCAGTCTAACTTCCAGTCTTAATGTCCTGTTATAGTTACTGACCATACACCTCTCTGGGAGGCTCTGAGTTTGTCTTGTAGGTTCCTGTGGATTGGTGAAATAGATGGCCTGCTGCTCTGCTCCTGTCCGACACCAGCTGCTACGGCTTTGGATTGTTGCCGGGAACGGCCTGCTGGTTTCACCTTAACTGTCGCCACAGCGCCAAACTTCAGACTGCGCCTGTTTCTCTCTCTTTCCCTTTCTGTGTGTGTGTGTGTGTGTGTGTGTGTGTGTGTGTGTGTGCGTGTGTGTGTATGTGTGTGTGTATGTGTGTGTGTATCCCTATCCCCCCCTCATCCCCCCCTCCCTATTCCCCTCCCCATTCTCTCTCCCACTCTCTCTCCTCTATCTGTCTCTCTCTAACCCCAACACAGTCGAGACAGATGTCTGTCTAACATGAGTCTGGTTCTGTCTGAGGTTTCTGCCTGTTAAAGGGAAGTTTTTCCTTGCCATTTTAACTTGCTAAATGCTGCAAAGTCCTGTACTCATGGTGGATTAAGATAAGATAGACTCCTTATCTTGTCTTGATGTTGGGTTTCTGCTAATAAAATTTTATTAACATTTACGGGTCTAGACCTGTTAATGTTTTAGTAAAGTGTCTTGAAATAACATTTGTTATGATTTGGCGCTATACAAATAAAGATTGATTGATTGATTGATTGATTTTCCTCAGTTTGAACATTTAGAATTACTCTGACCAAGAGCATGAGAATTTACATGGACACAGAATTGTGCAATTTTTGACTGAGAACCCATTTTTTATGGTTTTTATTCTTTACTTTATTCTGTTTTTATGATATTTGAAAGTTACTGATACTCAAATTACAATAGTAGAAAAATTCTCAAGAGAAATAAAAATTGTATTGCATTTGAAAGGGTGTCTTACATTATTTTGATATATTATTATTATAGTACTAGTTAATTTGGTATCAAATAATATTGTCAATGAAGTTGTTTATTGACAAAAAATTGTGGGACATGGTATTGTTTGGCAAAATCTGTTATCTGCCCAGGCCTCCTCTTCCCTGAGATTTCTGTTCAAACTTAAATTTAAATTTAAAGAAAAAAAGATTTGTGTTTTCTTATGTTTCATGTTGAAAAAGTTTTTTTTTTCTTTTTTTTTTTTTTTTGCTAGGGGGCAAAAGATAAGTAACTGACTTATGCTAGGGTTTAATGGTATTTTGTTTCTTTGTTTGTTTTTTGTTTGGTGCTTGGTTTGTGACACAATTTCCAAAACTGAGATCAGATATTCCACATACCTATAACCCCATCAACCAACCACAACCGTAATGTACCGTCTGACAGACTGATGAACCAACCCATTTACCTCGACAACTAGACAGTTATTTATCTGTATTGGTTCACTATCAAGAATTAACTGGTCAGTCATTCTGGCACTTCAAAAGATGAAGTGGTTCAGTATCTCTTTAAGTTTATACAGCCTGGTTAAAAAAAACGGCTTAGATTTGAAACGCTAATTTGGCTATCAGCACACACATTTTTAATTCAGTGGTTTAGAAGACATCAGGATCACAAGTTTGTCCGATAAGAGACACAGCTAAGCTCATGAGACTGACAGGTGCCCTATGGCTGTTTGTGAGGAAGATCAAAGGCCATGACATAACCAATATGGACCCCGCCAATGATTGGCTTAATCACTCTGCATCAGTAACAGAGGGGTGACATAGAGAAGACCACACACATATGTGTGTGACTCCTGTGGCTGGAAGTGGTACAAGAAGAAGCAGAAGTTGTAAAGGGGTGACTCTTGCTGAGATGTGCATTTGTTTTGGAGCAAATGATGGAAAGCAGATCTTCTTTGTCACTCCTCTTGTCTTTTTTAACGACAACTTTTCCCAGAATTCAAAGAATAGAATAGAATAGAATAGAATAGAACTTTATTGTCATTGTAACAAGTACAATGAAATTGAAGTTACAGCAGCAATCAAGAAAACAAAAGTAAGAAAGTTTATAGAAAGTGCAAAAAGGTCCATAAGAAAATAGATGATGACAGCTTGTCCATCATTGTCCAGTTCAGCCAGCCTCCACCTCCACAGGGTCCAGGACTGAGCTTCATTGCTCCATCTCTGTCTCTTGGATCCTGTCTGCTCACAGCAGGTGAAGCTCTTCCAACATGACGTTGGTGGCTGGTTAGCTCCGTTAGCCATGTCTGTGAATAGCATGATGCTACTCTGCCCTCTGGTATTCCCTCTGTTGCTGGGCTAGCATGGCTAGCTCGCCTGTCTTATTGGAGATAGATCTTATGTTCCCAATAACGATGGATGGAAGGACAGGTTGATGTTGTTACTTCTTAGCTCACACCTGAGAACCAGCACGTCGTCCTCACCTCCTTCTCCTCTCCTTGTGGGAAACATCAGGCCTTACACCAGTTAGCATTGACATGCTACAGGCTGCTAACAGCTGAGTTCACATGTAAACAATGCAGCCATGGTTACATGTAGGATCTCCAGACAAACACAGGAGCAAAAAAGAGTAAAAATATCACTGAAGACTCTACAGTTTAGTGTTCACGACCAACAAATGAGCCATACAGAACAACGATCTACTCCAAATACAAAGATTTCTACAAAAAAAGCAATGAGACGATGATATTTGTAGTTGCATAGATAAATTGTTTGAAATGTCAAACTTTGTAAACTCAGTTTTTTGTTTAGTGTTCAGAAGGTAAGCAGACTATCTGTTTAGTGTCACAGTCTGTTGCTCTGGAATGTGTCCATAACGTGGAACTGTGACGTGATGGTGATCATGGGATGGTCTGGGGCTGCTTCGATGGACAATAAAATCTGCTCTCTACCATAAAATCCTGAACGAGAACTTCCAGAAACTTAAGTTACACAGTGGGACAAAAATCGGAAACACCAGCAAGTCCACCACCAAGTGGCTTGAAAAACTAAATGAAGGTGTTCTCTTTACAGCTCTGGCATATATCTGATTTAGATGTTGTGGAATAACCTTGGACAAGCTGTTTATACTCAAAAAATCCTTACGATGCTGAAAGGGAACAGTCTTGTAAAGAAGAGTTTGATGAAAAAGTCTCATTGCTCGTTGTTTCAAATGCTTGGGTGCAATTGTTGCAGTCAGGGGTGGCACAACCAGTTATTAGGTGAAGAGGACAAAATCACTTCTCCACAGATGGACAGGTACAGCCATTTCATCAGTGAGGAAGGTAGTGGTTTTGTCCCAGTACATGACAGTGTTAAGATTTTCATCCATCACCACCAATGTTTCTTCCTCTGATGGAATCACTGAGCCTCCACCTTCCTGAGTGGTCTCCTAGATACAGTCATCACTGAGCTTCTCACCGCACATCCTTTGTCTTCCATTTTTTTCCAGACAACGATAAAGTGGCTCTCATCCATTAAAACAACATGTCACCAGTGCCCAATTTGTAATCTCCTGTGCTCCTCGCCCAGTGAAGTCGAGCAGCTCAGTGATGACCAGTGAGGCGTGGACACCTGGTCATTCATCCCACTCAGTAACACGCTAAAGCAATTTTGGACTTACACTTTGGCGGGAAATGTTGATCCCATGGCGTCCATCTACAACACAACAAAGCATTTGCTGATCATTCCTTTTGGAAGTTGGTCACAGTAATCCTAGAGACTTCCTTGGTCTCAAAGGTGATTTTTGAGGATTTTACTGACCAAACTAAGCAATATCCCAAGAAAAGGGATTGGGAACTTACATGTGTCAAATTTGGTAGGAAATGATGAAACTTTCCATGGGAAATTAACGGGAATTGATAGATTTTTATCAACTACATTTTTCTGGATGTATGCATGAACAAATATTAAACATTTTAGTTTGTTATAAGCAGACATGATTATCAACATTTCATATGCAATATTTTTAAAAGGCATTTATAAGGCATAAAAACTTGTCATAAGCAAATATACATGCAAATATGCCTCGTACAACCTTTATTAATGACACTAATCAGTTTATAGAAGTCAAGACCTTTGATGGTTTCTTTTACAGAACAAAAACTATGAATGGTAAAAAATACAACATTCAGGTATTTACAAAAGCCTTGACATTATCCCTATGTCTCCTCAGTGAGCCTCTAAAAATAAAACACATTTTGGTGAGCATTTGTAAATTCAATCTGAATATGTCCATTATTTGAAGTTAAACCATCATATCAAATATATTTACCTCAGCCCTGTCTTCAA
The DNA here is from genome assembly GCF_033239565.1 of Halichoeres trimaculatus. Lineage (NCBI taxonomy): Eukaryota > Metazoa > Chordata > Actinopteri > Labriformes > Labridae > Halichoeres > Halichoeres trimaculatus. The sequence continues at coordinate 6,563,788 of NW_027437191.1, read as the reverse complement.
ATCCTTGACAGGACCTCTAGACCTCAAATCTAGGAATGTGGTCTCAATGGAAATGTTGTCGTCTGGTGGAGGAGCCATTGATGATGGTTAAATGTGCTTAGACTTGTTTGCACACATTTTTTTAACCATGGCACACATGTTCAAGTTGGAGTCATGTTTCAACCAAGAACATTTTTGAAAGTGTAATTCAAGTTGATAACAAAAAATAAATAAATAAATAAATAAATAAATCTGAGCCAAAATTTCCTGGCATTATCTATTTATTTATATTTTTCATCTGGTAAAAGGCGATTACTGATGTGTTCAAATTGGTGCTGTCAGGTGGTGAAGAAAATTAATCTGATTAATTACAGGATTTCTAATTAATTAATCTAATTAATCCCATTTTAATCTCATATCTGCTTAAGGTCCCAAAATAAATTTGAATTCTAGGACATTACAAAATTGTAGTGTATGACTAATCAAATGAATACATGAAGAAGAGGAAATTTGTAAATCCATATTTTTATTGATGATCTTTTCCAAAAAAAACTGTATTCTATAGTGATATGTCAGGGTGAAGCAGCTTTGGTGATATGAAATTTATTTTTTAAATAAGCTACAAATAACAGTGTTTTTAGTTGACTGTCCGGCCTCCTTTTCTTCTCCTTTTTTTTTTTTTTTTTTTTTTTGTAAATAAACTTACTGTTCAAGCCTCACTCATGATCATCTTGTCCATTCCCGTTGTCACCTCGGCTTTGTTTGGTTCGATTCGTGGTGCATGTGTGAAGTGATGTTCCACTGCCATGTACTCGTCCTAACTGGTCGATGTTAAAATGTCCTTGAGCCGTAATTAATTTTGCGTTAATTTTTATAATGCTTTAATTTGTGGTGTAATTGATCAATCTAAATAACTCATTTAAGTGACAGCCCTAGTATAAATATAAATGAAAAGAGGAATATGTGTAAAAACAGAATCACTCCAACTTGGGCAACAGCGTAGATCATCAGTGGGGTGATGGAAAATTAAAATGTGGTGGGTCTTGCTGTTAAAGTTTTTGGAAATGGCCTAAACCTTAGAATGAGGGGATTTCAAAGTAAGGATTTCATACAGCTGTGAAGTTTAGCTTCTCTGAAGTCTTCCTGGATGTTTTAGGAGACTGTAAAGTTTGAAATCAAAAAGGTTTGTAGCTATTTTACACCAAATTTCCGCAGGTTTAGCTAAACTGCAGATACCCATCTGTAGGCTGGGAGTCTTGAAAATTGTAGGTCCGTCTCTTGGCTTGATGTACTTTTTGTGATAAAGTCTGATCACTCATTGGAACAGAACACCAAACCCATTATTTCCTGCTCGGCGCTGACCCAGCCTCAGTCTACAGAGTTTCCCACACTCTCTGTCGTGTAGAGAGGTCCTTCAGACGGCCTGAGAGCCTGCAGGCCATCTCTACGGCCCTACACTCTATTCATTAGTTCTGATCAAACTGTCAGCTGTGCAGCGGGCTGAAGCCGAGGCTCCCACAATGCACTGCAGCGAAGGTCAGGGATGACGAGAATATCGATTTAGAGGCAGAAACGGAGGCATTCGGCAAACTCATCTCAGAGCTCGATTCCCCGCTCATCATCTGTCACTGCAGGGAGGCACTGTTCGCTCATTAATTTAATGGAGGTACAAGGGCAACGCTGCTCCCACGAAACTACCCCCCCACCCCAACTGACGCTGTGCATGTCAGAATTATTACAGCCACTTCAGTGTTTGACACGCAGAGCAGGAAGACTGTTTCAGAGGGGTACACTCTCCCATAACCACAACACCACCCTGATACACACACATAGATTGTTAGCATGGCTCTGAAAAAAAAAAAACAACAAAAAAAACATTTGTCTGCAGTGTGCTGATTTTTAGGTCAACAAAAATGAATGCTCACTCTGAGAATACTCTGAAACAAGACTGCACGGGGCGTCGGTGCCTGGAACAGCAGAGCACAGCCAATGTGCAAGAAGCGACTGGTCCGTTTGACGCCGCATTTGTTCACGCTTAAAAAATGAAATAAAACCACGTAGGAGACGAGGTGGGAGAGGTAAAAGACAGATCTATAAAATTAACAAACATTTCTATGATTGGCTGATAGGTAGATACAATAGTCTACCTTTGTGGACATGTTGTTTCTTAGTACCATTGTCCTGGTTTAGTCATCTTAGGGGTCTTCAACAAAGAAAGCCATTGTATAAAAGTGAGACTATGTTTTTGGAGTTTTTAATGAACAAAATAGGCAATTCTGGGACTGACGATGTATGATACAGCAGTTTTTAATACAATTGCCGACAAGGGCCAAACAGGTTGCAACATACAAAATGATAAATGCAGATCATATTTAGAAACACTGGACCTTTAAAAGCAAATGCAATGGCTGAAACACGCTGCAGGTTTCTGTGTTTGCAGTGGTTTTCTAGTTTTCTGTTTTTGTTTTTTTTAAGTTTTGTTTTGGTTCTTGCTGCGTGTTTGATGTTAATGCAGTTGTTTTGCTTCTTGCAGCGCTTTTGTGTCCTCCGCAGCGCTGTTTCAGCTGTTGCATCTGCTCTTGAAGGTCCCATATTCTGCTCCTTTTCTGCAGTTTAATATGGATCATTGATGTCTTCATGAAATGGTAGTAACATGTTTTGGTCCGAAAAGCCAATAAGTCAAGCACAGCAGCATTGTTTCCAGGCTCTCATAGCCCCTCTGTTCAGAACGGTCTGATTTAGTGGGCGTGGCCTTCATATGTAAATGAGCCACCGTTGATACCACCCCGCTCTTCAGTGTCACTGAGAGCGGCGCCACGTGCACAAAGTTTAGAAAACAGTGAAGCTTGTTTAATATGACATTACAGGCTAAAACAACAGGCTAACCGCAGCTAAAGTTAGCATCCTGAAGCTAACACAAATGCAGGGGGGACACTGAGGAAAAGCTCTTACATCTGCTCCACAGCACACAGCATTTAAAATACTCACATTTCCAGGGTCCGAGGTTTGTTGGTGGATGGTTGGTAATGTGCCTGGATTCAGGACAAGTCTATTCGTTAGCCCTCTGTTGTACTGTCCGGAGGTGGAAAAGCAGCCGGGCGTGAAGTGACTAGCACACACATGCACAGTTTTACTGAGTGTAGCTGGCACATTTCCTTGATAAATGAACTCTAGACACTCAGTCTTGTCTTCTTCCGAGATGGGAAGCTTGTGCATGGAACTATGTGGTTGTTTACAGGCAAAAACAGCTACACTCCTCTCCCCGTTGCTGGAGAGATTTCTCTCAAGATGTGGAGAGAGGAGTGGGGTTCAGGGGTATCTGCTCCGGTGGACCAATCAGGTCAGACTTGCTCCTGACTGGTCAAAAAAGAGACTCACGGACGTCAACAAACCCTGGAAATTCCAAACAGCTTATTTTAGGTCAGGATTTTACATTCAGAAGCACTACTAAGTACAGGTTTTGTCATTAAATATCACATTTTGTGGGCTGGGAGGAAAGCCAAAGTCCTCCAAATTTCACTTAAACACTTAATAAAGTGATTTTTGCACAATATGGGACCTTTAAATGTGCAGCGTATCTTGATATATTTTACCATCATACATGTTGTTTAAGCAGTTGCAGGGGGTTTGGCCCTTGTCAGCCACCATGGTCTATGGACTCAAAGATGAAGACAACATTCTCTTTGACTCATCTGGAAACATGAAATTCATTAAATGTCTGATTGTTCAACATTGATGCTGTTATCTCTTCCTCTTCTGGCTGAACTGACCTTATAGAGATCATGTTCGGCTGCTGGTGCCTGGATTGCAGGACAGAATGTTACTTCTTTTCTCTACCAGAGATGTTTGGGGTCCAGAAGGCCGCTCTCACATCTGAGCTAACTGTTGACTGATTTGATTGGATATGACAGTTGCAGAGTTCTTACCAAACTGTAGGCTTGTCACGATACTGGATTTCTAACTTTGATACGATCTTTTGAAAAATATTGATTTTCAATACGATTTTCGGTACCACGCAACCACAGGGATTTCCAGTGCAAAAATGTCTCTTTTTATTTAATGAACAGTACAGAACACATTTACTTAGCTGCAACTGAAACAACAAAAAACAGTGCAATTGTACTGAGGTAGGGCACTTATTTAGAGGCATCTGATATTTGTCACACATTCAAAAGTCACTTAACTGTATTTGGACGTACCATACTGTCTGGACTATGTCACTTTGTAGTATAATTATACATTTTTTTAAAGTCGTATTAATCAAAAGAAAAAAATGCATCATGAAGATGAAAACAGCAGATAAACTATAAGTCACACTGGACTATAAGTTTCATTTATGTAGAATAATTTGGTTTGTTTACAGTATTTCCAGAGTGAACTTTTTACATATAACTGTGATAAATGTTTGTTTATTAGGAGGTTTAAATATTGTTCCTACAGCTCCTCGTATCTGTGACCAGTTTCTCTTCTCTACATGTGCTCCTCTCCTCTCCTCCTCCCGTCCTCTGCTCTAGGTGAGTGTTGCTGGTGAGATCGGTGCAGTGTGAGTTTAAATGAGCTCCGTCCTCTCTTTTAAAAAGTTAGAGGAGTTTTGGCGCTAGTTTGTGACTTAAACCCCGGAATCTGTTTACAATAGAGATCTAAAAAGACGTAAGTGAAGTTTTAAATCACGTTATCAGGAGCTAAACACTGTGAGCTGTCAGGCTGGCCGAGACGGAGGCTCGAGACGAGTGCGTCCAGTGAGCAAACACTGGGTGCAGGCAGTGCTCATGGGAGTTGTAGTGCCGTAGTCTCATATTGCAATGGGTTTAGTATTTCAGATGCTGTTTCAGAAAACTACAATTAAATAATTCAACCCGCCAAAGTGGCTGGTAGGAGTGACGGTGTTACCCGCCACAGCTGGAATTCAGTGTAAGCTAGAGTCTCTCTCTCTCTCTCTAAACTACGAGGCAGGACTCAGGGAGGGAGGGGCTGCATGCACTCAGTGTGCGCTCTGTGTGTATGTTTTGACGCCAGCACATGTCTAACCAGGGAAAGGTGTTGAGTACCGATCTATCGATACTAGGGGAACTTTATATTGAATGGTTTGCTAAATTTCAGGATCGATATTTACCGATAAAATGATACTTTTGACAACACTACCAAACTGTACAAAGTTTACCACAGAGGATGAGGCAAATAAGTACGAAAGTCTGGCAATAAAGGGACTTTGGCTGCCCTAACAAGCTACTGTTGATGGTAAAACTAAAGGAAAAATAATAATAAAAAAAAATTCTACACCATATTGAGTATCGTCATCTAGTGTTTGTGAGTTAAACCTTCAGACAACATCACCAAGGATATATTAGGCATGATGTTTAAAGTGGATGTAATGCATTACAACATGTATATTATCTTGTTTTTCTGCCTTTCAGAGCATCCATTATTGAGCTTTTATGGAAGACATGGAGGTCAAACCCACAGCTAAGCCTCTGAAACCCGATAATGGACATCTTTGTCAGGTATTATCCAGCTTACTGTTCAGTCTGTCATGATCAATACCAGGAAAAAAGGAAAAACAACATCCTGGCTTGTTCCCTTGAGTCCTCCGACTCTCTTCTCTTCTCTTCTCCTTTGATTCAGTCTCCATGATGGGACTTGTCTATATTATCGATGATAAAAAAAAAAGGTAAAACTGGAGATGTGTGCTGAGTATGTACTTAATGGCAATTGGAGACTGTTTATTTGACTCTGTCTGCCTTCAGACCACCCTGTTATGTTGTTTTCCACATTGACCCATACACACACTGATGGCATGAACTGCTGTGGCTAAAGAGCCCTTAAGTATCAACTCATCACATTAGACCACAGATGGCTCAGCAGTTCAGGGCCAGGTCAGGTTCAAGGGTCTTGCCTAAGGGCACTTCAGCATATGGACCAAAAGCAGGACTTTGATCAAACCTTGAACCTTGATCTTCTAAGAGATGACTAACTCTGCTGAGCTAGACGCCCCTATTTGTCAACTATTTATGAGTGATTTCTGTGAAAATCAGTCTCTCAGTGTGATCAAACATGTTTGTGTCAGCATCACAGTCTGATGAAACCAAAGCTCACCTGTCCCTCAGGCGGCTATTTTAACCAGATGAGGTCATTTTTCTGTAGTGTCACGAACTACGTACACATCAGCAAATTCTGCTTCTGATCAAGGAACATGTTCTCCATTAGGGGGCGATATGGGGAAAATATGTCAGGATGTTTTTATGGCAGGATCAGGATCTGGATTTTATCAGGATTGTTTTTCTTATTTCAGTCAGGAACACTCTCGTCATAGATTAACCATTTATTGCCAAATGGATACAGGTAGAATTGGCGTTAAAGCTCTGCTTTTCAGAGTACTCCCTGGGTTAGCCGAGCAGGTTGCTCAAGCTTTCCAGGGAGTGCATAGCAAACCCCCCATTTACATACAGATCAAATGAATGCATACAGATCAATAAGATACATACATGAGGCTAAATAGGAGGAGGCTGGGGTGGAGATGGGATGATTGTGACAGCAGCAGCTGAGCAACAATGAGGTAGCAGGAATAACTGAGAATGAAGACGTGATTTAAATACACCGCCTTGTTGTTAGACACACGCTGTGATTGGTTGAGAGGGGTAGGTTAGAACATCAGTCTGTCAGCTGATCACAGCTGGGCATATGACTTCCGTGTCCTGCATGAACTTACGTTAACTCCATTTGGACTATTTTGACCTGAAAACAATATTTTTAGCCCTAAGTATTTTTATCCTGCATTCTAAACTGTTTTTGTGCAATACTTTTTTGTCTTTTCTGCTCCATTTCACAATTTAAATACTTTTTTTTTTTTTTTTAACTCTGGATGCTCCTGAAGCACATTTTCACATCATGATAAATCTATTTGTTTAAAGACATCAGCTGTAAGAGTTGTTGAGTTTCTGCAGAACGTACAAAGCATTAGCTTTATAGAAGCAGCCTGTACAGTCCAAATGTAGTGTAGTGAGATATTAGATACTTTTTGCTTTGGTTTGTGAACTTGACAGAAAATGTGAATGTACATACAATTTAGAACACGATTTATTTCAGTGTCATAACTACATTATAAGATGAAAGCTAGGGTCCACATGAAAATGGACCTCAAGCCACAAGAGGCCCCTGGGCCTAATGTTTGACACGCCTGGATTAACAAATGATTGGTGCTATATCTTCATGGTGTAGCTTTCTACCTGGTGTCCACATTGGGGACTGACAACATTCATGATGTTAATGTCTTCACTGCAAAACTTGATAAATAGCTTTTCAGAATCAGTAACTTTATTGATCTCCAAGGGGAAATTTAATTTCAGTTACATCCCTTTCAAGACATATACATAGAAGACAAATATGGGGAAACACAGAAATGGGATGAACCTAGGAGCTGCCAGCTACCTTTGCAATAGTTATGAAAAAAGGACATTGGGAGAAAAGAGGGGACAAAGTCAATTTCAGACTATTCCCAACAGGGGGCGTGGTTTGAGATAAAAAAAAAAAACACCTTAGCATATAAGCACATGATAGCAACAACAACAAAAAAAAAACTAGAAGACTTGCACAAATGTCACTGCGGAGGGGCGTGCACGCAGCCTTTCTCGGGCACACCCTCATTAACCCTCTGCAGCTGAATTGTAATGGAGCCAAAGAAGGAGTTGAGTCTAAGGTTGTGTGTGCCATGTGACCTCATGTGTGTATGTGTAAGCCCATGGACTACATCCCCGCCCAGACTCAACAATGTTTGTGCCGTCAGATGGTGACAAGGCCACGGCTATTGCCGTTGAGACGACCTCAAAGAGTTCTGATCCAGAGACATGTTCACAGGAGAATGGTGGGGGATGGGAGGGGTAGAGCATCTGTCTGCATACCATCCAGGAGAGTGGGGTACTTATCAGCCAGCCAAGGCTGACGAGGAGGAGCTGAAAGAGAGATAAAGATTGTTTGGGTCAGGCAGACACACTGAAGAAGATTTTTTTGTCTGCCTTAAAGTCCCAACTGGTCAAATCTGTGGTGTGCCAAATGACCTATTTTGGTGGCCCATTACAGCTGAGCTGAGCTGAGAAATTCTCCAAGTTGTTATCCATCCTGCGAAGAAGTCCAGGGATCACATCCTGCCTGTGATTAAGTTCACATATTGCTTGAGTCTGAGTGTTGACAGCCCTGCACAACCCCTCAGTGACGGGCAGCTTATAACCCAAAAGTGCTGCCTGCGTCTTCTGAAGTTTGCGATAATTCAGGGAACCGCCAACTCCAAACAGCAGAAAGCCTGTTATCATAATTCCAAATATGTAGAAATCTTCAACATCCTCGGACAGATAGGATCGACAGGCATACGTTTCTCCAGGTATCCCAGGAGTCGATCATGTACCCGGCTGCAAATGTTCCAAGGGAGCAGGTGGGCTCCACTTCAAGACCAGATGATCAAATCCATGATTTTAGGTTTTGGATAGGGTACAAAGAGAGGCTCTGATAGTTCAGACAGAGACAGACCAAGAGCAAGCAGGGCAGATAGGGAGGAGGGAGCTAGAAGAAAAGCGTCTGTCTTCATTGAGAGCAGAAAAGAAAAAAAAATAAGCCCATTCATTCTATTAATAATAATGTTTTAATTAAAGAAAAAAAACAGTCTGTCATCATTTAACCGTTTCTATACTAATAAGGAGAAACTCAGGTCTTAATTTTGGCATAAAATATCTTGACATAAAACATTTTTCCGACTGATTAGGTGAATGTGGCTCTTAGTAAGTCTAAGAAATGCCTTTGTTCTTTTTTTAAGAGTAATAAGATGAAAACACTTGTGAAGTTTTGAGTCACCTTTTCCAAAATAACAATGATCACTGTCTGACTTCAGAAGCTCTTTCCAGAAACCACTGGATGATGTCACAGAGACTGCATCCATATTTTATAGAGTCCCCAATCTGCCTTTGCTCATCTCATCACTTTGGCCTAAAGCCTCTTCATTATGGGGCCACAATACAACCAGAGGAAAGAAAATGGAGTTCTTATCTCCTAACTATGACTTAGTATCTCTGCAGTATGTCTGGATGTAATTATGAGAAAAGGTCCAAGTGGTTATTAATCATGGCCGTTTGAGAAGACAAAGGGATGATGGGAATGTCTGATTAAATGGCCTAAAGTTTCTCATTGGTTTTAACAGCTGAAGATTTCAGTGACTCTGTATGAAGTTAATATTGTTATTATAATTTCCAAATCTCAGGATGTGATTCAACAGAATACCAGTAAGAGATGACATTATGTGCAAATGAGTGTGACTCACTGCTGTGACTGCAAACCATTGTCAGTTAATGTACAAATATTTGGACTGATCAGTTTGAAATGCTTTCCCCGTGATCCAGGAGTGATAAATACTAAGTCAGAGGGTTTTAGGGGGACGGAGACATGCACCCGCTGTATTTTCTAACTCCTCACCAGTTCAGTAGTTTTTTATTCAACCTGTATTTATACAGGGAATGACTCATTGAGATCAAACATTTGTTTAAGTGTTTCCTGGTCAAGAGTGGCAGCAGAACAGTTTACAAAGTTCATAACAAAAAAAAAAAGAAAAAAAAAAGAATATAAGAAAAGCTTAGTCTCAGTTTTTCTATAATTTGCTCTAAGTAAAAGAACATAACATCTTTTTACCTCCACGGTTCTGACCTTTGGTACAGACAGGTAGATAAGGTCTACCTGTGAAGGATTTAAGATAGACTTATGAATAAGGAAATGTCACCGCTTGAGTCTATGTGCAGACAAAAAGGGCAAACAACACGTTCATAAAGCCAACAGAGATGAAAGAGTGCTCCGGAGTTTGCGATATGCTCGATGCTCCATGATGCCCAGAGTGATCCAGAGCGTGTAAGGATATGACTCAGGAATAAAACCCAGTTTTAGTTGTAGTCTTCCCACTAGCTGCTGAAAATGAGGAGATTTGTCAAGTAGAAAACCAAGGTTTGTGTATTGATGTACTAACTGAGTGTTTGTACCCTGAGGCTGAGGGAAGGTTGGTTTGTCTACATTTTGCATATTAGAGCAACATTTTTTTTTGGCCCTTAAAGAACAATTTTGAACCATAAAATATTTATTGAAGAGTGTTTAGACCAACTTTTAACTGGAAGAGAGTGAGCACAAGAGCAGATGCCAAGCAGTACATCACAGTGTCATCAGCATAGCAATGATTTCAGTATTTACAATAAATTATAAAAAGTAGTGGACCCAACACTGACACTTGTGGCACTCCTTTGGTCACATGAAGGGGGCTGGATGTTCAGCCTTCTCTCCGGACACACTCAGTCCTACTCAACAGTTTTTAGGCCAATCTGACCATTATGCTCGGTTAAGTTTTAGTCTGAATCATGCAAGGTCCACTGTATCAAATGCTTTTACAGGCCAATAAAAAGAGCTGCTTCAAGATCTGTCTCCAGTAAGATAGAAGACCTGTCGTTTCTGATGGACTTTTTTTTAATAGTTGACACTCATATTATTCTATTTATATACTTGAAATCTTTTGCACTGTATGTTTTCTTGTATAGGTGCAGTGACTCTGAATCTCCATTAAGGGATTAATAGAGTACATTCTATTGTTTTCTATTCTATTCTATTCTATTCTATTCTATTCTATTCTATTCTATTTTATTCTATTTTATTCTATTCTATTCTATTCTATTCCATTCATGGCCCAATTTTAACGAGAATTACACCTGACTCATAAGCAAAGAGGAGTATAACCTCACTCTGTATTGTTTAACTAAACGGTAGAACCAGTGAGATTAGAGGACATAAGGAGCTGCACAGCTGAAGAAAGAACTCTACTAAATGTGTTCGAAGAGCAACCTCCCTCAGAGTAGATGTGGCCCAGCTGTCTGAGAAAAAGAGCATTCTGGTGTCTGGCACCAAACATTCAGCAAGAAAAGACAAATATGACTCTTAAATGATTCATGTTGAGAAGAACAGTTGTTCAGGTACCTGAAAGTACCTGAAGTTTTCCTCTGGTGATTTGAGTTTGAGACCCCTGCTCTTGATGCTGTCATTCATTGTCTTGTTTCAAGTCTGGTTTGAGTCTCATTTAAGACACATGACCCATACTCTAGTAGGAGATCATGAATGAGTTTATCTATATGGTGGATACAGTTCTTCATAAGGAGACACTATTTGAGTGCTGAAGCAGCATGGGACTGCCAGAGTTCAGCTCTGATTGACTGTGGTGGAAAATGTGGTGTAAGGGACACTTCTGGAGCTTTATGTGACACAACCATCAAATAACTGGAGAAACAACAACAATCAAACCAAGTGTCTCTTTTCCAACCGAAAATGTCCAACCCCACCCCATCTCCTACCGCTTATCTGGGTCTGGGTTTTTGGGGCTGAAGGGCTGGTCCTCGGAGAGTCACAGGCTCTCGTGTGAATAGTGATATCACACAATCACCATCCACTCCCATAACTTTTGATATGTCAGTCCACACCTTGTCTTTTCTGCCTTTATCCTTACAAAAAGGATGTTTGGGATCATACAGAATGTTGAACTTCTCCACTTCCAAGATCAGCTTCTCTTCATGCTGTTGTGCTGCGTCTGGGACCCTCTGACCGACTGTTTACCTGATGCACGTGCCTCCAGATGTGACGCATTTATAACATGTTGGGCAAATTTACGTCCGAGAGATCGTGCATTGTGTTTTATTTGGAATCTTCCGGGTACTTCACACAGTGACTTCCTGTCTAGTGCTTTCTTGTCAACAGTGAATTTATGAGGTTTGGAAGCGGCCACGCAGAAAATAGACCTGAAGTGTATTTCTCGTGCCAGTGCTTCAGCAGCGCGTGCAGTGGAATTTGCCTGATCCTGACAATGGAAGCTAAGTGCTCCACAAGGGCGCGACGCTGCGTGTGCCGTGGAATTAAGGGGTTACCTGGGCATGTGTGAATCAACCCTCTGCAGATGGAGTGTAACAAAATTGTTGTGTTTGAGCCTCTTGTTTACACCGAAACAGCATTTTCGCTGACCTGAAACGCAAACTTCTGAAAACAGCTTCCAATGTGGATTTTTTCATGAAACACTGCTGCCAGTGTTGCCATGTAAACAGCAAGCCCGTGTTTTCAGTGGTAACACTGATGTCGCGCCCCGCTTCACGCATACACAACAACAATACCGTTGTTAGGATTGTCACGGACTACCTGCTGACTGTCTTTCTACAAAATGTGCATCTGCTGCTCCACTTCTGCTTCTAGCATTCACCAATACATCAGATGATTGGCCCAACTATACTTTAATGGAGATCTACCAAAAGCCGCTTATAGCACCAACTACAGATCGGGCATGCTTACCACAGCGTTTTCAGTCCCTCGGTGTTTCCGTGCAAGCGCCTATTTTTTTTTCTCTACGTTTTGGGGTGAAACGTTGTGTTAACAGGGATATAATCTCTCCACCATGTCCTGCGTCTGCTCCCAGCTGGACATGCCCAGAACACCTCCCCAGTGATACATTCAGGAGGCATCCTCACCAGATGCTTGACCCACCTAATCTGGCTCCTTTCAATCTTCAGGAGCAGTGGCTCTACTCCGAGCCTCTCCTGGATATCCAAGTTCAGAACCCAATCTCTAAAGCTGAGCTCAGACACCCTGCAGAGAAAGCTCATTTTAGCTGTGATCTTGTCCTTTTGGTTACTACCCACAGCTCATGGCCATGGGTGAGGCTCGGAACGTAGATTGACCAATTAATTGAGGGCCTTACCTTTTGGCTCAACTCTCTTCACCACAACAGACCAGTTTAGCATTTAGATCACTACTAATGTTTTAATATATCAAAAAGCTTTTGTCGGAAAGCCAGGACTGCAGAATAAAAGAGCTATATTTGGATCAGAGAAAGCCATTGGGGATGCATTCAGGGGAGTCCGTCAGCGTCATCCACACCATGCAGCTAAAACTCCAGGAAGAGGAGGTGATTTAAGCTCTCTTAAACCAGGGAGAGATTTCTAATATATTCACTCTTCAGACTTAAACCCCTTTGGGCCTGAATCAAGAGCACTGAGATGACAGTGTTTACCTTCTTATTAGGGTAATAAATCTTTCTATATGAGAAAGGACCCATCTTCTCAAGACTCATCATCACCTCTGAAGATTTGTGGCTCAAAACACTGATCCAAAGTTAGCAATGAGTGAATGTGTGAGCTTTTATTCTCTTATTTCCTCCCTGCTGTTTTCCAATTTCCCCTGATCCATGTGATGTAACCTGAGTCCACCACTCAACCACCAGGTTCACTTAGAAAACTTAGATTTAATGAAAAGCTATTTTTTTCCCCTTTCCTTTCTTTTACATATGTAAAAGAAATACTTTAGTCCTTGTTCAGCCAAGCAGCCCGGAGAGTGTGAAAAAGAGAAAGCCTCTTTATTGTTTCTATAGCCCGCCTACTGTGAAAATAAAGTTTCTCTGTGGAGTTTTGAATTGGCTCCTGTGGGGACAAAACAAAAGATGTGACCTCGATTATGCATGCAGCATCACTCCCACTCCTCCAGCCATTCTGCTTCCACCTCAACTGCATCAGTGTCGAAGAGTCAAGATGTCAAAAGTTAGAGTTAAAACACTAATTACTGTTAAAAAAAAAAAAAAAGAAGCAAATAATTGCCCCAGTGTTATCAGTGAAACATAAACATTTTGTTACCATGATGTTGGCATCAAATCCAGGATTGGCTCATGGAGATCATAAGCCTCCATGACCCTTCTGAGAAATATCAATCCTTCATAAATCCATATTTATATCCCTGTTGTTTTTAGGAGTAAAAGGTGATTGAGCGCATCATGCATCTCTTTTTATTCTTTGTCTAAAGTGAGCGAAGAAAATATCCCCCACACCATCACCGCAGCAGCAGCTGCCTGAAGCGTTGATGCAAGGCAGGATGGATCCATGCTTTCATGTTGTTGACGCTAGATTCTGACCCTACCATCTGAATGTGGAGCAGAAATCCAGACTCATCAGACCAGGCAACGTTTTTCCAATCTTCTATTGTCCAGTTTTGGTGTTGCTGTGTGAATTGTAGCCTCAGTTTCCTGTTCTTAGCTGACAGGAGGGTCACCCGGTGTGGTCTTCTGCTGCTGTAGCCCATCTGCGTCAAGGTTGGACGTGTTGTGTGTTCAGAGATGCTCTCCTGCAGACCTCGGTTGTAACCAGTGGTTATTTGAGTTACTGTTGCCTCTCTATCAGCTCCAACCAGTCTGTCATCAACAAGGCATTTTGTTCCACAGAACTGCTGCTCACTGGATATTTTCTCTTTCTGGGACCATTCTCTTTAAACCCTAGAGATGGTTGTGTGTGAAATTCCTAGCAGATCAGCAGTTTGTCAGATAATTAGACCATGTCTTGCCATATTCAATAGGCCTGATCTACTGAGATCTCAAACAAAAAGTGCTTAAGTGCGTGTACAAACCCCCAAAAACTTGCACTTGCTATTAGCGGGTATGGGTGATCTACAAAGATTGTGTGTACACTTGATAACAAGAGCAAATCGCCCTCTTTAAATGACAATTTAGCCCGTGCTACCTGCTGTCAGCATGGAGAGTTTGGAGATTTTTCTGTGCTATCAACAACCGTCAGCACTATGGCAACAGCTGGGAGGTCATTCAGTAGCAGTGGTCCTACAATTGAGCCGCCAATGAATGAAGAATGAGGTTCAGCTCCTGCGCTCAGCAGAGGTTTGCACCTGCCTTTCAATCGGCTAAATATAGACTCAAAAACAAAGGCGGCTAACAGTTTCAGGTTTGATAAACCACTCTGAAGGCACTAAATGATTATATTTGCATCTTGGCCTTTCTTGAATTTTGCCAATTTAGATGATCTGCACATACACTGCATATTCATGAAGGTAAATACACTAAATGGATTGCACTTACTATGTTGCTTATTTGACGCCCAGTCAGTAAATCAGCCTTGCACGCCCCATCAAGTTTGCACGTGTCTTTATAAATACAAACTTTCAGTAGATCAGGGCCAAAGTCTCTTAAATCACTTTTCTTCTCCATTCTGATGCTCAGTTTGAACTTTATCAGCTCCATCTCTACTTGAATAAATGCAGTGAAATGCTGCCATGTGATTGGCTGATGAGAAAAAAGCAATAATGAACAGATGTGCCCATGCAACACGGGTTTTCATTTCAGACTTAGGGGAAAAAAAAGGGAAAATCAATCAACAGAATTTTATTCACATGGGTTTATTGGAGTTTTCTTATTTGAAGCTGCTGCCATTTCACAACACAATTTTCTAATTTGCATCTTTGAAATTTGAAAGTCTTTTGCTTTAACATATAGCCATGATGCTGATCTAACCATATTCACTATAAGTTATTCCAAAGCAGAGTACATGCTACAAGTAATGGCATAGAATAGTGTATGGACCATATCTGTTTGTCCATACCAATCTCAAACTGGCAGGGGGAGGGGGGTTCATTTCAGCAAATGCCAGGTGTTGAAATGCTAAGCCCCATTTCAACATCCAGGGGAGGGGGTGAGTGACTTGTGTATGTTTTGAGCTGAGCGATGCTACGAATTTTGAGCTAGAGAGTGATTCTCTTGACTTTGGGTTGGATTGGATTGGGCGACTGTGAGCTTTTGCTGAGTCAGTGAATGAGTCAGTGTGGATGAGGAATCATGAGTCACGAGTCGGTAAAGTGATTCTCGAGTACTGAGCTCATGACTCACACAGCACTAGTCGACACTGTTCTTGTGCACTCATGTCTGAAGAGGTCACGCAAGAATAGAAAGGTGCAGGACATTCAAAGCTGTTTCAGCAAACAAAGTGTAAGTCACCCGAGGAAAACAGTCTGCCCTCCCCAACAGGTAACCACTCATAAATGCAAAGCACCATTTCCAACTGTTTTCTCAGTCTCAATAGGCATCAGCTGGTGACAGAAGGGTGACAGGTGACAGAAGAAGCAACACAACCAGCAGTGGAGGTCACAGCAACAGGTGAACCTACACAAGGTCATCTGAGCAAGGCACTAGATGTTAGGCTATTGAGACTGAAGTTGTGATAGCCCTTTACTGCTAGGCCCTTGATGGCCGAAGCCTCTCTTCCAATAAAAGTAACTCCAGTACAAAGTTCCTGATGGTTCTAAACATTATCTTCTATATTTTTCTGTGGTTTGTGGTGTTTTGTGATTCTTTTACTCTTCCTGTCACTTCAGAGGACCATAGAAAGGATGGGTGAGTAGTGGTGTGGCATCAGATATTTGGTATTGGGCTGATACCAGCTTTTTTCCAGGTATCGGTACTGGTGAAGGCTGATAATGCCAGAAGCTGATACTCGAGACAATGAAAATAACGTCAAGCAAGTCCTTCTTGACAGTAGTTGCCACTTGCTATGGTTTAACACCACAGAGAATGTGCACCAGGTCCTGTTCAGACAACATGAATGAACCAGAGAGAGTTAACAGTTGAACTGTTTGATTTTGCACTTCATTGTATCAAAAAACAACAAAAAAAAAACTCTGAAAGTTTTTCATTTTATTCTGCACTTTTATGAAGTTATTTTCAAAAAACAGTCTCAACTGAAAGAGTTCTTTACGTTTTATTTTGGACTTCAATGGTTCTCTACAAATGGCACCAAATTAAAACACTGCAAAGAATTTCATAGAGCTCACCAGGTCCTTTGTCATAACCATCCCCATCCCAGGGGTTGGCTGTAACACATAATAGGGTAAGTTGTAACAGTCAGACAAAAAAAATAATGCATCAATAAATAAAAAGAGAGGAAAAAAAGCAGAAACAGAGATCATGCCCCTCAAAAAGAGGTTTATTAAAATAAAACATTGGAGCAAATTTTCTCCTGGCCCTCTGAAAATCTTGCTGTTGCTCCAGTACCCAACTCTGAGATAACACTGGGTCTAGTGACCTGCATTTAAATATCACTGGGTCCAGTGACCTACACTAGGACATCACTGGGTCCAGTGACCTACACCAGGACATCACTGGGTCCAGTGACCTACACGGGGACATCACTGGGTCCAGTGACCTACACAAGGACATCACTGGGTCCAGTGACCTACACTGCGATATCACTGGGTCCAGTGACCTGCATCTGAATATCACTGGGTCCAGTGACCTACACTAGGACATCACTGGGTCCAGTGACCTACACGAGGACATCACTGGGTCCAGTGACCTACACAAGGACATCACTGGCTCCAGTGACCTACACTGCGATATCACTGGGTCCAGTGACCTGCATTTGAATATCACTGGGTCCAGTGACCTACACTAGGACATCACTGGGTCCAGTGACCTACACTGCCATATCACTGGGTCTAGTGAAATACACTGGGATATCACTGGGTCCAGAGACCTAGACTGGGATATCACTGGTTCCAGAGACCTAGACTAGGATATCACTGGTTCCAGTGACCTAGACTGGGAGATCACTGGGTCCAGTGACCTTCCCTGGGACATCACTGGGTCCAGTGACCTAGACTGGGACATCACTGGGTCCAGTGACCTAGACTGGGACATCACTAGGTACAGTGACCTAGACTGGAACATCACTGGGTCTAGTGACCTAGACTGGGACATCACTGGGTCCAGTGACCTAGACTGGGACATCACTGGGTCCAGTGACCTAGACTGGGACATCACTAGGTACAGTGACCTAGACTGGGACATCACTGGGTCCAGTGACCTAGACTGGGATATCACTGGGTCCAGTGACCTAGACTGGGACATCACTGGGTCCAGCGACCTAGACTGGAACATCACTGGGTCCAGTGATCTAGACTGGGATATCACTGGGTCCAGTGACCTAGACTGGGACATAACTGGGTCCAGTGACCTAGACTGGAACATCACTGGGTCCAGTGACCTAGACTGGGACATCACTGGGTACAGTGACCTAGACTGGGACATCAATGGGTCCAGTGATCTAGACTGGGATATCACTGGGTCCAGTGACCTAGACTGGGACATAACTGGGTCCAGTGACCTAGACTGGAACATCACTGGGTCCAGTGACCTAGACTGGGACATCACTGGGTACAGTGACCTAGACTGGGACATCACTGGGTCCAGTGACCTAGACTGGGATATCACTGGGTCCAGTGACCTAGACTGGGACATAACTGGGTACAGTGACCTAGACTTGGACATCACTGGGTCCAGTGACCTAGACTGGGACATCACTGGGTACAGTGACCTAGACTGGGACATCACTGGGTCCAGTGACCTAGACTGGGATATCACTGGGTCCAGTGACCTAGACTTGGACATCACTGGGTCCAGTGATCTAGACTGGGATATCACTGGGTCCATTGACCTAGACTGGGATATCACTGGGTCCAGTGACCTAGACTGGGACACAACTGGGTCCAGTAACCTCCCTTGGGACATCACTGGGTCCAGTGACCTAGACTGGGATATCACTGGGTCCAGTGCCCTGTAGCTTCTCTTGTAATTTGTAGTAACATGACAGATCTCATGAGTCCTTGTAAATAATGAGACTGACTTACTGGTCTTTATGACTTTATCAAATGCTTTTTCAAAAAAGAAAAAAGAAAAAAAAAACATTTGCAGGCACACCTCTGTTGGTCTTCCTTTTCCAGTTTCTAGGTGTTCTCTTACATTATCAAAACCAATAAAATGTTCTTAGTTGTACATGTAGCACTTATCAATGATGTGTTACAACCATATCCACCCCTGTCAGCCAGTGTTTGGCTAGCTGTATTAGCATTGTGGATTGAAATTAAATTACTTTCAGGCAGGAACTGTCCTCTTCACTACTCCAGAATTTAAAGTAATGATATCGCTGAACTCTTTCCTGGTAAAAAAAAAAATGAAGTCACAGCCTCAGCTGTGTGTTGTGCCACCACATTACAGAGACAGAGAGAGTAATTAATGAGTGTCACATTAATAGGTAAAGTCAGTGCTGCTAACACCTCAGAGCTGGAGTCTGACCGCACTCAGGAGATCGATTCCTTTTAGATTAGGAGCAGGACTAATAGGATCTCTGGCTGCTCAGCTCAGGACGAGCTGTGAGAGAGGGATGTGTCTCCACTGATGCTCTTTATTGGACCTGCAGAAATCATTTCACGGTGGCTGAAATGATGGTGTGTGTTTGTCCTCTGTAATGGAAGGAGCAGAGTGGAGCCTGCAGTTAGTGTTGGACGTCACACTCTGCTGGAGAGTTTGATTTAACACGGGGGCTCTGAGAGAGCACCACAAGATTACAGCCTACTTTATAATCTGGATTGTTTGTCCGGTTGAACCTACAAATGACTGTGACAGACACGGGTAGACAGCCTGCAACGCTCTGAAAGATGTGAAGCCGAGGAAAACTGCTGCATGTTCAGACACAATTCAAGACACACGCTTTAGTCCGGAAGGAACATGGTGACGAAAAATTTGTCCCTACGGGTCTGGACAACTCCCACTGGAAAGTCCGGATCTGCATTGTGTCTAATTTTTGTGCCTTTTATTTTTGTATTTATTTATTTATTTTTTGTATTATTTTCTTTTTTTTTCCAGTATTTGCAGTCACTACGGTTGTTTTACTTTTGGCAGTTAATTCCCATCTTTGCATCTGTTCCTGACTTTGTATGTTTGTGATTTTGTATTGTTTTTAAAGTATCCAACATGTTTTTTCTGCAAAAATAAAAAGAGAAAGATAAAAGATTAGTGGAGATTTTTTTTTTTAATTTAATACTATTAAATATTGTGATCATGATTATTCCCCATACTACTTAGTTCTATATTTTCTACTTTTTTAATATTTAGTGTTGTTCAGCGTTTTTCTATCCACATTATTTGTACTGAGACAGTGCAATTTAAACCGTTGTCAAATTTCTTGTAATCGTGGAAATACTTGGCAAATAAAGCTGATTCTGATTCTGATTCTGATTCTGACAGTTCATTCTTGATTCTGACAAGAGTCAGTAAATCAGCCTGGCTAAAGTAAGGAGATCACTCCTTACTCAATATTATTGCACTCATCATTGCTCCTCGCTAGATGCGGCAATCAAAGCAGCTCACAGCAATATGAACCAAAAAGAGGATTACAACCTGCACTAACAAAGACTCCATGCTCAGATTAAGATGAAAATATAAAATTAAAAAAAAAAAAAAGGAATATATTAGCTTAACTTTTCAGCATGACGTGAGAGAGTGGGAGGAGCTTGCCAGTAGTTGCAGTAGATCAGCTAACAGGTGCCATGCGTTTAACAAGTCAGGGAACGACTTACAGCCAAATCCCATCAGATCCAGCTCCAGTCTGCCAACTCAATGTTTCAACTTGCACTTCTACATTAAAAAAAAAAAACAATCTCTAACTTGTAGCACCATTGTTGCACTAACTCGGTTTTTCCTTCTGTTTAAATATTTGCTTGTGTTGTACGTCGCTTTGGACACTAGCGTCTGCTAAATGAAACTGTAGAACTGTAGAACGGTCATAGCAAGAGCCGTTCAGAGCCCTCCAGAATAATGAGCAAGACTTCTGTTGTTGGATGCTGGAGCATGACGCATCGATTTGCACCAAACAGACTTTGCTTGGCAGAACGTCTCGGACTGTAACCACGTTAAAACATCTGACTGACTTTCAAAATGCATAACGTGATGTATTTTTTACTGAATGGTCTATGTTGTTTTCATACCGCCCTCTACTGGTCTGGTGGTGTGTTGCAATTACTTTTATTTTTTCCCCATATGTCACTAAGCTTGATCTTCTACCTATCTAAACTTGAGAGTCTATCAATAAAATGAAGAGTGAGGTTACGTTAGTTCTGCTTGGTGAGGCTGGAGTTGGTAGATGAGCTCTGGTAGCACATAACCAGGATTCACTAATGTTACAGACACAGCGCAACGGGCTGTGAGGAACAAAAACATGGTCTGCTCACCTTTTGGACACTAAACTACAAATTAAGTTTACAAAGTTTGATTGTTGTCACCTTTAAAGGTATAATTGGTAGTTTGATTTAGATACATTTTTTGTTATGCTGGTTGAAATGATCTATATGTACCGATGGCAAGAAATACATGATGTGTACAGGTCACAGAGCGGAAAATATCCGCCATCTACAGCAGGAGTAAAAAAGGGAAAACACCAACCAATCGTCTTCCAGGGACACCTTTTTTGTAAACCAATCAAATCCCATCGCCGTTCTGCCCACCTCCTGCACGTATATTTCACTGGCGTGCACATGATTCAGTGCACGTGGCCGAGCTGAGAAGGAAGGAGCAGTGCTGCAGAACGGTGGAGAAGCTACCTACACACTGCCCGTTGCTGCTCCTCCAGCTTCACAGAGCAAGAAAAGAGAGACGGAGGCTTTCTTTTCTTGCTCTGTTCCCCTGCCTCTAACTACTGCCCCTCTCGCTCCAGCTCGGGCCTGTCCCCTCTGACCTGATGGGGTACTTGGCTCTGGGCTGTAGTTCGGATCAGAGTCTAATAAACTCTCACCACAGGGGCTCTGACAAGCAAAAAAAACAAAACAAAACAAAACAAAACAATTTGGTAAGTCCTAGAGAAAATGTAGGCCTACATGTACTGTTTGTATTATAGCTTTACTCCTGATATTATGTCACAGGTAAAAGTGGACGATTCTGGCAGGACAGTCGTGAGTACTGACAAAAGTCACGTTTGTTTCCTTACCTCTAAATGAGACATGACTCGACATAGTGCAAAATATAAAATGATGTGCTGAGTCCGTCTTTCAGTCATTCACAATCAGAGTCACGAATCAGCGGCGCCTGTGCATGTGAGCGGGGGGCGTTGCTTTGAGGGAGCCCAAAGGGGAGTGGGAGGAGGGGCTAGGAGGAGTCCTGATGAGATGCTACATTCAAATTCATGCTAGTTTTTCAGGACTGCCAACCCTGCCTTTAAGTGACAGCTGTACATGACTGCAATTAAATACATTATCTTGTTGCTTTGCATTCTGGGAAAAAAATTGTTTTAAAACAGCAGAAAGTAGTGTTAAAAGTCTGCTCTCCTTTTATTTGATTCAAAACAAAAGACATGCCTTATGACCTTTGGCGCAAGTGCTTATGGGAAATTAAGTCTTCATTCAGAAAAATAAAAAAACATTAGATTTCCTGACAGTCCTTAGAGGCCTTTTAAAGTGATACTCCGGGATGGAACAAGTTGGGTCCTATCACAAGGTTTAGGGCAGAAATTACCCCTACAGCAGTGATTTTGTGCAGCAGAAGCCCAGAGCACTCGCACCAAACACCCCCTCCCTGCTCCTCTGCCGGTTTCCTCTGCACTCAGACGGGGCCATATTTTACTTGACCAAAAACAAACTGACTCCCACTGAAAAAATCTTATATTGGTCTGCTTTCACACTTTATTTAGAGAATTTTTAGCGCGTTACTTTCACACAAAAACACAGCTAAATAAGGCTCTAGTTCTCATCGTGTTGTAAAACGGCACTACCTCCGCTGCAGAGCCATA
Source organism: Halichoeres trimaculatus (assembly GCF_033239565.1). Lineage (NCBI taxonomy): Eukaryota > Metazoa > Chordata > Actinopteri > Labriformes > Labridae > Halichoeres > Halichoeres trimaculatus. The sequence goes on along the minus strand of NW_027437191.1, from coordinate 6,541,382 downwards.
GCTGGCTATGAGGCGCTCGCCGCTTAGTGTATCAGTCCGCGCGTGCAGCGTGCCAGATATAAACAAATGCAGGTAGTCTGCCAGGACAAAGAGACACGATGAGAACTAGAGACTAGACCCTCTGCACTGGAGACAGCCCGGCTAGTGGTCCAACATGTTTTTTGCCGCCATGGTCTTCCTCTTGATATAGTGTCAGACCGAGGTCCGCAGTTTGCTTCCCGGTTCTGGAAGGCATTTTGTTCGCTTTTGGGTGCTTCCGCTAGCTTGTACTCAGGGTTTCATCCGGGGACCAATGGTCAGACAGAGCGAACCAATCAAACCTTGGAGAGGACCCTCCTCTGTCTGGTCTCAACGAACCCGACCACTTGGAGCGATCGACTTGCCTGGGCAGAATATGCCCATAACACTTTACAGAATGCCTCCACTGGCCTTTCTCCTTTTGAGTGCCAATACGGCTACCAGCCACCACTGTTTCCAGAACAGGAAAGGGAGGTGGGGGTGCCCTCAGCTGCCCAGTTCGTTCAGCGTTGCAAGGCTGTTGAGGATCGGATTTGCAAGGCAAATCCGATCCTCAACAGTAGCCGGGTGGGGTGCGGGACACAATACCTGGTTGACTGGGAGGGGTATGGTCCAGAGGAGCGGGCCTGGATTCCTGGTAGGGACATTTTGGACCCTGAATCCAGGACTTCCGCCGCCGCCAACTGGATATGGGGGCTGGTACGTCAGGTGCCGTCCCTTGGGGGGGGGTCCTGTAAGTCTCTGAGGCAATCACCTCAGGGCAGGGTCAGGTGTGTGTGTGTGTGTGTGTGTGTGTGTGTGTGTGTGTGTGTGTGTGTGTGTGTGTGTGCATGTGCGTGTGCGTGTGCGTGTGCGTGTGTGTGTGTGTACTTGATTGCTCCTGATTTGGAGCTGCTGGGGGAAGCTTTCATAGGTGCAGTGGTTCTGGCTTCTGGCACTGGCTCATTGTTTCACCTTTAGAGGCAGTGAGCAGTTGCTCGTCTTTCTCAGATAGTTTAGGTGTTTTCCAGTGTGTTTCTGTGTTTCCTGTGAACTGTGTTTCATCAAGCACCCTATGCTCCCCTGTGGCTGTTTTGGGTTTTAAGCTGTGTCTTCATTGTGGCAGTGGTCTCTGTGTCTTGGTTTCTAACCCAGCTCTTTCTGTTAGGCCTTTCGAGCCACTATTAGTGTTTTCTGTTTCAGGAGGGTCTCCTGTTTTAGTTTGTGTTCAGCTGCTTGGCAGTGGTGGTTTCGTTTCTCATTTTTTTGAGCCTTGTCTCTGTTTAAGGAGCCTGTTTTACTCCGCTCATTATTATTTCACCTTTTTCCCCTTCCCTGTGATCTTCTAGATCTTAGTGGTTATCCCTTTGGAGTAACTTTCAGAACCCCCCCTCGCCCCTTGGCGTCCGCAATTGTGTCCAACTTTCCCCCTGCACTGAGCCACTCTCAGTGCGGGGGGGAAAGTTCCCTGACGAGCAGGGAGGGGGTGTTTGGTGCGTGCGCCCTGGGCTTCTGCTGCACAAAAACACTGCTGTAGGGGTAATTTCTGCCCTAAACCTTGTGATAGGACCCAACTTGTTCCATCCCGGAGTATCACTTCAAAGTTTGTTACTGCTGTTTTTTTGAAAATGAATGTTTTTTCAATTAATCTGAAGGAAAAAATTACAAACATGCTAACTGTGTGGAGTTATCATGTTCTGCTGGCTGTTTCGTGCTCTTACATGCTGCAAAACTTGGTTTATCACATCTCTCTGAATCAGCCCTTTTCAATTGATTTGTTTCTGGTGAGTTTCGGTTACACAATAAAAAGTAAGTTACAGAGAGTTTTTTTCTAGACTTTTTCATTTTTTCTGAAAGTAGCAGAACTGAAATTTAAAGAAAAAAATGGAGGTTGGATTAATCACCTCTGAGGCAAAGAAGAGAAATTTAAACTAAAAGTTTCTTCGTGAAGTTTTGTGTCTTGCGTTGACATGATTGATCTGGGACGGACTGTTAGCTGCTCCTGCATGCAGATCCATGTTGATAGAGAGAACTAAATCCTGTACACACCAAAGCCTTCAGATACCTGATTGGTTAATACTCCTCTGACATAACAGACAAAATTAAATCACTACATGAACCACATCACAGACAAATCAAACGGAGTCAGCGTGCCTCAAGCATGATCAAAGGGACCTCTTTAGATCTAACCAACGAACACAGAAACATGGACCTGGATGTGATTACAGGCTGTGTTTTATTTCAGCTCAGAAACAGAACAGCCTCATAGCCCTCTGAATGCTAATGCATCATCAGAAGGGATTAAAGGCTCGGCAGAATATAATCTATGATCCCAGGCCTTCGCTGTCATGGTACCTAACCCTGTCTAACAGGAAACAATCACTCTGAAGGTACTGTCTGTCAGCCGGCCACCCCCACCCCCTGCCTACACACACATTCAGGCTCCATCTGTCTGTTTCAGGGGAAAATACAGGAGGACGATGACGGTCCAGCATGACGTCTGATTCTGTAATCCTGTGAAGGAATTCATGAGAAGATGATCGAGCACAGATATGATGAAGGCTCTGAGTTCCTGATCATTGTGTGGTGGTTTAAACAGCTGATTTATGCAGCGCGCTCAGTCTGGAACATTCTGGTTTGGTCAGATTTACAGGATTTGAGCTGACGAAAGTGGAAGTGAGTTGATAGAATTTGCAGTTTTATCACAACTAAACACCATCTGTGTAAAAATTTTACATGTGATTATCATTCAGACTCCGTGTGTCAGTACCAGTCTGCGATGCTGCTCCATTTACCAAAGGAAACACCAGCAACAGTCAGTCCAACAACATCTGCAGCAGTTTGACTCAGACTCAGTTCACACATGATCGTCTGGAGGCAGAAAGAGCAACATCGTTATCCTTCATGTGGTGTGGTTTGCTCTTCAAATACACCAAACCATCTGGACAATGCCAGGCGGTTATAATGGCTGCTTGTTTGTGGGGGAGTTGTCCCAAACACAAACACCGACAAAAAAAAAAGAAGAAGAAGGCTCATCTGTTGGACAAAGCAGAAAATGAAAATCCATTTCCTCTTGCCATCTTGTCTGCCATAGAAACAATGGAGCAACCACACATTTATGCAGTCCTAGGGCATTCATATAATGAACAGTACCATTTTATATTCAACTGCCATTGGAAAAAATATACCCAGCAAAAAATGCAGACTTGCAGTATTTACATTACACAAATAAAAAAAGAACAAATGTAAAAGCTTGACACAAGTAAACATTCTCTAACTCCAAGATGCACATGATTACAGACCCACAAGCAGAAGACAAGTCAGACCCAGTTTCCTGAAGAATGAATAAATACAGCAAAGAAGTTTAGAGGTTTTGTTCTGAGTGGTGTTGAAACAACACTGGAACTTTTTGGGCCCTTTGGACCAGTGGTGAGTCTGGAGGAGGAAGGATGAAGCACATCCAAAGGGAAACCCTCCCTTCAGTGAAGCATGGCGGTGCCTCTGTGATGCTCTGGGGCTACTGTTCTGCTTCTGTCTCTGGAAACCTGAAACAGGTAAAGGGCAAAGTGGACTCAATCGAGAATCAGGGGGATCTGAGGAGACAGCATCACGCCATTGGTGAGGAAGGTGATGAGGGGGGCGTTATTGACCTTCCAACAGGAAAGTGACGCGAAGCACAACCCAAAGTCCACCAAGGCTTAGTCCTACTAGAGGTTCTGGAATATTCTGGGATGGCCTACACAGTCACCTGACTTTAAGCTGAAAGAAAATCTGGGATTTAAAGGAGATGGTTGCAGCACCGAACCACAGAATACTTATAGAGAGAGGTCATTTTCAGTGAGGAATGGGGTCCCGTGGAATGCTGCCAGAAGCTGGTGTGCTCTGCTGAGTACTGAAGGTACTTGACATGAAGGGTTGGGGTAACTAGAGACTGCATTTGTTTTATGTAGAAATTTGTGAAAGCACTTGCAAATTTTAGTTCTATCAAGCAACTTAAGTTCTTCATGTTCCAGTCATTTCTACGGTGGCTGGTAGGTGTTAGCTGATTTGCAAAAGCAACAACAGGAATGGAAACACAACAACACAAGTGCAAAAGTCACAACACAACAGAAGCGCAGTCACAATAGAGGTTATGAGGACAGTTTTCCTCACAGACAAAGAAAAGTTGTGTAAGTAAGTAAATGATTTCCTTTTTTAACTTCAGCTATGATAAATATAGCTTTAATGCTAATGTTGTTAATTCATAAAGCTAAATATCAGATGATTTATTTTTCCGGTAAATAAAGAAATGTAAGTACTATGAAGGATATCACAACACCCATACGAAGCTTTATTTATCACAGATAAAGTCCATCCATCCATTTTCAAACCGCTTATCCTGTTCAGGGTTGCGGGTGGCTGGAGCCTATCCCAGCTGTCATTGGGCGAGAGGAGGGGTACACACTGGACTGCTCGCCAGTCAATCACAGTGCTGACACAGAGACAGAAAACCATTCACGCACACACTCACACCTACAGACAATTTCAACTTTCAACTTTACTTTCACAATTTTTCTGTGTCTGTGATGACTGGCTCTAACTTTAACTTCTGTTAGACTTCCGTTATTGTCATTACGCAAATAACACAGCAGTGCACTTGGAATTAAATTTCGTTGCAATGGCTTCCGGGATTTATAACAGCACACAGTGATATGTCCATAAATAAATGAATAAAAAATATGGAATACTTAAGTGCCAGAATAAATAATATAAAAATAAAACTTACAAAGTGTATTGCACTGTTAGATATCAGAAAAATCTGTCATATAAAATAGAGGAAGAAATATTGCACTGAACCACACAGTAGAGGTTGTGGCTGTACTTCCGATGCACTGTTGCTTTTTGCAGGCATGTTTTTGCTCTTGCATTGGTGTTGTGGCTTTAGCAAATCATCTGACACCCGCCAGCCACCGTAAATTTCTTCTACAACAGTTGAAAGTTAGAAAATTAAGCTTATAACCAAATTAGCAATGGGGGATTTGATAATTTGTCTGTAACTGTAAGCATTTCACAGGGAGGCTCCAGCAGCAGGCGAGGCAACAAGCTGTTTGTTCTTTGCTCAAGACAAATGACTCACTCACAAGAGACGTGGCCATGGTGCCATGTTTACACAGAGAGTAAGAGAGGAATTATCACAAGTCTTGAGTATTAAATCATGTTTATTTCCTAAAGTCGACTGCATATAGAATTATTTCATTGAACTTTTTTTCCTGCTCATGACATGCGGCTTTCAACCACTCCCTTCCTTTGATGATCAATTGCCCTGCGTTGCTTTTGAATCAACCACAGCAAGCTCTACCTGAGGTTACACCTGTTGTGGTTCGGCTCTTTACAAATAAAGACTGATCGACTGATTGAAGCAAACCAAAAGACCTGTTTTAAAGTGAAGCAGAGTTCACTTGTTTTGGTCTTTAGAGTTGGAATGAGCTTTTTCATGACTCCAAATATAGCGCTCTATCCAAGGATACAGAGCAGTATTTTTCTGAAGTGCTCCAGTGGTTTGCTTTAGCTGGCAGTGACGAGCTGTGGAGGCTGCAGAGTCATCCTTGAGAACAGTTCCCAGAATCACAGCATGAATGGTGAAAACGGCTGTTTCTGTCAAAGGAGTGAAGGTTTCCAGCAGCTGTTTCATGGCCCCTGTAAAATACAACAAGCTTTTATATGATTTATTCACTCGTCAAAGGATAAGATCTCCAAGTAACTTCTTCTATGGGGCTATGACGTAAGAAAATAAGTTTGATCAGGTGAAAAAGATGGTTTATCATCCTAAAAAGGAGTCTTCAGACCTCACTGCTGAACAAAAAAGCTCAGAGCTCTTCAGATCTACATCGAAAAACTTTTCACACTCACCTTCCATCAGAGCTCATAGAATGATTTTACAATCATCTACAAACTCACTCTTTTAACCCAGCACAAGGAGAAGCTGCTGATCTGTGGCTGGGACAAGGATCTGCAGAACAATTCCCATCTGTCTCCTCTGACAGCCGCTCACACATCAGGCCCCAGTCTGCAGAGTCCCCTCCTCCATTTTCATTATCCCCCTCTGGTGACGAGTCCCCCACACTGAGACCCTGCCAGCTCTGCTGTCAGCGGAGCAGCAGTCACACTGTGATGGAGTTATTAGTGTGTTCCTCAACATGAGCTGTTGTGTAATTGTGCTTTTTTCTCTTTGACTTGGCAGCGGTCTCACTCTGGTTTCTGGCGTGCTGCCTGGCTGGGTATTGATGTCTGTGAGTACGAGTGTGGATGAGACCAGACAGAGAGAAAGGTGCTGTGGTTTAACTAACATTAGGCTCTATTATGTCTCTGCTTGCTACAGACAGAGGGAGAAACTACACAGAAGTTACTTTTTCTGCAGTTCAGTTTCTAAATGGTTTCTTAGAGCGCAGCCACCGTGGGTCATCCTAACTGTTTCTGAGAAAGCTTCAACCCCAACGTCCAGTTTGTTCGACCAGTGTGACCCATACTTGCCAACCTTGAGACCTCAGAATTAGGGAGAGTTTCAAATGGGGGGGGGTTCATAAACAAACAAAACATTGGCAAGATGGCCCAAAATGCTGGGCTGGGACCGGTGCTGCGTTGTGGCAGCCTTGTGCTTCTCCGGCCTTTGATGTGTTGTGTAGCTGTTCGGCCACCGTGTTCAATCGAAAAGTCAGATCTACAAAATGTGCACTTATCATATCCCGTCCCCTTCGCACTGTCCCGGATAAGTGGGAATTCTCTTTTGCACTCACTCTGGAATTTACACGAGTACTTTCTCTTCTTACTCATTTCTTCTTCTGCTTCTTCTTCTTGACTTCGAGCTGAGGTGTAACCGTTATTAATGTCCAGCCGGAAACGGCGCCCAGTCAGAAGAGAAGGATGGTGTAGCAATACTGTTGTCCGGGTGGAAATCGGGAGAAATTTGTGAGAATTGTGGGCCCAGGGGAGATTTTCGGGAGGGGCACTGAAATTCGGGACTCTCCCGGGAAAATCGGGAGAGTTGGCAACCTTGGTGTGACCGCAAGTGTGCCGTTCTCAGGCAGGGTACACAGCTCTGCTTTAGCACGTTTGGTGAGGTGTGCTTCGACGTGCTTTGCTTTATTTTATCCACAAGCACAAGCACTGGTAAGCAACAAGGACATTGGGTATAATGGCTGCAATAATCATTTCAAACAAAGGCAGGGATGATAGAGGACTGTGTCTGACAAAGCGAGTGACCTTCAGCCAGAAAGTAACTAAAGCTGTAGCCATGTTGTCTGTGTTCTCCATTGTGATGACACTGATGAGTCCCCGCCTTTGTGTACAGACACTTCATGATGACGTAGGTGAGCCATGTTTGTGTCGTAGTACGGAATTATGGTGAATAAATCTATCAATTGTACAATAAATAAAATGAACTTGATAATTTTGGCGGTCTCAATATATTGTCACGTGTTTACGTGTCTTGCCTTCCACACATGCTGGATACCAAGAGGCTTCGCTCTGTGCGTCAGTCTCAGCACCTCCGTACGTTTGTTTCATAGCCCAATGAGCAAAGTGAACACTTGTGTCAGTCATCCATAACCTTTGACTCTGGGGAGAGGCAGGGCCGCTAGCATCAGGATAGCATAAACACACAAAGTGCCCCAAGTAAGCCTTGTGAGCTTGTCGGGATAGCCAGGTGAACATTGTGGAAATTTGGAGGAGAAAAACGATTGTAAATGAAATGCCACAGCTTCAGTGTAGTACTAGAATGTCCACCTTAAACACAACTAGGGCTGCAACTAACGATTATTTTTAGTGTCGACTAATCTATCAATTATTTTTTCGATTAGTCGATTAATCACGATTATTTTGAGTTTCAACCTAATTTGGCCTTTAAAAGGTGCAGACCTTTATAATTCAACCTGTGTTTTGCATTTTTACTGCATTTACCCATAGTTAGGTTCTCTCCTCTGATTGGTCAGCCCTGTGTCACGTTTGTTTGTTTGTTTGTCTTTATTTCATTCATGATGACGTGAAAAAATATAAGTACTAGGCTATACAAAAAATAAATAGGCTAAATCTCAAACTGAATGAAGCAGGTAACAGGGAAATTAAGTTGTTGTAGCAGTGTTGGACAGACCGCTTATTAGTGACTTTGGCCTTGTTTTCTAATGTTTATTTGCTCATTGGGGCTTTGCTCTCTGTATGATCCCGTCTGACTCTCCCCCAGCTCTCCATGACAACGCGTTAAGTTTCGTTTCTCTACATGCGCTACTTCCACTTCGCTCATGCACACTCCGCCCCTCCTCCTCCCCGCTGAGTGTTACCGCTGCAGTGTGAGCTTGAGAGTGATAAATTTCCTCTCTTTTCAAAAGTTAGGGGAACTTTTTACACTAGTTTGTCGCTTAGATCCTGAAAAACTGTTGGTAACAGAGAGTGAAGGAGACTCTCTAGATCACGTTATCAGACGCTAAACTCCAGGAGCTGACAGGCTCCGTCAGAGCCTCCGTCAGCGCGCAGCGCTCTCTGGAAGTGGAGATTTTTCCTCATCAATATTCCTCACGTATGAACTTAGTGATCTTTTCCCATAAAGGTATCCAATAACATAGCACCTCATGGTGTGAACTGAAGTTACAAATGAGTATTACCCCCTGGTGTTTGATTTCACCATGTGACAACCACAATAAAAACAATAATACGACGCGTCGACTATTAAAATTTGCGTCGATGATTTTTTTTCGTCGACGTAGTCGATTATGTCGACTAATCGTTGCAGCCCTAAACACAACCACCTGACCCAGGTTTTCCAGCTGGGGATGAAACTGCACTTACAGATGTAGAGCCTTGGTCCCAACAATCAACACTCACTGAAGAGGGTTAGTTTGATTGGTAAATTATAAACAGAACGGTCGAAATGGTGTGCGTTCACAGAAATTGTATTCTGAACGCTTCTAACCGAAATAACTGGACTGTTTATAGTTTTGGTTGAAGCTGATGAGGATGATGAAGCCACACAAACTGTTCTGTCCTCAATTTATGTTCAAAATAAATCTTGACAGTTAAACTCTTTTTCACATCAGATCTGGAGACGTTGTGTTGGTGTCCACAGTTTTATTGATGCAACAGAAGTGTGAAACTACAAAATAAATAAAGGACATATGTTTTATATTCTCTCTGAACAAACATCTACCAAAACATGCCTATGAACAGAAACAAAATCCCAATAAATCAGCGTAGTCGCGAAGCTTTCAAGGGCCCCGAACAACAAACTGACAGCACTGAACTCCCTCACTTAAATATTCCCATGCCAAAAGTAAGACCCTCCTACGTGAAATAAGACACACCTCCCCAATGCTTAACTCCCGTACCATGCAACATGAAACCACTCTGATAATTTGTACGTAACTCAAACTTGACGCACATACGAAACGTACGTAAACAGCACACGGACGAGAGGAGAAAAGTCTTCACAAACTCTGAACAGTCCAGTTTCCTCGGTTTGGAGCGTTCAGAATAACTCTGAACTGGATGATGAGAGTTTAAATGGACACAGAAAGTGTACTTCACTACATCACAAGAGCATTGCTGCTCTTAAACACAAGTTTTTATTCAAGTGCAAAATTTTGACTGAGAGCACATTTAATTTTTATTTTTTTTAGGATATTTTAAAGTTATTGATATTCCAACTACAATAGTTAAAAAAACCTCATGAGAAATCAAATTGTAATGCATTTGAAAAGGGTCTAGTACATTATGATGATATATTATCATTATATCAGTGGTCAATTTGGTCTCAAAATAATATTGTCAGTAATATTGTTTATAATCCATAATTGTCGGACAATGTATTGTCCAGCAATTTCTTTTTTACGACGTGGTGACGTATATTTCAGAGGCAATTGTGCTTTAGTCAGGTTCATATGGGAGTAGTGTAACTGTGAGCTGTGCTGGCCAGCGGGGGAATGGTGCTGTGGGGGGCCAGTCGTGTTTGAGTACTGTAATGTAAGGAAGACCAGTGTGACGGCGCCCTCAGTCTGGTTCAGTCAGCGACCTGATCATGGTGAAGGCTGCTGACTGCAAGTTGTCAAGAATGAAAGCTGTTCACCCCCTCCAGATTTTTTGTTTGACAATATCAAAATTGGGATTCTTCGTCAATTAAAAAAAAAAAAATTCAAATTCATATCCTTCATTCAGTCTTTTTTCATGAATTGGTTTAGAAAATTGTTACCAGTTTCCTCTGGCTGAGGGTGAAACGTTTCTCTCTGACTGAGGTGATGTGCATTTTCTGGGAAAATATGACTCCTGATATAGTCTGAAGACATTATCATCATCATTTCACTTTTTTCACATAGTCTGGTGTTAAAAGAAGCAAACTAAAAATTGCAAAAATTGCAAATATCAAAGAATCCCTATTTAAATTGAATCAGCATGCCAAAATTGGGATTAAACCACAAGAGTAGTATAACGCCCTAATAACCAGAGCTTGTGAGGACTGTCAGGAAAAACCTGTTTAGGAAATTCACAAGGAGTGGACTGAGTCTGGAGTCAGGGCCTCAAGAGCCACCACGCTCAGATGGGTCAAAGAATTAAACTACATCCTGGTGTCAAACCACTCATGAGCCAGAGACCACGTCAGGACAGTCTGACCTGTGCTAAGGAGGTAAAGAACTACGATTGCTAGTCCAAAGTCCACTTTCCAGATAAAAATCATGTTTCATTACATTTATGAATGAAGGACTAAGAGTCTGGAGAGGCTTAAAGGATATGTTTGGTTAATACAGCTTTTACATTGTTTATAGAATGAAGTAGAAAAAAATACTCACCCAGAAGGTTTTCCTGATCCAAGCAGTACTTCGGGAGATATTTAGATCCAAAATCGTGCAGCGGACGTCCGTATAATGGGATCCATCCGGGCATAGACAGCGCCGCTCCTAAAACTGCATTAATCGTCTAAAAACTCGTGTTTTTCACCAGTATTCCATCATGGTCCGCTCCAGGTTAGTCCTCTGCTGCAGTCTGTGTCACTCCAGACAGCTCCCCAGAAAGTACTGCACATGTGCAGTACTGCACATGCGCACTCTCCAAAGAGACAGTTCTCTCTGGAGAGCCGACTCCTTTCTTTGAGGGGCAAATGTAAATAAAGTCTTCGTCAGTTCAGAGGTCAGTACAGCCACACAGCGCTGTCTGGAGTGACACAGACTGCAGCAGAGGACTAACCCGGAGCGGACCACGATGGAATATTGGTGAAAAACATGAGTTTTTGGACGATTAGTGCAGTTTTAGGAGCGGCGCTGTCTATGCCCGGATGGATCCCATTATACGGACGTCCGCTGCATGATTTTGGATCTAAATATCTCCCGAAGTACTGCTTGGATCAGGAAAGCATTCTGGGTGAGTATTTTGTTCTACTTTATTCTATAAACAATGTAAAAGCTGTATAAACCAAACTTATCCTTTAAAGCCCATGCTGTGTGAAGTCCAGAGTCAAGTTTTCACAGTCAGTGATGGTTCGGGTTTGCCATGTCATCTGACATTGTTGGTCCACTGGGTTTTCTGAAGTCCAGAGTCAACTCAGACGTTAACCAGGAATGTTTGGAGCACTTCAATCTTCATCTGATGACCTTTATGGTGAAGCTGATCTCATTTTCCAGCGCCATAAGAATCAAAGCTGGTCACATGAACTGAGCTTGGTTGGTCTGCAAATTCACTGGATCTAAACCCAGGTAGAGAGTCGATGTGTTATTGTCAAGAGGAAGATGAGAGAAGCCAGACTCATAAACACAGGGAAGCTGAAAGCTGCTATCGAAGAACAGTAACACCTCGGCAGCGCTGGAGCTGATCACCTCCACGCCACGCTGCATTGATGCAGTAATTCATGCGAAAGGAGCTCAGACCAAGAAGTGAATGCATATAAATGAAGACTCCGCTCAGAAGGCCATTATTGCTCCTATCATCTTGTCTCAGCATCAAGAGTGGGTACAGCTTTTTCTTTGTTCTTTGAGCTTTTTGAAGTGGCAGGCCGATCGCTCAGCTCCTTCCTGATGCTCTCCAACATCCTGCTGTCTTCTCCTATTATGCTGCTGTCAGCTTCCTCTTTGGCCAATTAACTTCCATCATAGCATAAAACACAACTGGAAGGAGTCACAATGAAGTGTCAGAGGAAATCTGATGGGGGATTTTGCATTTAATATATTGGTAGCAGGCAGCAAAGTATCCTCACTCAGAAAAGCCATGATGGTGATCTGTGCCCTTTAAAATCATGAACACATTAACACTGAACATGGTGTGGTGCTATAAGCTAGCTTCTAAGGTCATGGTATATTTTTGTTCCCGTGTCCTGGAGGGCTCTTATTTTGGAGGAGCTCTTGTGTTGTGCAGAGATGAAGAGTTGCAGACGCGGGGAAAGAGCGCCGTGTGTGGGTTTTTATCTCCATGACAGCGTCAGCCTAACAAGGAAAGTGCAGCCTTTCCTGAAAAGTCAAAATATTTTCAGGTTCAAGTGCCTGAAGTGGAAACACATGAAACACCAGAGCAAGAGAAAGGAGCACAGGGTTTGTGTGTGTGTGGCTGCAGGGTGATGGTGGTCTGAGGAAGACTCTAGAAGCATCATCTGCTCTGTTTTTTTTCCTGAAATAATCAAAAACTCTGGATTCTGTCTTATTATATTCTCACTGATTATGAAGACACCCTCACAGATGTCATTGTGTTAATCTTCACACTGACTGGCACCATTTCAGATCTAGCAGATCAGACCTGGGCCCATTCAAAAATTCAGATTTTTTTTTAAGTTCATTTTTAGAATAAAACACTTTGCGTTGACGCTGGATTGTATGTCATAAAGCTGGATGATAAATGTCATAATGAGCAGAGCCAGGCCTGAAGTCAACAGAAAAGACCAAAGTCACATTGTTGAAAAAAATGATTTTACAGGAAATGGTCTGTAATTTTTCTTTCTTTCAGATTTTTATTGTTTTCTTATAAAACAGCAAAATACTAGTAGATTTACAGATATTGTCAGTAATTATATAAAGTAAAAAAAAATCTGAATTTTATGGTTATTAACCCTTAATTTTTAAAGTATTTTTTTTTTCTGTCTTACAAAACTGTTAAATTACAGAATTATCTGTGAAATGACATCCTGGATGTTTTTTTTTAATTTTTTTTTTTATGCATTATGCCGATAATAGGGTATAGTTGAACCCTGTACCCTGCAGGCTACAGGCAAATCATTGCCCAAGGTCTACTTTCATACAGCCTCCAGCTTTTATCTTACAATTTCTTAATAATGCCCCTGTAATAATTCATGTTCTAAATTATGTGTGCATATTTTCCATCAAGGGCACAAACCAAATCATAGTCTATTAATCAAGGTCTCACTAAACTACATTTGGACTGTGCTTAAGTATGGTGTAAGGAAGCTGTCAAAAAGACTGTATGTGTAATTAATGATTCGTATTTTTAATTTCAAAAATTCTGTGTCAATAAAGTTATTTCACACAAAAATCTGCTGTCATATACGTAAGTCTGTGAAAGTGGGTTCAGGTTACAGCTGTTTTTATACGAGTGCAAAGTCTTATGAATACAACTCAACTTTCTACGACTATGAATTCTTCCCTACAAATACGAATCAAAGGGTGCATCCGAATAGTCCTTTTTTGATAAGGAACCTTCCTAACTGAAGAAATGACCCGGAAGCATTTAAGCGTCGGCCATGATAAATGCTGTTCGAATTCTCTAAAAGTTAAGGAAAGGAGGGTCGTCTCTTCCTTTAATATCTCCTTTAGCTTAGGAAACACCGGACCATCCTTTTCAAAAGGAAAGGAGAAGAAAACGCCCCATAATGCCTTGCTGCACATGACGTGTATAAACACGGCTACTGCCGAAAGTTTACGAAAACTTACGATGGAGAAGGGACGGAAATAATGTGAGAGACTGTTGCTTTTCTAACATTTACCATAATGTACCTGCCTGAATGTGTTTATTGTGTTCACGATGTATGAATGTCAAAAAGATTTATAACCCCAAACGTTTGGTTTCAACTCCAACTGAAACAATGAGTCACTAGTGATGGAAGTAATACAGTTTATTAAAATCAATAAAAGAAGGACAAATGAGGACTTTTACAATACTATTATAATAATTATATATATATATATATATATATATATATATATATATATATATATATATATATATATATAATATTATTGTAATAATATAATAAATTCAAACAATGTTCGTAATGATATATGTGAATGAAACAGGGGGTGTAGTGTTTCTGACAGTCTGCTGTATTATCAAAGACAGTCCTCTTGTGTTATCAGGCTTCAGACTGTCAACATTTATAGATGCTCTCACGAACCTCACAGCTGTGAGCAGGAAACACACACTGCATGACCAAAGACAAAACACCATCACAGGTAAATCCTCTGATCATGGATTGTTAATGTTAACCGGTGAAGACACGAAAAGAACCTGTGAGATAAGGCAGAGGACAAATGCGCTTCTTGTAGTTCATTTTCGAAACATTGTAGTTCGTCGTGGCTTACCTACGTCACAAGTAATTGTTGTCACATAAATATGACATCAAAGTGAAAGTGTAGTCGAATTCCTCTTTGGCCGCAGTTCTCCTTTCCTCTCATCTTTTCCCCTCCTTCCCTTGACCCCGTGACGTTTTTTTATTGGGGTTAAGGTAAAGTGGATAGGACAGGACTTAGGAAGGACTATTCGGATCCACCCAAAGCCTACGAGTATGAATCCAATATTACGAGTACGAATCGAAAAGTGCTGAAATGACATCACTGAGGTCACAGGTCGCAGGAAAAGCAATCGATCACCTATGACCACGCATGCCCAAGCCACAGAGGGAAACATGGAGTGGGATACGAACAGAGACAGCCTCCCGGATGCCTCCAGCTCCAGAGAAACACAACAGATAACGTTTAGATTGTAAATATAGGTATTTTATAGTCATAAACTTATTGCTTTAACAAGCAAGCTAAAGACTCCTCTTGTCTGCAAGAGATTGCGGAGCGGGAGACGTGGATCATTCAGCCCAGAGAGGTTACTGTGGAGAAAAGGGAGTTTGTACTCTCCATGTAAGAACTAAAAAGTCATTTATCGCATATCACAACTGGTCCGAGCTGGTTAAATAAGGCAAAAATTATACCAGCATAGACTCTTTGACAACAAAGGCGGTGGTTTAACAGTCAGAGATATGGGATAAATGACTTTTTAGTTGTTCCATGGAGAGTACAAACTCCCTTTCCTCCACAGTAACCTCTCTGGGCTGAATGATCCACGTCTCCCGCCCTGCAAACTCTTGCAGACAAGTCGAGTCTTTAGCTTGCTCATTAAACCAATAAGATTGTGTCTCTAAAATACCTATATTTACAATCTAAACGTTATGATAAACGTTACCTGTTGTGTTTCTCTGGAGCTGGAGGCACCCGGGAGGCTGTCTCTGTCTGTATTCCTCTCCATGTTTACCTCTGTGGCTTGGGCATGGGCGGTT
Source organism: Halichoeres trimaculatus (assembly GCF_033239565.1). NCBI lineage: Eukaryota > Metazoa > Chordata > Actinopteri > Labriformes > Labridae > Halichoeres > Halichoeres trimaculatus. Next base: position 6,525,886 of record NW_027437191.1, on the reverse strand, counting down.
ATAGGAGATCGATTGCTTTTCCTGGGACCTCAGTGACGTAATTTCAGCACTTTTTTGATTCGTACTCGTAATCTTGGATTCGTATTTGAATGGAAGAATTCATAGTCGTAGAAAGTTGAGTTGTATTCATCAGACTTTTCACTCGTATAAAAACAATTGTAACCTGAACCCAGTTTCACAGACTTACGTATATGACAGCAGATTTTTGTGTGAAATAAATTTATTGACACAGAATTTTTTGAAATTAAAAATACGAATCATTAATTACACATAGAGTCTTTTTGACAGCTTCCTTACACCATACTTAAACTACTTCTATAAAGCTAAAGTTCTGTACATTCTGCAGAAACTGAACAACTCTTACAGCTGACGTCTTTAAATGAATGGACTTATGATGTGAAAATGTGAAAGTTCAAAAAACATAACAGAGAACACAAGACCAGATTACAGGTATGAAATGCAGCAGAAAAGAAAAAAAATGGTGCAGAAATTTGGTTGGGATCAGAAATATTTTGGTCTAGAAGTGTTGTTTTCAGGTCAGAATAGGCTAAATTTGAAAAACAATCCTGATTAAATCCAGATCCTGCCATAAAAATTGACATATTTTCCCCATAGCGCCCCCTAATGGAGAACATTTACCTTAGTCAAAAGCAGTTTGCTGATGTTTACGCAGCATGTAACACTGCAGAAAACTGACCACTGATCATCTGGGATCAAAGCTCACCTGAGGGACAGGGGAGGTTTGATGATGATGGGACAAGGAGGTTTGAATGTCCGTAGGCGCCACTGGTTCTTGGTCATCTTCAAAAATCAAACGTGGTTCTCTTTGGAAAAGGTTTGTTCCAGTGGCAGCGTTATGGGTGGGTCCAATGGTACTAAGCCCATTCGCTTAAACTTTTCTTAAGGAAAAAAAAAGAGATAAAAATTGAAAGAAAAAAAAGAAAAAAAAAAAGTTGAAAACAGTTTAAAAGGATTTTTTTTTGTCCAATTTTGCCACCTTATGATAATTTTGTTATTGTTAAATGCCTTGTCTTTAAAAAGTAATTAAACAGTTTTGAAATAGTACGCTTCATGTTTTACCAGTAAGACTAGAGAATAATTCTAAGAAAGACTATAAATATTGTCTATTATTAAACTGAGGTTAATGTTGCTGCTCTTACCGCCTAAAGCATGGGTCCCCAAACTTTTTCCGGTCAGGGCCAAACAACTTTTCCCTTCTCTGATGGGGGGCCAGGGTCAGTTTGTAAAAAAACATGTGATGTTCGCAGAGGTGTCAAAACATAAATAATTATTGTTTCCCAGAAAGCCACACATATTGATATATGTTAACCAAATATTAACAACCCCTTCTGGGATCTTGACAGAAAAAAAAAAAAAAAAAAAAAAAAAAAAAACAGAAAATAAATAATAACACTATTAATGAAATATATAACACTATTTATGAAATAATTAAAAAATAAATAACCCCTTTCAGTTTTTTCACAGAGGAGCAAGACCATGAAATATTAACTTTCTTGTAGACACCACTGTTTGCAGCTCTCTCTCATTAACTTCACTGTGAAAACCAGAAAGCAATCAGGCTAAGAAACTGAACAATGTGATACAACACCTACCAGCATAATACATTTCACTACCAGTATGGTTGTATGGCCGGTATTTTTTTTCCTAAGGGAGAGGTTTCAGATAGGGCACAAACTTAAGAAGGGTGGAATAGAAAGTTACGTTCGATCCATGTGTAAGTCTCGATCATGTGGCCAGACTGAAATAAAAAATCATAATGTGCCTCTGGTATTGTTCAGGGAAAATGAACAAAATGAATAAAATGTATCCGGCCCCCGGGCCATAGTTTGGGGACCACTGGCCTAAAGTCACGGAAAGTTGAACCAGCATAGCCCGCTGGTTTGTTAAAGCTCTACTCTTTGGCCAATACTATGGAGAGCAAATGCAATGAAACATTAAAGGAGCAAAAAGCATCCAAACTGCTTGAAAACACAAAAGTAGTAGAAGTAGTAGTAGTAGTAGTAGTAGTAGTAGTAAGATTAGTACATCATCTAAAGTAATATCTACATACTTTTGTAGTTTGAAGCCCACCCAAATTTAGTTTGACCCACCTAAAACTGAAACCCTGGCTCGGTCTCTGATTTGAACCCCTTTAATGTAGCTTGTTAGGAGTTACTGGTTAGGGTTTATCATCTTAATCTTGAATATAAAATGTTTGTTTAGTAAAAAAAAAAAACAGAGTATCATATTGACTACTAAAATATGACTTTTCTTGAAATGTCCTTGATTTCATGCAGATCATCTGACTCCTCTTGCACCATTTAACTGTTCAGCTGCAGGAGCTGCTGGTCCTTGGTTATTTTCACAAACTCAGATTTGGCCCTCTTTGACCCTGGGTTAGAGGATTTCAGAGACCAATATAGAAATCTTTGCCACTTTCAAGCCATCATGCTATGTGCATGCAGGCTCTGGGTGCTGACAGTACTGATACTACCTAACACGTCCCATCACACACAGAATCAGGAGGGAGATTCAGCTGTGAGATGTTAGAGAAGACAGTGAAGGCAGAGCCAGGACAAGAGGTCTGTTAAAGCTAAAAAAACAAACACAAAACAAACTGAAAACTTGATCTCTGATCCTCTTCTCTGTAATGGTTTTATTGTGTCTCAGAATGAAGCGAGGAAGTGACTCAGTGCTGGCTCTAGTTATGTGTTGTGTCTGTTAATGAGCTGTCAAACCTTAGGTGTAACCTCATTTGCCTTCTGATTATTATCATCGAGCTACTTAGCAATGTGAGGCTCTGAAATGTGAACAGTGTGTGTCAGATTATCAGAGTTTATACAACTTACTTGCTGAAACACGACATGGAGGCTTGATTATATTAGAGCTGCCCACTTATTTGAGAGGAAACCACCTAGGGCTCTGGTCTATTAAAAACAGGATGGGATAAATGGATGTGAGTGCTCGTTATGTTTTGATTCTGATTATTTGAGCACAGATCAGCATGTTTTAACCAAGTGGAAAATTTCAGTGTGATTTTCTGAAAAGTGGGACATTTGTTTTAGAAATCCAGGCCGATCTCATCCCAGCTCTGTGTGTCCCCACAGAGACTCCACCGGCTGAAAATAAGGACTCACCTGGACCTGGAGGGTTCTCCACATAGATCAGCTGAGAGCCCTCATGACTCTCAGTCCTGAGGGGACACCACGGGCTCTGATAGTGACCCACTTCAGCCTTTCTCCACTAACATTCCTGCTGCAATCATAGGACGTGAAGCTGAGACCAGATCCCGAGGTCTCCTCACATCTTGAACCCCCTCCTGGATCTCGTCATGTGACTGAAGAGTTGACAGCTCTGCTCCCTCTTGGATGCACCGGCCTGTTTATTACCGCTGATGGACCTTTAATCAGAGGGCTAATTGCTTCTGTACTCTTGGAGCGCAGCCGCCGTGTTGAACAACCGCAGAGTGTAAACACTGAGCTCAGAAAGCAGCGGAGCGACAACAGTTTGTTCTTTATCAAACATGATTCATGAGGCTGCGAGGAGACAGAACCTGAGAGCTCAAATTAAAAACTCACAGCAGCAGAATGAGGAGGTGACTCAATTAACAGCAGCAGGAATCAAATTTATACAGTCAATTATTGAATCACACAAGTATTACCTCTCTATGCTCACATACTTCATAGTTTCCAGATATTTATTATTTTGTGGAGAATACATCGACCCAAAACAACAGCATTTATCCACATTTAGCTCTATAACATCACTTTTTCTGCAGATTTAGAGAAATATTTGTGAAATTTATTTGTCAAATGTTATATCTAAATTTTGAATGTTATTAACGATTGTTATTAGTGAATGCCCTGATTCAAAAAAATTAGCTACATGTGTAAACATTTAGTTTCATTCTAAATATTTAGCTAAGACTAAATATTTATCACAGCTGTATCAATATATGCTAAGATTTCTAAATATTCAATCAAGATTTCTAAATCCTGAGGTAGGATTTCTAAATATTTAGCAAACATGCTAATTCACACTCCCGCTCACCAGAAGTACCAAAATAAAAGTTCAAGAAGCGATCCAGCCAAGAGAATTTTGAGAAAGTCAAACACAGTCGGCTAAATCAGCCGTTAGAAAATAAACGTACCAAGTGCTGTGATGGAGCTGTTGAAGATCCTGTGGCCGACAGAAGAAGCAGAGCTTGACATTCTCAAAATCACTTCCCTCAACTTTGATTTTGGTACTACCTGGCAGACGGGAGTGTGAATTTGCATATTTGGCTAAATATTTAGAAATCTTGACTTCATATTGAGAAATCTTGGCGAATATGTTAAAATCTTCGCTAAAGATCTACAAATTTTGACTAGATATTTAATTATCTTTGCTCAAGATTTATAAATGCATGCTTAAGATTAAGAAATATTGTCTAAATATTTAGAAACATTGGTAAATATTTAGAAATCTTTGCTTAAGATTAATAAAACTGTTGGGTTTTCAGTTGGGTTTTGTGTTATTCTGGGTTTTGGATTATATTGGGTTCTTGGTTTATATTAGTGATTCATGTCCTGCATTTCTTGTGTTTATCCTAGTTTTATTTGTTGAGTGTTCTGTGTTTCCTGTGTTTGTCTTTAGTTCGTGTTCCTTGTGGTTTTGATTTGGTTCTTGTCACGTGTGTGTCTTTTTGTGATTATTCTTAGGCTGTATTCAGACCAGAAAAGTCCTTTGGTCCACTTGTTTGGTCCGGACCAAAAGCGGACTTTATTTTTTTCGTTTGGTGCGGTTCGTATTCAGATTGTACTTTTTGCAAGTGGACTATATTCTGTAAACACATCCACGCATGTGACGACCAGTGCTCTCATTGGACAGCACTGACAAAGGCGGCACACAGAATACAGACCTGGAAATGGAGGTAAATGTGTTTGTGCTCTTATTAGAGCTGCAAAATCATTTTCAGTTTCAAGAGCAGCTCCTTCAAAGGAGGCTTAACAACATCGTTTATAATTTTGGAACAGCGAAGACGAATGATCGCAGCAAGGAGACGCTATGCTCTGCGTGTCCTGACCCACAACATGCCAGCAACAGCGTGGCTAAACAGAAGACGGAGGATCAGGTATGAACCAAAGACGGTTAGGTTACGGTGGCTTTATTGGCCCAAAAGGCGCATGTATCCTGTAGTTAGTTCGGATGGACCTTGGTTTGTATTCAGACCTGCACCGGAGAACCACGAACCGCACCAGAGTTCGTTTGGAAGCAGACCAAGACCACCTCAAAAAGTGGGTCTTGGTCCGGTTGTTTGGTCTGCACCAGGGTTCGTTTGTGTCTATTCACACCTGCATGAAAAGTCCGCACCAGCGTGGGAAACGAACCCTGGTCCGTTTTAAGTGGACCAAACAGTCCAGGTCTGAATACGCCCTTAGTGTTTCTGTGTCTGTAATAAATTTTATCTCTGTCTTGAGTTTCCCTGTGTTTGGTTTGGTTCTCCTTATGTTTCCCTGCTTGTTGATTGCTCCTCATGTGTTTCACCTGTGTCTTGTTTCACACCTGTGCTAATCAGTCCCCTGTCTGTATAGTCTCTGTGTTCCATGTACTCTCTGTTGGATCATTGTTGCTGTCGTTGTCGTTTGTGGCTGTCGCCGTCTCGTGTTTCCTGTGTTTATTCTATCAGTAAGTTTCCTAGTGTTTTATGGTTTATTTCTTTCCTTAGAGTTTTTAGTTTGAAATTTGGGTTTTTGAGTTAGGTTTAATAAAATATCTAAGTGACAGTTGCATTTGGGTCTTCCTCCTTTTTGTTCTCCCGGGTTTAATGACAAAATCTTTGATTAATGTTTAGTCTTAGCTAAATATTTAGAATGAAAAGGAAATGTTTAGAAATGTATCCTGGTATTTACAATCAGGAAATTCATTTATAACATTTATAAATAACATAAAATTCACATTTAGAAAAAAATGTTCATTTATATACAATTTTTGACAAATATATTTGTCTAAATCTGCAGAAAAATTATATTTTAGAGCTAAATGGGGAGAAATGTTGTTAGTTTGCGCAACTTTACAATCAGCACCCCACAGAGCGCAAAGTACTTTTCACCGTCCACCAAATCTTTGGTTTCATTTTTCAGAGGTTTGTGCTTATAAATATGATAATTTAAGGTTTCTTTATGAAAGTGGGCTCATAGAAATAAATAAATAAATTGAAAAAAAAAAAAAAAGGAAACATTTACAGCCTGGTTCAAAAAAACAGCCTGGGTTTGAATTACTAATTTCACTATTGCCACACACTTTACAGGAGCTGAATTATTTTGTGATTCAGAAGATTATGATCACTGATTTGTCAAATCAGAGACTCAGCTGTACATTCGGAGGCTCAAAGCCTTTCCGGTATGGCCGCCACTGACGATTGTCGTCATTTCTCTATCCTTGCATACAAATGCTGCCTTGGTCACCATCCACAACTCCTGCCTCACTGAACATTTTAAAGTTAAAGCTTAAAGTTTCACCGACTCACTTCAGTTTTCACAAGTTCAGTCAAAAAGAAAAAAAAATCTTTAATTAATGAGTCAGTCGGATGTGTTTAATATTTGTGTTTTAGAAAAATGTCAAACTGAGGCAGAGAGATCAATTTCATATCCTACCAGCATCCTTGGCAAAAGTGAAGTTAAGTTTATTGTCAAAAGACTGGCTCAAAATTAATGAGATTCAATAAGGCATGTGGCTTTCAGTTCCTAACAGTGAAGTAAATCTTTCTAGATTCACCTGTGAAAACAAAATTTGCAAAACACAGCTTGAGTTTCACACCACCAGCTTCACTCCCACACAGCTGGGTTATGAAGAATTGAGGAGGTATATGCATCACCAAAATACCTTATAATGTATTAATCTGACTCCATACTTCTCTTACCTTTCTGCGCCAATCGTTTGATGGGGATATATACCTAACATATACCTAACCTCTACAAAAGTAAATTCCAGCCTGTCATTGTTCAAAAAGACACATACCCAGTTACTTTTACTTTTGAACTTCAAGTAGTTTTAAAAACAGTACTTTTACACTTCTACCTAAGTTAAAAGCTTGATTTGATACTTCAACTTCTACAAAAGCCTTTTTCAACCCTACTATCTATTCTTCTACTTGAGTAATGAATATGAATACTTTTGACACCCCTGCCAGGTTCTCAGTTGAACACAAACTTATTAGCAATATATCTGTCGTGAGAGTCCGGAGGGAAAATCAAAAGGGGAGGAGGACCCAAATGCAGATGAAATAAAACTTTATTTTACTAACTCAAAAAATCAAACCAAACTCAAAAAAATCTAACAAAAGAAACAAAACCAAAAACACTAGAAAACTCACATGAAGCACTGGGAAACACAGGAGGCACGAAGACACAGCGACAGCCAACAGCAAACAGCAAACAATGAACCCACCAAAAGCACATGGAACACAGAGGCTGTGTCCGAAATGGCATACTAACATACTACATACTACATGGTCGTTGTGTATATACTGCATACTACATACTATAAGTATGAGTAGAGTGCCAACCGTTTACACTGTAGTATACTACTCGGTTTCCCATGATGCATTTCAAAACCTCCGACGACAAAAATTGGAAGCACACATAAGTCTATGGAAGCACACCAGGCTATCAAATATCTCTGTTGATTCGCCATATTTGAAAGTTTTAAGAACATTTTAGGCGAGAAAGTCATCACGTAGAACACCAAAATGTGGTCATTTGGGCCACAAAACACACAGATACAAATTTAATTTCGACATTTTGGACATTCTGTTAAGAGCGCCAATATGCTATCGAAGAAACTTCCGGTCCGCTCCAAAACAAGAGCTCGATTTACAAAAGCATTAAAGAACTAAAAGGAGAAAATAAAGGGTGCTTTTATTTTGAAAACGGGAAGTTCACTAGTGGATGATTTTTAGCTAACACCGGTCTCAAGACGAATTCATCTCTCTTCAAAAAATTAAAAAATGTTTACTGCTCGCAGACACCGAAGACGATCCGTCCGTCGCCTCAGGCACTTTGTTTCTTTGTACTTACGTTTAGGTTTCCCTGTAGAGCTAAGTCCATTTTAGTTGCTTCTCATCTTGTTATCTCATTCTGTATTTACGTTTATATATACAGGGCTTGCAATGCATTATGGGGCGTGTCAGTGCGACTAGTATGCCCACCTCCCATATTTAAAATTTTTACCGATATAGTATACATCCGGGTATTTCTCGCGCACACAATCTTTTCATACTATTTAATGTGAACGCACTACATACTATTTTTGACGTCACACTTAGTATGAGTAGTACGTTAGTATGCCATTTCGGACACAGCCAGAGACTATATAGACAGGGTAATTAACCACAGGTGCAGAACAAGACACAGGTGAAACACATGAGGAGCAATCAACACGGAGGGAAACACAAGGAGAACCAAACCAAACACAGGGAAACTCAAGACAGAGACTAAATACATCTAAAACACAGAAACACTGAGAATAATCACAAGAAGACAAACACATGACAAGAACCAAATCAGCAACACAAGAAGCACAAACTGAAGACAACAAGAGACGAAGACATTCCACAAGACTAACACAGGTGACACAGAACAAGAACAGAATACAAAGAAACACAAGCGGGCAAAAACACAAGAAAACAGTCACCAAAAACCAAACCATGACAATATCAAAAGATATGGTTTTACAGAGATTACTGGGTTCAGATCATGCAGCCCTGACTGCAACAACATGTACTGGGATCAGTTCACAAAGTCAGAGCCCTCTGTCCTGTCCCTTGAACCCTCATAAGCTAAAAGATAGTATTAAAGAATGTCGGTTGAGTCGTCTTCTCATTGGCTCTTCAGGTGTTGTCTCCTCTCTTTTCATTGGCTGTCCTCTGTCTCTGTCTGCAATCCATCCATCAAGGTGGATGACCCATGCATATTCTCCCCGTGCATGTGTGGGTTCTCTCCGGGTACTCCGGTTTCCTCCCACAGTCCAAAAACATGCTCATCAGGTTAAGTGGTCACTCTAAATTTTCCATAAGTGTGAGTGAATGAAAGAATGAATAATTAGATTTACACACACACACACACACACACACACACACACACACACACACACACACACACACACACACACACACACACACACACACACACACAAACATATATAATTCTTTTTATTATCCGGCATAAGCATTATCTGCACTTGTGGTCACTCCCTACTCTGGGTGCTCCATAAAACCCCAGGAGCCCCCAGCCCCACTCATGGGTCCTTTAATGCATACCAACACAAATAGCACATCTGTACAACAAGTTAGTAAATCAAATCTGTATTATATTGTTAGTAAAAGCATGCATACATAAGCTGTATATTATTACACCTCCCAGGAGCTTTTAACCTTCCATCAAATTCCAACAATATATTTTATCGCAATGAGTTCATTTGTATCAAATTATTAGTAAAGCACACGTACATAAGCTAACAGCTACTAACTCCTCCTCCATGAACTGCATCAGGGTGAAGTTTGCTGCCGCTTCCTGCTCCTCAAGGCTATCCAGTGATGATTCAGAAAGCTCAGGTCAAAGAGACGGGGTCAGAGTTCACAGCGCTCATGTTGGCTCAGAATGAGCTTAGGTATCTCATTTGGTGTATAATTGGGTTATATGTAGGTGGGGGTGAGGACATGTGATGGAGAGAAACTGTGATGACAAAAAAGTACTACAGTAGATGGAGTGAAGCTGGAAAAAAGGAGACTGAATAAAAGCTGAGGAAAGATGGACTAACGGGAAAGAAAACATTTTTGGTGCAGCCCAAACCAGACTTTTCAGGTGTTATTACGATTTTTTTTTTTTTCTGTATTGACTTTCTCAAAACTTCTACAGTTGTCTTCTGGTTGATTGTTGTTACTTATAAGTTAGGTTGTACTGAAAGTTAAGTCAAGGTTAATATTCATATTTTGGCGGCCAACCTGGAATAAATCAGGGGCTCACAGACCTTATCTTCAGCCGAGCAGCAGACAAACACTGTCTGCTCCATTTGTTGGGCTGCACATTGTTAGAATTAATGTATTCCATGTCCTTCAACACACAACAGTCCACAGGAGAACAATGTATGCTACGTCAGGAAGTGGCTGTCTTGTTTTTCTTTGTTCCCTTTTGCTCTCATTTCCTGCCGCTCTGAAAGCGCTGCTTGTTTTCGTGCCCAGAATGACGCCTGTTTTCTCTCCTCTAATTTGGCTCCAACAGCCTCATTTTAAATTTAAATCTGCTCTCACTCTCTGAAACTTTTTCCCTCTCTGGCTCTGTCGGTCCGTCTCTTCAAAGCCCAGATGCAAAAACACTTAATCAGCCAGCCGGCTGTCGCTGAGCAGTAATCTGAGGCTGGCCTGGAAGAAGGAGCAGGGTCTCTATTTTTACTGCTCCTCCTCGGCTTGATAATTGGGTGATGAAGAAAAACAGGAGCTTCATCTCCGTGCCGCTCCGCTCTCCTCTCCCCAGATGCTTCATTTGACCCAGTCTCTGTTCGCTCTCCGCCTGGCTCGGCCTCCACCTGTTTGGGTATTCAGAGCGGCGCTGCAGCTTCCGATATCCTCCGCTCCCAATAAACGCCAATTGGCTTGGCTTGTTTCCCGGAGGGATTTCATGCAATACAATCCTCCATTCAGACAGCCGCACAAATTCACCTCGGCATTTGATTATTGGGTACTGTTTTTAAAATTTGGTCTGCTGGTCCTGAGATCTCTCTCCCCTCTTTCCTTTTTTTTTATAACGAGACAAACCAGATTTGTGCCTCACTCCGGCCTTAAAGCCAAGTGTCCTCGTTTTACACCAGCCAGGCCGCAGTGAACTGTGGCTGGCCCTCCAGTGAAAAGAAAATTTACTTTAGTTTTTTATGTACTGCCAAATATATTGAGGAGAAAAATCACAAAGGTTGTTTTTAACAAGAGGCAACTTCTGGTCTGAAAATATGAAGCCTGTGTGAAAGCTCTTACACAGCTGTTCATCCAGATACCTGAGGCTGTCCGCAAAGAGGCTGAAGGGCCGCCTCTTTATTTCCCTATTTTCTTACGTAAGAAAGATGTTTTAAGTGTCCTTACCTACATCTGTTTTGACTGATGACCTGCTTTAGGCTTCCTCAGAGGTGTTACGCCTCAGATACACCACAAAAACGTATGCAGTCTGAGTCCGGTCCATTGTACATAGACTGCTTTTGTCAACTCACACCAGCTGTGTGTTGAGTCCAGTAAGCTGCCTGACTGACAGACAGCTGGAGTCCCCAGACCAAGGTGCACCCCTCTCCATTTGTGTTGGGCTGTAAAACCTCAAACCTGTTGACTCCTGATCTGGCTCCACTCATTAGAGATGGGCACCTTTCCCATTTCAAACAGCTCGGTACCGAAGCCCAGTACCTGGAAATCGGTATTGGTAGTCAACGGTACCAATTTTTGGTACTTTTGTGTGTGTTTATATGGCAAGAATTTTTTTTTTTCTCAATTTAACATTTTTATTTTTGAATATATAAACTTGCAATGCTGTGTTCATGTCCCGCACAGAAAACCACCTACTCTTCCACTCCCTACCATTCACAAAGATGCGTTTAGGTACCTAAACATGGTACCATTTGATGTTATGTGAATTGGTTAGGGTCTGACTACAGACAGAATTTGGCCAGTACCTTTAAAAGCACCTAATTTGGTACCCATCCCTACTGCTCATTATGTCTGTTTGTCATTGTAGTCAAGCTACGACTGATTTTGACACAATTTGTTTTATTTTGAAAGTCACTGGGTGTTTAAGTAGCTCTTCCCTATGCTGAATCTATGCATCACAGCTCCGAACCCAGCAAAAATAGGATGGCTGTGTATTACCTGCGACATGGTGGAACAGCCATGGAGACAGTCTCCAACAGAAAGGATCGAGTACAATTAAGCAGGAAATTCAGAAATTATGTATTAACTTGAAACATCTTACAGCTCCTTCCCTGCCGCCAGCAACAGAGGGTGGTGTTTGAGGAGGACACTCAGGACCTCTTCTCAGTAGAGATGAGCAGAGCTTGACATTAACACCCGCCAACCCGCCTAATGCAGGTGAATTCCAGCTGTGGCGGGTGACACCGTCGCTCCTACTAGCCACTTTAGCGGGTTGAATTATTTGATTTTACTTTTCTGAAACGGCATCTGAAATACTAAACCGATTGCAGTATGAGACTATGACACTACAACTCCCATGGGCACTGCCTGCACACAGTGTTTGCTCATTGGTCCATTTGCCACATCTGTTGCTCACGTAACGGCTGACAGGCAGATATGAGGAGCTGTAGAAACAATATTTAAATCTCCTAATATACAAACATTTATCAAAGTTATATGAATAAAGTTCACTCTGGAAATACTGTAAACAAACCAAATCATTCTAAATAAATGAAACTTGTGCTCCAGAGTGACTTATATCTGTTGTTTTCCTCTTCATGATGCATTTTTTGACTGATATAAATTAAAAAGTCATAGTCCAGTAAGGATAGTACTTACTTCATTACTGGAAAAATGATGATGTAAATGAGTATTTAAGCAGACAGCGTTTCTAGCTCTTTTTTTTCTGTTTAGTTTTAATAGTTTAGATTAATTTTTAACCTTCACAACTTTCTTTTTATTACTTTGTCTCAATGGACTTCATATTTTCATATTAAAGGAGCACATCCTTCCATTCAACTGTTTCAAAAGTGAACACCAGATAATAAACTGTGGCATTAATCATTAATGTAGTCTTTATTAGAGTGTGCACAGGGTTCATTTACATTTAAAAAGCTTGTAAATTTAGTTGAAGTAAGCTTTAGCATGTCATCATCCACTTTTATCACATTAAACATAATATCAAATAACAAAATTGTGGCTTGTGAAAATGCTGAGTGGCTAGTAACTCAGGGAAACCACTAGCTACAGTGGCTGGTGAGCAAAAAAGTTAATGTCAAGCCCTGTTGATGGGTATATTTAAAATGATACGATACCAGTATCCCGTATCAGGCAATCGGTATTACTGCTCAATGGTACCAATTTTCGGTACTTTTGTGTGTGTTTATGTGGTTATATTAATTTGTTAAAAAGTAAAGTCTCAAAGTTTTTGACTTTCACATATCTATACTTCAATATACACCCTTATCAACCTTATATGCTGTGTTTGTGTCTAGCATGGAAAATTGCTCACTCCCTCACAGTCACAAGGATTCCTTTAGGTTCCTAAACATAGAACCTTTTGAATTTAAGCAAATAGGTACTTAGTTCTGACTACAGACAGAATTTGATCGGTGCCAATAAAAGTACATAATTCGGTACCCATCCCTACTCCTCTGTGCCAAAGCCCTCCCTATCCACCAGGTATTGCCCACCCTGTCCTTGATAGCGAACAGCCAGCAGATGTTCTAGGAGGATGAGGAGGTTTGGAGGGTGGGGGACCAGAGGATGAGATCTGACCGTACTTTTCATGGTTCTGGTTCATCTCAACCCAATAGCAGCAGGGTTAACATCTTGGGACACTGGGAAGGGCCTTAGTGTTGTGTGACATAGCCCTTAGGGGCAGGTCCCTGGTCAGCAATCAAACTCTTTGGCCAGCCTAGTAAGGAGGGTCTGGAGTCCTGTGCAGATCCCCCATTTTCTTTTAACTTCTGGATCTCTTAAGAGGCGTCTGTCAGGCCCACAGTCAGGCTCTGCAGCACTGGTGGACCAATGCCTGGGCTTGGGTTTTAGGGCTGGAAACATCTGGGGCTGCTAACCATAAACACACTGACAGGGGGTCATATCTGTTGAGGCAGAAGGCAAAGAATTATGGGTCTGTTTGGTCCATACCAGTGTGTCAGCCTCCATTGTTTGAGGTCTATCACCCACTGTCATAACATATGTGACTTTTTCCATTTCAATAGGGAGCAGATCTTCTTTAAAACTCTACATTTATTTCCAAGACAAATTTTCCCAGGATGCATACTGACGAGGTGGCGTAGTCTAGAGTCCAGAAGGCGAGCAGACTACCTGTTTAGGGTTACAGCCTTGTGCTCTGAGACGTGTCTGGTCTTAAAGTGACTTGGTCAGCTCACCCCTCTCTGCCAAACTCGGTGTTGTGTCATCACAGGGACTTTTGGTCTGCGTGCTGTAAATGGGTTCATGTTCTCTCAGGAAAATCTGAACCAGGTGCTGAGAAATAGCACATAGACTGCTCTTGAGCTGATAATCTGATTTTAAATCATGGATTTTTTACAGGGAATATATAAAAGTGAGACTGTTTTAAGGTCACTCATAAAGTCCTCAGTGACTTTAACAGGAGCAGAGTGCGGTACAATGTGTTCTCAGTAATTAAAGTCTCAGAATGCATTAAAGAAAGGAGAGTTATTCTGTGCAGCACGCTGAGGTTAACAGCAGCACATTCAGAGGACATGCAGAGAGAAAATGACACCATTTCATGAATAAACGGGTGAATGTTACCGGGGCTTTTTTGGCATTGCATTTCATTGCATCATTGATACTGTGTCTAAAAACTCACTGGACCACACAAATTGGAAAAATTGTGGGAATGCGTAATAAATGCATGTGTGCACTCAGTGGAAAAGTCAAGTGCTTCTATTTTCAGAACTTTCCTCCCACAGTGAGCCTTCCTCTGAGCCCTCCTGGACTCAGTTTCCTCCTCCTTTTCTTTCCAGATTGTTCTTACCTTCACACTTAAGTGTCCCTGCACTTCCATACCATTAATCTGCTGCAAATGTTCCACTACATCACTTTTATTTTAGCTGTAAAATGTGTTCAGGTGGAGCTCTGTAATGACAGTGTTTTACGGCACAGTGGACTCTAAACTGTTAAACTTCTCTGACACAGGTAGAAACAGACTGGTGCTCTTGTTACTGTTTGTTCTTGATATGAAATACAAAAAAAAAAAAAAAAAAAAAAAAAATTACCTTGTTGCAAACATCTCAAAAGAGCATCTAGTCTTTTTCTGCAACATCAGTGAGGATAAACTGAACACATCTACAAATCTGAGTAGAGAAAACTTCTCATCAAAAATCTATAAGTAAGGGATTTTTTTTTTACCTTAACTGTTCATAATTCACTCTAGTTTAGTCTGTTTTTTCAACATTTACTTTTCTGGAGAGGTGTTGTTATGACTCCATCATGGCTCAAAAATAGATGATGTACGGGTTACTCGATATCCAGGGCTGTTTTCTAAACCGCCTACATACTACATGTGAATGCAGTATGTAGTAGGCACCGCATACTGCTTAGTACTTTTGCATGTTGTATGTAGTATGACTCCCAGATTGGGTCTGTTTTGTAGTAAACTACCCTGATTTTCACTTTCAGAAAGCAGAATTACAGCTGAAGGACTTTTTTTCTCTTGATTAAAAGTGTACAAAACCAACCATGGGTGCATCTTGACATTTTGGTTATTACTTTGCAATGAGAGATTGCCAGATAAAGCAGACCAAGCCGGAGTATCTGCACACTGTCGTAAATTACTTTTAGCAAGACGTGTTTGTTTGGAAATTAAATGGAGATTGTACTGAAACAAAGTTTCGCGTTCAAGACAACTTTTTACTGGATACAACGAGCTGAGTTAAGGTATTTATCAGTACACCCACTGAGCACTATGGTTTGAAACATGACATCAGGCAAACATTGTAGCAGCTGGCTATATGTAGTGCTATCGGCAGCCAAGTTCGTCAAGGTATCCGTAGGCTAATGTGACAAGTAAACACTGTCATTTTGGAAGTAGTAGCTGTTTATATTTATCTTAGCTGACAGCCCACTATCGCTACAAAATTAATGACAGAAATTGTTTTCAGCAGAGAAAAACACAGATCTCTCTACTAAGATCAGATGGCGTGTTGATGTCATAGAGACTTAGACGTGCTGTGAATCAATCTGGTCCTGCCCGACCTGATCGAGAAGCTGAGAAGTAGCATTTTGAATCTCATTTGAAGTGTGGATTAGGATCAGGCATATACGTATCTGGAAGGGAGACTTTTTCAAGAGCACTTTCAAACTCCTCACAGTTCCTTTGAATTAGAAGTAAATCAAATATTTATAAAATTAAGCAAAAAAAGAAATAGTTTTTAGATTTCAGATAGGAGGTATTTCAAGTAATTGTACAGTTTTTTGTTGTTGTTGGTCCTTTCATTATTTTCAGTAGTGCATTGTACATTTTACATTCATTTAAAAAAAAAAAAAACAATACAGGGAGAGATTTCAGGTTCCTGTTTTTATGATTCAAAAGTTTGAAAAGGCATTACAATTATATCTCAGCAGAATCATCATATTAGATTTTTAATCTTACACCAAGTTATATCTTTCATCAAAAATAAATCTGAATTGACTTTTTATTATAACAGCTGATGAAAAAAACACTTCTGTATTTCCATGTGTGGTTAAAAAAATAAATTAGTTAAGAAAAAGTGAATTAGTGTTTTATAGAAGGGTTATCAGTCTATGTCATCATTAAGATGCACACTTTTCTTGACTGCAGAAGCAGCGTTTAGCTCCATTTTATTCAGACGAGTTAGCATTTTTTTAAATTCAGCCTGAATTTTTTGCCGTAGTGCAAATTTTTGCTAATTTTTGCATTCTGCCTACTACAAAGCCAAATTAGTAGGCACTTGTACGGTTTGGAAAACAGCTTGGGTCTGAGGAGGATTTTTCATTAGGTGAGGGAGACACATTTGTTGGTTAATCATCAGGAATAAGGAATCTGTCAGAAACCTAGTAATGTGATAGTCTGTTAAAATTATAAAGGTGTCAAAAAGAAACTGGTTAGTGTCAAATTGATCAGCAGGTGGGGTGAAATCTTGAGAAGTTGGAGTGTTGGTCAGTTTTTAGTGCGTATTCATGTGTCAAACAACTTTGCAAACTTTGTCTATTTTATAGTGACAGAGGTTGAGTCAGTTCAGGTGGTGAGTAAAGACTGACTCACTGTCTCTAAACTTTTCTGATCTGATTCAGTAAAATGTTAAAACTCCTTAAACACCTGTGACCTTAACTTCTTAGCACTCACAGCCAATCAGAGAGTGTCAGCTTTACAATGAGCCATATTACCAGCTGCATCAATGTCTGATGGTGATGTTAAGAGAATGAAGTTCTGCAGTGAGAAATGTGACTCACATTGTTCAACCTCAGGTAGATTACATCACTTCTGTGAAATTCAAACATTTCAGATTTATCAGTTTAGCCTGATGATGAGTTTGACCTTTTAGTCTTCACCTGTTCATTCAGACTTATCAACTGTGATGGAGTTGACACAAGTTTCTCACAGGTGATTTAGAAAACTTCTGTCTGAAAGTTTTGCTTTGGCTGCTGTTTTGTAAAGCTCCACAAACTCCCTTCAATCTGATTGGCTGGCCTTCTAAGGAGACAGAGCTGTGGGCAGACCTTGGCCTGCGCCTCCAATGCATCACAAACCAGTCAGGAGATCCTAATGTGATGACCTCATCTTTTCAGCTAGTCCTGTGAAGATCTTATACAGATCTCATACAGAGCTAGTGAAGATGTGTTTACAGACGGATTCAGAAATTTCTTGAAAACTGCACGTTTAGTCTGAACACCCGGCATTGTTACTTTATATCCATATCAAAATTCACTGCCTGGCCCAAAAAAAGTTGCCACTTAAAAAAAAAAGTCACGCACTCTAATATTTTGTTGGACCGCCTTTAGCTTTGATTGCAGCACACATTCAATGTGGCATTGTTTTGACAAGCTTCTGCAATGTCACAAGATTTATTTCCATCCAGTGTTGCATTAATTTTTCACCAAGATCTTTATTGATGATGGTAGAGTCTAACCACTGAGCAAAGCCTTCTCCAGCACATCCCAAAGACTCTCAATTGGGTTAAGGTCTGGACTCTGTGGAGGCCAATCCATGTGTGAAAATGATGTCTCATGCTCCCTGAACCACTCTTTCACAATCTGAGCCTGATGGATCCTGGCATTGTCATCTAGGAATATGGCCGTGCCATCAGGGAAGATAAACTCCACTGATGGACTAACCTGGTCATTCAGTTCATTCAGGTAGTCTGCTGACCTCATTCTTTGAGCACAGACTGTTGCTGAACCTAGACCTGACCAACCGCAGCAACCCCAGATCATAGCCCTGCCCCCACAGGTTGAACAGTCAGCACTAGGCATGATGGGTGATCACTTCATCTGCCTCTCTTCTTACCCTGATGGCCCATCACTCTGGAAAGGGGTCAGTCTGGACTCATCAGACCACATGACCTTCTTCCATTGCTCCAGAGTCCTCTCTTAAAGCACTCCCTAGCAAATCGAAGACGTTTTTTCCTGTTAGCCTCACTAATTAGTAGTTTTCTTAAAGCTACACGGCTGTTCAGTCCCAATCCCTTGAGTTTCTTTCACACTGTGCGTGGAAATGCTCTTACTTTCACTATTTAACATAGCCCTGAGTTCTACTGTTGTTTTTCATTCAGGATTTGTTTCCGGCCACATTTCTTCTTGGAAGATGATGGGTCCCCACTATCCTTCCAGTTCTTACCAATGGGTTGGACAGTTCTTAAAGGAATAGTTCAGTTTTTTTGAAGTGGGGTTGTATGAGCTCTATGTGACCACTAAGGACATTAGATACAGTAGAAAGTTGTCTCCTCTCCCTCAGTAAGACACAGACTGTAATCGATGGTGATGAGGAAATAGACGCTAACAGGGACAGACTGTACCAAATTCAAAGGCTATTTTCTCTGCCTACAAGAACTAAAATCAAAAAGTAATACCACAGTCTAAGAGTAGGATACATAAAATATTTTTTAAGTGCATTAAGTCTTCAGAAATATAAACATTTATCTGGACCTAACTAACTGGTCATGTGTCCTTCCGCGCAGCGCTAGTGCGCTCCGTCCCCCCTCCTCCTTTCAGCTGTAGGGAATGTAAACAAGCTATGCTTCGCCTATTAGCGCCTATTTCCTCGTCACCATCGATTACAGTCTGTGTCTTACTGAGGGAGAGGAGACAACTTTCTACTGTATCTAATGTCCTTAGTGGTCACATAGAGCTCATACAACTCCACTTCAAAAAAACTGAACTATCCCTTTAACCCAGTTTTAGTAGTTTCTGCAATCTACTTTGATGTTTTCTCTGCCTGATGCATGCCAATGATTTGAGCCTTCTCTAACAGACCAACATCTTTCTCACGACCAGGGAATGTGTCTTTCCACATGGTTGTTGAAGAAATGAGAAACAACTCATTTTACCAGTTGGGGTTAAATAACTTGTTGCCAGCTGAAAGATAATCACCCATGCTGCAATTATCCAATAGGAGGCTTTTATCTATTTTTTTCCTCAGTTTTTTTTTTTTTGGCCACGCAGTGTATGAGGAAGCAGAATCCCCCTCTTTAAACATTCATCTGGAAGGGACCAAGTAAGATCTTTATGGAGTCATTATTTTATCTCACCATGTATTTTGTCTTTTGTGTCTGCAGGCTCTTTCATCGACTCTGTTCTTTACCTGTCTTATGTGCATAAAACTGCCCCCTCCTGCAGCTGCACCCAGGGAAAAAAGGACAGGGATACAAATAATGCGACAGTATTTTCTAAGCCGTGTTATAATTTTAATTTGATGATGTGTGAGGAATTTGTGAACATGAAAATAATTGCACAACCTCAAAAAACCTGAGGTCAATCACTAACAGATCTCGCTGCAGTTTTTCAGCTTCCTGCTCACACTCTGAAAAATAAATCAAAGTGTAGTTTTATATTAAGCTGCATTAAAACCTGTAAATCTCTGCCTGTAGCTGCTAGGGAACAATGCCTGCATGTATGCTCCTGCTCCTGGGCACAAAGAGTTTTATGAAGGTATCAGTATTCTGCAGAGCTCACAGTAAAACAAAGAGAACTACCACAGACATAAATACCTCTGCAGAGGTCGATGCTCTCCAAAATGAGCCTCAGACGGACAGAGGAGTTCATCTCAGGTGGAGGAGTTCAGTGTCTGCAGACACACAGAAAGCAGAGATAAAAATAGACTCACAAGAACTCAACCTTTCCTCTCTTCAGAGTGGGGCTGTCCAGAGTTCTGGGTCAGTGAGGCAGTCTGACTGCTGACTCTTAAATACCTGAACCTCCTGGTGGATCAGGGTTTGCCTCAGTTTTAGTCTTTAAAACAACTTTTTAGAGGAAGATGATTGTAAAATCAGATACCGCTGTTTCACCCTCACTCCATGAAACAGAGTCACTGGGAGTTATCTGCCTTTTTGGTCTCTAAGTCCCCCATAAATGGAGTTTTAAATATGGCTTTTGAAAAGGCTGTCAAAGGTCGAGATCTCTTAAATCTCTGGTCAGATCTTTGGTTGTGTTCATGTGGACAGCAAAAACAAGTTACACAGACAATATTGCCTGAACTTATGCTCACAGTTTGCTTTTAAAGTGGGAAAAATAAGTCTTGAACGTGTCAACTTTTTCTCATTTCATTTATTTCCAAAGCTGCAATTCAAGTCCATAAAAAATGATTATGTAGAATTAAGTACAATAACACAGGAAAAAAGTATTGAACACACCATGGAAAGGCTGTATACTTTGGCAAGGAAATGCACCATACCACCTGAAATCTGTCAGTAATTATTACTTGAACTTCCAATTAGTGCAAACCAACATCAGCTGGGCTAGAGCAAATTGATGGTCCTATAAAAAGGTCATTTTTCACCAAGCAGTTAAATACGACACATCTCATGATGGGTAAAGGCAAAGAGCTCTCTGAAGACATTCACAACCTGATTGGTGCTCAGCATCAGAGTAGAACTGGTTACAGACTTATATCAAAGCACCTGAATATTCCAGTTAGCACCGTTGGGGCCATTATTCACAAGTGGAAGAAGCACCACCTCGATTGCCTCAGTGATGTGAAGGCTTGGATGAGGGAAAATTTTCTTAAACTAGATTTTCTGAATCTAAGACAGAGATAATCTTCTTTGGAGGACACACCCCCACAACGGCCTGCTTTGCAGAAAAACTGGGCCCCTTGAGTTCAAACATTCAGACTAATGTTCGGAACCTTGGTGTCATCCTAGATAACCATTTTAACTTTGACAAGCAGATCAGTTCTGTTGTTAAAGCAAGCTTCTTCCAACTCCTTCTGTTAGCTAAGACTACGGCCTACTTTTCACAGGCAGATCTTGAGAAGACTATCCATGCCTTTGTTACATGTAGACTTGACTACTGTAACTCTTTATACATTGGCATGGATAAGTCATCAATTAACCACCTTCAGCTCATCCAGAACGCTGCTGCTCGACTCCTCTCTGGAAAGAAAGCGTGGAAAAAGCGCGACCACACTACACCAGTCTTGGCGTCCCGCCACTGGCTCCCAGTCCGTTTTCCCATTGATTTTAAAATTCTTTTAATCGCTTTTAAAGCCCTCAATGGTCTTGCCCCTCTCTACCTGTTTGAAATGCTACGTCTATACTCCCCAACCAGAGCCCTTAGATCTTCTGACCAGCTGCTGTTGGAGGTTCCCAAAACCAGACTCAAGGCGAGAGGTGACAGGGTCTTTGCAGCGGCTGCCCCCAGACTGTGGAACAGTCTCCCCATCCATATAAGAGCCTCCCCGACCATAGAGATTTTTAAATCTTCCATGAAGGCCCACTTTTTCTCCCTGGCGTTTCATCAATGAGCTTTTATAAATCACAGGCACTTAGTTTTTAGTTTTTAAATTTCTACTGTTTTATTACAATGTTTTTCTATCTTTTTATTGTTTTTATTTGTTATATTTACTTATTTCTTTGTATTTGTGTACAGCACTTTGATCGACTGCTGTCTTCTTGAAGGTGCTCTATAAATAAAGCTGACTTGACTTGACCACCTTACCATCAACAGGCCACGCACAGGAGCTCCTTGAAGATTTCTGACCAGGGAGTCAGGAAGATAGTCAGAAGAGTACTCGACGAGCCAAGGACCACCCTGAAAGTGCACCAGAAAGTCTTGGAGGCAGCAGGTACAATTGTGACAGAGAAAACTATAGGCAATGCACTCCAACGCCATGGCCTCTATGGATGCCCAGCTCACAAGACTCCATTCCTCAAGAAAAGTCATGTTGAAGCTGGTTTAAAGTTTGCTGAACAGCATCTTAACAAGCCTCTGGAATACTGGGAGAATGTTGTCTGGTCAGATGAGACCAAAACTGAACTTTTGGGCTGTCATACTACAGACCATGTTTGGAGGAGAAATGTCACTGTACATCACCCAAAAACACTACACCAACAGTGAATTTTGAAGGTGGAAGCATTATGGCATGGGGTTGTTTCTCATCTCATGGTGTTGGCAAACTTCATATAACTGACAGAGCAATGAATGGAGCCATGTATGGGGAAATTCTTGATATGAACCTGCTGCCATCCACCAGGATGATGAAGATGAGACGTGGCTGGACCTTCCAGCAGGACAACGATCCAAAGCACACGGCAAAGTTGACTCTCAAATGGTTTCAAAAAAAGAAAATCAATCTGTTAGAATGACCTAGTCAATCACCTGACTTAAATCCAGTTGAACATTTGTGGAAAGAACTAAAGAAAAGGGTTCACCAGAGGACACCAAAGAATACTCAAGATTTAAAGACAATCTGTGCAGAGGAATGGGCCAAAATCACACCTGAGCAGTGTGGGCCATTAGTTAAAACATACAAGAAGCATCTGGAAGCTGTCATTGCAAACAAAGGCTTCTCCACTAAGTATTAGATGAGTCTCAGTTAGTGTGTTCAATGCTTTTTCTCCTGTGTTATTGGACTTAATTCCACATAATCATTATTTATGGACCTGAACGTTGTGATTTCTTTTCTCTGTGTGGATAATTTGAGTTAATACCAATGTCTGGTAGGAATATTATTTGAATATTGTGGTCAGAGTCACATCCTTGCAACAGTGGACGCAATCGCTCATGGGAAATGAAGTCTTTATCCAGGAAAGCACCAGCTTTTTCAGATAGTCCTGACAGCCCCTTCAGAAAAATAATGACTATTTGAAGCTTTGAAAATCATGACCCACCCCTGATTTGGCAATGTTTCTTTGCGTTTTCACAAGAAATGTTAATAAAAAATGTCACACTACTCATTGTTTCCATTTGCTGCTCACTCAAAAAGACGCTCATAACACAAACACATACTCTTCTTTTGTATTTGATGTGACTGATTACTCATTAGTGACACCTACTGCTCAGGCCTTTGGAGTGGAAATTAGAAGCAGTTAAAAAAGTACTCACACAAGCTTGAGAGGCATCCAGTCAGAAGCAACATCTTTTCAGATTTTATTCATGACGGTAAAAACCAATGGAATAAGAAAAAAGCAGATTTGAGAGGAGGCGCTCATGCCAAAAGCTGTATTGGTGAAAAGGCTTCAAATGAGTTCAATTTCTCCAAGTAAAGCAGCAGAGAAAAAGTGCAGCAGAGGAAGAGACAGAGCTGTAAACACAGGAATCAAAACAAAGCAGGATGCATGATATTGATTTTGGGCAGTGGAAGCACTCAGTGGGGAAAGTGGAGTTTTACAGACTGATGGCTGCTGAGAGGAAAGATGTGCTGAGGCTCTCAGCACAGCCCCAAGGTTTGTATGTGTGGATTTTAGTGTTTATGATGTTACTACTTTAGAGCTCAGAGTCACAAACAAGACGGCTGAACCAAAGAAAGGTAGATTTAAAAGGGAAGCAGCAGAAACCAGCACGTCTTGACTTCTGAACCCTGAGACGGAGAAACCACTCAAAACACCTTCAGTTCATTCAACAACTTAACTTCTGTCAAATGTTGTAATATTTTGCTCAAAGCGTAAACTGAGTCAGCGAAAGAAATGTGTTAACACCACATTGATGAAAAGAAATCCTGAAGCAGCGGCATTCTGAAAGGAGATGATGGCAGCAGGTATCTGAAAACAACCAGAACCATTTATTTTACAGATAACAGATCCTGCAGCTCTGAAAGAAGCACATGATGAAGGTTATGGCACCAAAGGTTCACAGTTCAGGACAGTGATAGAGATAGTGATCTGAGATTTTTATTTAATGATTCCAGTCTTTATGACTACATTCAAACACTTTTCTCAGATTTGGTGGAGAGATGAGACGATGATGTGTTTTTAAAAGATCTGCTTTTGTTAAAAATGTTGTATTAACCTCACCCTGATACATAAGTCGTTTTACTGAGCCAGCTTTGAACACATCATATCTCAACCTTCCATCACCAAGAGTTATGTGACTATCAGAGGTAATTCTTGAGCACCTCCAACTACAAAGAAAACAAGAAAACAGTTGAACCAACTTAAATTATTGCTTCAATTGGTCACACTTAAATTAATTAAGTTATTTGAAATGAAGATAAGATCAATCAGCACAATTGATGAAGTCAAATGAACTTAAAAATTTGATTGTTCGAATCAACATTTTGTATCACTCCAACTCAAGGCTTTTAGTTGTTTCAACTCAATAATTTGCAGAACCTCAAAGTACACAAAATAATTTTTAAGTGCATTAAGTCTTCGGAAATATAAACATTTATCCGGACCTAACTAACTGGTCATGTGTCAGTGGGCATTGAGTCACAGCTCAGACATTTACACCACTGAGTATTTCAGACTCTGTCTTGATGTCCAGTGTCCATGGATGTTTCCTCTGTATTCCTTTCAGTCGCCATCTGTAGCAGCTCTTCTTCTGTGTACTCCGGTTCATGCAGGTATCCTTTTTGGTGCCATAGTGAATGTAACTTCTTCGTCGCTGTCATAGTCACTCATTTTGAATTTTCTACGCTGCCTCACAATCCTTAGAGTACAAACAAAAGAATTACGATACTTGATCAAACTTACACAAGGCTACAACCGGCGCTCGAAGCATAGCTTGTTTACATTCCCTACAGCTGAAAGGAGGAGGGGGGACAGAGCGCACTAGCGCTGTGCGGAAGGACACATGACCAGTTAGTTAGGTCCAGATAAATGTTTATATTTCCGAAGACTTAATGCACTTAAAAAATATGTTATGTAGCGTACTCGTAAACTGTGGTACTACTTTTTGATTTTAGTTCTTGTAGGCAGAGAAAATAGCCTTTGAATTTGGTACCGTCTGTCCCTGTTAGCGTCTATTTCCTCACCACCATCGATTACAGTCTGTGTCTTACTGAGGGAGAGGAGACACCTTTCTACTGTATCTAATGTCCTTAGTGGTCACATAGAGTTCATACAACCCCACCTTAAAAAATCTGAACTGTCCATTTAAGTTGGATTGATGCAAAATGTTGATTTGAGAAGAATTTAAATATTCAGTTTAACTGACCTATTAGGTTGTGTTAAATGAACTTATTATTTCATTTCAGTGAGCTTAATTTATTTAGGTGTGACCAATTGAAGCAATTAATTTAAGTTGGTCCAACTACTTCTTTTTATAAGTTGTAGCAACACAGAATTTTAAGTTGATATGATACAACTGATTGAAGATTCTCTTTTCACAGTGTAGTGTCCATCAGCTTCATATAATAATAATCAGACACTAACATAAATATGAAAAGAAAACAAATTTTTAACATTTGTATCATTTCAATGTGAAAATATAAACATTAAAAGTGTCCAATCGGAAAGTATAAATCTTCAAGGCTTTGTTGTTTTGGCATTGAAGTCCTCAAAGGCAACTTTTGAATTTTCTTTAACGCTGCTCTTCTCTTAATTTCTTATGCTTAATTATTTAGTAACTGAAATCAGAGGCGATAAGATTTAACATACTTTCAAAACATAAGATCAAACCATGTGCTGAAGATGAGAGAGCATGCTGTTAACACACAACAGAGCTGTGGCAGACTGGAGACTGGTGATGTATTCTGGCTGGAAGGTTCTGTGCTCACAAAGCATCTCCCAGTATCACATAGAGCAGGGGTGGGCAACCAGGGGCAGGCGCCATGGCTGGTATGTGAAACTATTTATGTTGGCCCCAGAGAATAATTACAAAGAGGCAGAAGACAAAATAAACATTAACAAAACAATTTTATTGTTTTCTATTTATCACTTCAACAGAAATTGAGCACACTATAAATGTTCCTACATAAAATTTTACAAGCACATTAGACAAAATTCTTAAATCATGATGTTACGGGTGTGCAAATGTGACTTGCAAGTGCATCACTTTAAATAGCTTGGGAGCTCAGTCTGCTGGCTCGCCATCCATTTGGGGGTATTTTCATGGCAAACAAACCAAGTTCCAGTCGCTCTTTCCAACATAGTAGGACAAGGTAGTATGAGTCTATTGCCAGAGGAGATCGAGTGATACACACCCTATGCAGTGAAAGTGTGGTATGTACAACATCAATTGTGCTATGTCTTTTTGAAACACCATGTGAAAAAACTTCAGAGATAGGACAGACAAATTGGAGTCAGTAAAAACAGAGTTAGAAAAATATGCTAAAAAGAGAAGCACATTCAAAATGTTCGGTACTGTTAAAAACCAACAACAGGAGGGAGTTACACCATTTGTCATTGCGTAGTAGGGCTGGGTGATATATCGATCATATCATACCCAGTGCCTTGACAGACACGTGTTTCTTATTATTGTCCGTATCAACAGCAAAAAGAGTTTAATATAAACTAGACCTCTCGTCAGTAAATGTTCAAACCCCTTTTCTTTAACCCACTGTTTTCTATCTGTCACTTTCCAGGAGTTTGATTCAGATCTGAAATATTTACAAAGCCGGGGCCCTTTTAGGTTCACCTGTAGATTATTAATGGTGTGACTGACACGCATAAAACCTGCTGCTCTTCAAAGTTAATACTCTGATCATGTTGAGATTTAGACAGTAAAGACATATAAATTAGTTTTTCTCAGAACACCTCCACTCTACTGAAGAAAATCTCCTCTTTTTGTTGATGTGGACTGATCATGATTTGTGAAAGTAGGCTGCGGGGAGAGAGACGGGATGACCATGGACAATCGAACAGAGCCGTGTGCTTCTCGGACAGACATGACTGAGAAAGTGTTTGACTTTTATCTGGGGGAAAGCTGAGTTCTGTCTTTCTATGTAACTCCCTCTGTTCCACCAACTAAATCCCCCATTCATCATAAATCCATCCACTGACGAGCAGAGCAACATAAGGAACCAACAACAAGGCACGCTCTGACAAGCAGGGACGGGTCCAGACTTTTTAGACTGGGGTGCCCCAACCAGGGTGCTGACTTATGCAGGGGGGGAGAAAATTTGTGAGTCCACACTAAAACAAATAACTTTTTTTTTTTTTTTGCTCATTTGTTGGTATCAAAATTACAGGATGAACAGGCTAAAACTAGACTGATACATAGTGGGGGTTTTTTTTAAAGACATTTAAAAGTAGAATATAACTGAACAGTGCTGTAGTGCACTGAAACAGTACTGTACAAGCTTTTTAGCTGTATTTTTTAAATTGAAAATGTATAAAATGGTGCAACTTTTGATGTGAAGGCAAACAAGTCTGCTTCCTTTAAAACTACATAGTGAAGTTGTTGAAACAAGAGCTGAAACTTCAATTCCAGGAGTCAACTAAAGGTTCATTTTATTAGTTTTTGATAAAATTAAAACCAAATTGGTTTTGAGTTATCTTCATCAATTGCACCTATTGTTTTTTTTTAAAGGTGGGAAAAAATTGTAAGTTGAATTTTTTTGTAAAAAAATCAGTGATTGTATTTTTAGGCTAGATCACCCAGCCCTACTGCGTAGTGAAGCATGCATGGAATGCAAAACCATTTGCTGATGGGAAAAAACACAAAGAAGACTTTTCTGTCAACTGCCGATGTTTTATATGATAGACTGTCAAATAAATATACAGTTACATCCAGAATGAAAGAGGTGCCCCTTTCAGCAAAAACTGTTGAAGGGGTGTTACGCCTCGAATACATCAGACACATCAACGTTCTGTTGCGTCTTGACTACATTTGTCAACTTACACCACATGCATGATCAGTCCAACAAGCTGCATGACTGACAGACAGCTGGAGTCACAGACCAAGGAGTTCCCATGCTCTCTTCATTCATGCTCAGCTGTAAAACCTCAAACCTGTTTACTCCTGGTCTGGCTTTGCTCATTATGTCCACTTGTTGTTGTAGTCAAGATTAATACAAATTGGTTTTGACACAGTCTGTTTTATTTTGAAAGTCACTGGCTGTTTATAGGTAGTTACTGTGCACTACTTCCTATCCCGCTTGTTCTTTCCTACACCGAATTTATGCGTCTCAGCTGTGGGTGCTTCTCAAAGCTCCAAAGTTCCATCCTCCACTCGCCTCCTCCACTTGCATCTTAGTCCCGCCCACCAGAGATGCATGCCAGAGACGCAAGGAAACGAAGAGAGGAGACGAGGAGGTTCATTTTATGAGCATTGAGATGTCCTCTCCTCCGGAGTGTCACATGAAGCGATGTATTTTAGTGATGACAGCGTCACAGCTGGATAAACTGGTCTGAACGCACGGGAAAAACTAAATTAAGGAAAATAATGTAAACAACAGGGCGCTCAACCGCAGAAAATTCATATTCACTTTTAGATCAGTTTAACATGAATATGTTCATAAATGAAAAAGAAAAAATGTCATGTTTTCCCAGGCCCAGATTGATAGTTTTTAATTCTTATATTGGGACCACTTTGTGTTCATAAATCATGTGTTTATTCTGCTATAAGCACTGCTAAGTGCACTGGTGGGACAGGAGGAGCGAGAAGTGGAGCTGTCTGCAGTGCTGCCTTTCATCCGTTGCGCGCAGAGGGACAGAGGTGAAACTGTTGCTGTATCAGCCAATAATGGCGTGATCTCACACCGATCACTGATAAAACAACAGTTTGCTACTGTATGAAAATGGTGTGATCATGTGTTATTTTTAAAGGCATTATTGAACTGGCTCGAGTGGGCCAGTGGAGCGTGCAGTCAGCTGACCCGGAGCCTTTCAGTTTCACTTTAAGCCTGCGTTTGTTGTCTGTTGTCCGGTCTCTGGGGCTCTTTCTAATTGTCTGTTGTCATCCTCAGTGAGAATGAATGTTGTAATCATCCAGATATATATCAAACATGTTTGAAAATTGTTGGGGCAGCTCCGACGAGTCTGTGAGACGATCGTGGGGCTAAAGATTCATCTGTCAACCGCTCACACTAGAAGATAATCTTGGCCGAACGTCGGGGCCGATTTTAGTCACCGACCAGATTTCTTCCCTGATTGTGGGGAGGACCGAATCTGGGTTAAATCGGGCGAGAATCCTGTAGTGTGAACCAGACTTTACACTTAAACAGCGTATCTTGCTCCATGGTGCTCACATTTCACACATGTGGACAGCTGACGCTTTATAGCCGGCTCTGATACGTCACAAGGGGGCGTGTCTGTCAGTGAAAAGACTTCCGCGAAGCCTGCACTTGTGTTTCCTCAATTATGCCTCCTCCAGCCCAGTCTCCTCTCTCCTCTCTCCTCTCTCCTCCGAGCACATTTGGCGCTTTGGAATGTCCTCCAATATGGCTGCTCACAAAGTACTTCCGGTGTCGCGGAGGAGAGAGGAGATAGGAGACTGCATTTTGGCACATTGGGAAGCACCCTGTGTGTCTGTCAAGAATAGGATGGCTGTGTATTACCTGCAACATGACAGAGCAGCCATGCAGGCAGACTGAAACAGAATGGATCCAGTGCAAGTTGACCGATGACTTGAATGAAAACCTATCCAATCTGTCGCTGTGACGGAGTGGAGATAGACTGCAGACGCATCCAGTGTATTTCAGCGGTTACTGAAATGGCAGAAAACGTGTCACAGCAGCATACTTCTGCTCTCAAAGATGCTCCTGAAGATTGCGTGGCTGTGGACAAAAGCAACATCAACGATGTCCCGCACTTGGCCATTGTGTTGAGATTCAGGGATGCAAAGCCAATGAGGGAGGAGCTCTCTGTGAGCATCCTGAAATACTGCAAAAAATACTGTAAAAACAGATCATTTACAAACATGAGTATTGGCACTTTTGGCATGAGTGTGTTTTAAAGTGGCATGAGTCATGGAAAAGGTTGCCCAGACTTAAAGCTGGGCTTGGAGTTAGCTGTAACTGTCCCCTGTAAGTCTGATAGGCGTTTTTCCCATGCACCACAAAGACGTCAAAGTTATATACACAGCTATCAGATTTTTTTCAAACATTAACAAACGGCTTGTCAGGTTTTGCAGGTCAGCTTTGGAAAGAAATTAGTTCCAATGGAAAAACTAAGCGGTAATAAACCTCTTCTGTACTCGTTATCATCTCCATTATTTTGTGACAAAAAATAAAATATTAAAGACGTGATAATGACAGAATCTCAGCCTGAGCTGCAGCTCTCACACACTGGCTGAGCAGCTTCACTGAGTCATGTGAGCCACTTTCTTCTCCTTCCTCTCTTTAAGAAGATAATGTCCCTCTCATCACTTCTACCTCCATCATTATCTTTAATGATGTCTGCAGGATTCAGCTGATGGGAGAAAGTTGTTAGTGCGGCTACATCTGTCTGATTTAATTTATTTTAACACAAAAAAGCAGCACAGAGGAGAGATTCAAAAAGTGGTGCTGCTAAAAATACCTGCAGTAGTAAAAAATCCACTCACTGGAGGCTGTCTCCACTCTGCTCTTACAGTGAAAATAATTCATTTCACAGAGAGAAAGAGGAAAAGAGAGGGGGAGGAAAAGGTTTTAATCTTCTTCTAGCTAGACCTGCCATAACCCCTCCATCATCCTGACTCACAGCAGAGCCTCAAATCAAACAAAGAAATCCAATAGTGCAGTCTATAAATGAATAAAGGAAAACATCCCTTTCTGCAGGACGGATGGATTGTTACGAAACACACCAAAAATACCTCCACCGCTGTCAACGGGCTGATTCTGTCTGCATCAGCCCGCGCCGTAATCCCTGTCTACACAGAATAAACCTTTTCTAATGAACTCATTGCATTAGGACCATAATGCTTTGCAGATGGTCTGGCTGGTGAAGAGGTTGCACTGGCTGGCTGAAAACAGTGGAGTCAGAGAGGGGGATGAAACTGAAAACTGTCCTGGCTTCCGAGGTTTGGAAGCTGCCTCTTTCTATCACATGAGAAATATCAAGTTTCTGAGAGAAGACCTGTTTAACAACCCAACAGAGCCTCGAGGGGGCGCTACTCTGATTGGTTCTGTGGCAGATTGAAACATCAAAAGCTGGTGATACAGGTGGTATTTTCTAGAGGTCGGCCGATATGGGTTTTTTGGGGGCCGATGCCGATGCTTTCCAGATTTGGGCAGCCGATGCCGATATGCATAGCCGATTTTTCCAATTTGATATTCAGGCCAATTTCTGAGCAACTAAAAGAAATCTATTACAACAAGTCGTGTCCACCAACACGGTTGAACACGTACAAGTAAAGTCAACTTAGACCACGCTAATCTTTTACTGCTAAAACTTATCACAAAGTAGCATTTGATGTTAACAACATCCTGCAGACTGGAGAGCCATAGAGCCTCAAAAACGTTAAAATGTTCAACAAATCTTACGATTATTCATTGTAGATGCAACAGGTGCAGGCTTTTCCACAGCCTGGATTCCACCGAGCACACTCCACTCTGACGTAAATGAATAGCTGTGTCCCAATTCAGGGGCTGCAGCCTACGGAGGCTTTAGCCTTCGGAGGCTGCAGCCCCTGAATTGGGACACATTTGCGTTACGCACATTTGCGTTATTATTATTATTATTATTATTATTATTATTATTATTATTATTATTTTTATCCATATTGATAGAGTATAGAACCACCATTTACATGAGAGTACGGCACTAACGTACACTTTCAACATTTGATTGAGTGCTGGGGGGATGATAAATAAAAAAAGTATAAAATACAAGCTGCTGAAATGATTTAATGTCTTTTTTTAATTCCTTGTAAAAAAATAAAAATAAAAAATAAAAAAACACCAAGTAAGTTTTTTTCCCAGAAGAATTTACATTTATGAACATATTTTTATATAGCAATGAGAAGATTTATAAAGAACTGTTTTTCCTTAGTATATTACTTGAAAAGAGCCCAAACAAAGTATTTTCACACAGAAAAACAAAATATTCTTTCACGTTTTAGAAACACAATCACATAGTTGTTGCCAGAAATCCTTCATATCTGAATAAAACAGGACTCCTTTTGGAGTTCGGCTGTGTCCATCATGTTCGGCATTCATGCGCAATGAATCTTGGGATATGTGAGGCTATGAAGGATTCACCGAACCCGTCCTTCACGGCCCCCGAAACGGACGGATTCGTCGGCCGCATTTGGAGGAGTCTCCGTATTGGGACAGCCTCCGACGCACCGCTGTGACGTAATCGGTCTACAAATCCAGCCTCCGTAGGCTGCAGCCCCTGAATTGGGACACAGCTAATGTTATCCAGCGTGCCACAGGGGTCCTTTCTTGAGGGGCAGCTTTAGCTGCCCGCACATGTGCCTGATCAAAAATTGCGTCATTTTATACAACAGATCAAAAATCTGCTTTTTAAAAGAAAATAAGGCTGATGGCCGATAGAGACAAATGTCCAAATATCGGCCCGATATATCGGCCGGCCGATATATCGGTCTACCTCTAGTATTTTCCATTGTTAAACATTAAGTGAGTTTATCATAGAGATTTTTAAATAATTGATTTATATCACAGTTTTCTCACTCACATGTAATTACTTTCTAACTGAAATGTACTCAGTTACTGTGGAGGTAAACAAGTTGATGTAACCAAAACTTACCAAACTTACATTGCTGTAAAATAAAGATGCTATGAGGACAATCTGTTTTAATTGGACTGTCTTGCCACCGTCTGGCTCGGAGTCTCACACACACTGTCATAAATTACTTTTAGTGAGGTGTGTGTTTCTTTTGGAATGAAATGGAGATTGGGTGTGTAACAGGCAGTGTTTGGACCAAAATGCAACACAGGAAAAAACACAAACTGCTGCAAAGTCTATCTATTGAAGAAACTTCAGTAATAGAAGTTCAAAACCAAACAAAAGTACCATTAGGGAACAGACAGAGAGCGTAGTCAGCAAGGCATCAGGATCAAAACCAGGTATCAGACCAAAAAGGGGAAATAGTCCAAACAAGGTAGGAGGCAGGTCAAAGGCAGACAGAAGATTAAAACAGAAAAACCAAAACAGGAGGAGTGCTGGAAAGTCTTTCATGAAGCTGAGAACAATCTGGCAAAGAACTGGTGAACAGGGGAGGTTTAAATGAGGCTTGATTGCAGATGAGCTGCAGCTGGGTGCTCAGGTGCACTGAGTTGTCTGATTAGGTGGGCGTGTCCCACAAGCAGAGCAGCAGGGGAAAGGTGAGTGGAAAAATACTGCACCCATGGAGCAGAGCTGTGACAGGATGAGAAAAAAAAAATTATTTGTTTTTTTTTCTCTTTTACTGGGCACAACACGCCAAACTAAGGTATTTATCTGTACAGTGACATATCACTACGGTTTGAATCAAGAAAAGTTGTAGTAACTGGCTATATGTAGTGCTATCGGCAGCCCAGTGCTCTGAGACGTGTCTGTAATGTGTAACATTAGTGAATCCTGGTTACGTCCTGCCAGTCATCTACCAATCAGAGCTAACGTAACCTCACTCTTCATTTTATTGATAGACTCTCAAGTTTAAAACAGACCACTGCAGAATAACTGCTGACTGTGGGTTGGAATCAACATTAGCACTAACAGTTTAGCTCCTGTGTTAGCCTTTAGCTAACTAGCTATCGCTCTCCTGTTTATCTTTCTTCTGCTCTTCTGTCCTTTTTCTGTCTGACAGTTAGGCTCCAGTGTCCACCATCACGACAAATAATTACAGAAATCGTTTTCAGCAGAGAAAAATACAGACCTCTCTTCTCACTACTGAACTAGTCAGCAGGCGTGGTGTTGTCATAGAGACCTAGACATGCCATAAATCAATCTGGTCCTGGACGACCCAATTTGGAAACTAAGAAGTAGCATTTTGCAAAAACCAGTAATATTGTCACTTCCAAGATCATTTAGAAACTCCTCACAACCCTTCAAGAAATTGCTTTAATTGGCTCTTCATATGAACAAATCAAAGGGACGTCATGTCAAGACTGGGGGAGGACGCATTCACTCAGAGCAAATGCTGAATGCTGAGCCCTAACCCTAATGCCGCGGCCACACCAAACGCGAACACGCGAATTTACTCGCGCGAATGGCCTGTCACGCGCCGCTGGACTTTTTTGACAAGCTGAGGCGCGAACACGCGAATGCGCGCTACTGCGCATGCGGAGTAGAGAGCTCGTTCATTTAAAGACCGAGAGTCCGAAAGAGCATCTGAAAAACAATGAGCTGTGGTTTCCAAAGCATGACAGGAGAGTGTGTGAAAGCTTTAGAGATCACAATCAATGCCTGCTGCCTCTCCCTGGTAATCGACCAGCCCTGCTTGGCTGTTCCCTGCGATCTCATCCCCGACCACCCGAACCCCCAACCCATGTTCCCGGAGGTCTCCCTGGGGATAATGAAGGGGTGGAGGAAAGAGAGGAGCACAGAGAACTTCTATCTTTTCCCTGGCTCTGCCCCTGCCCCGCTCCTTCCTCCTCTCTATCAGGCTCAAAACTCCACTGAGGAAAACACAGTCAGACTCAGTGATGACCCGTGCAGGCAGATCCAGCTGGGAACGAATGTTTTCAGAACTTACATTCAAAACCTGTCTCCTCAGTGACTTTCAACCAAGCCTGCTCCTGTTTTTCTGGTCTCTGTAGAGTACACACGTCGTATCGTATAACTCTGGATGATGACACACCGCACAGATTGTTTTCTCCTCCATCCTCCGGCGGAGTTGGAGCTGGAGCAGGCGGCAGTTGCCCCCCAACGTCGTCAAACAATGACGTCGTGGGGGAATATTTTGAACTCGAGCGAATTCGCGTCTACCACCCAAAAGAGGGAACGCTCCCAACGCACCGCGCCAAACGCGCGAATCACGCCGCCCGAGGCGAATCGGTGGCTAAACGCGTCTTTGCATTGACTTTGTATGTAATCGCGCCGCAAATTGGCGTTTAGTGTGGCCGCACCATAACCGCTGTTTTACACCCCTTGGTATATTTTGGATTGAAACTACACCAGGGTACAGTTTGTACAGGGGGTGAATACAGCCGGTTACCCCTCATCTGATAAGCTATCTAGCAAATTTAGAGAGATTTTTACCCATGCACTCATTTCGGTTTCAATGTTCATTCCACTGAAAACTTTTTCAGCACTTTACTTTGCCATCAGAAAGCCTGTTTGATTTTGATGCGCTATGATTGGCTGTTTCAGTTTGAGGTGTCAAAGAGACAAAACACAACCTAAATAATGAATGTCATCAAAGGATGTTGCAGACACACATGGTCACTTTTTTTGATCCAGTGTTTTCATAGGTAAAAGCGACTCAGTGCACCAAAGGAAAAAGTGCGGAAACTTCTGATTTAATTGACGAGCCTTAGAAATTCCAAGTTACCTCCCTGGTTAAGTTTGTCACAGACTTTCTCTGATACTCATGAGTCAAATCAGGAAACTGGAAGAGCAAAGTTAAGTTTATTATCAAAATACTCTATTAGCTGCTCAGGGGGAAGACTGATTTCAAGTAACACGCAGAACAAACATTTTGACGGCTGCTGGGTAATCTGGGAGATTTACTGCTCAACATGATGCAAAATAGAGATGCAAAAATGTAAAATTCAGAATATATCAGTAACACCTGGATCATAAATCTGATTGGCTGATGAGCATGTCTGTGTTGCATCGACAAGTTATTGTTTGAGGCTATATAAATATAAATATGATCATGAATGAAGGTAAATAAAGCTGAACCCATCATCTTTTCCAACCCTCTGCACAATGTGTCCATCTGCCAAGTGTAAATATGTGTGTGTATATTATACTTGGCAAGAAAATACCAGGGGATCTGCTCTCTACAATCCCTTCTACTTCAGAATACATTACCACATCTATTAACTCTCAAAGTGGAAAACAATTGGCTCGGAGAGACAAAGAGAGACATCTGTTTGTTCTGAGCCGCTCAGCATGAGGAACACCCAAACGTCACATTAATGACTGTGTCAGAGCCATCACTCCACACCTGCCGCTCTGTTTGAATCAAACATTCAAAGAGTCCAACACTCCCTCAGTCTGAGCTTCACCTCAGAGAACAAACACAGAGCTCCCCTCGCTGTCACATCCACTGCTGCCGCTTTGTCTTCCTCTGCACACTCGGCTCTAATGAAAAATGTAAGAACTAAAGAGTGTATTTACCAAAGTTATTCAGCAGAATCTATCAGCGGAGTCTGTCTGCTTATTCAAATGGAAATGGTACAGGACTGGAGGAGCACAGCACACCTGGGTCCCACTTTTCATCGTCTGGCATTTTAAATGACTCACTGAATAACTCTCTGAGCCTGTGGTCGGTAACAGCTCACTATCAGAGCAATTCTGGACAAAGCCGGGCAGATTGGTGCTGAAGTGTCTCTCTGTGCCTGTCTGTTATATTTTCAAAAGCTTATATGAATTTTTAAAACCAGAAACAGCACTGACATTGCTCTCTTCGAAGCCACCAGATGCTGTTGACAACAAAAGGGAATTTCAATTCTAACAGACTTTGTGTGCGATAAACTGAGCCCAGAATTATTTTTGATGAGTAGATATGTCTGCCAGTGAAGCAGAGATGTTCACAAGTCTTTTTTTTTGCAAGTCCAAGTCAAGTCCCAAGTCTTTGGTCAAGTCTCAAGACTCAGTCTAAAGCTGCAGCCACACCGGACGCAAATTGACAAATTTAAACATGTGTCACGCCCGAGGCTGGACGTTGAACTATTTTGACAAGCTGACGGGCGACACCCTGATGCTTTGTGTGTGCATATTCATCTCTCAACAAACCTCTACACTCAATCCCTGAGGGGCCTGCTGCCTCTCTCTGGTAATCCACCTCCACTGGCCCTGCCTGGCTGTTCCTTGTGACCTCATCCTCTACCCCCCAACCAATGTTCCCGGAGGTCTCCCTGGGGATAATGAAGGGGTCGAGGAAAGAGAGGACCACAAAAAAACTTCAATCTTTTCCCTGGCTCTTCCCCGGCCCTGCTCCTTTTTTCCTGCTCCTTCCTCCTCTCTTTCAGGTAGATGTCCTTGAGGCTCTTCATCTTTACGACAAAACTCCGCTTAGGAAAACACAGTCGGACTCAGTGATGACCCATGCAGGCAAACCCAGCTGGAAACAAACGTACCTTCAAAATATGTCTCCTTAGCAACTTTCACCCAAGCCTGCTCCTTTTTTCCGGTCTCTGTAGAGTACACACGTCGTATCATATAACTCTGGATGATGACATACAGCACAGATTATTTTCTCCTCCATCTTTCGGGGGGTTGGAGCCAGAGCAGGTGGCGGGAGTCATGTCAATGACGTCAGTGGGGGAA
This sequence comes from Halichoeres trimaculatus, assembly GCF_033239565.1. Lineage (NCBI taxonomy): Eukaryota > Metazoa > Chordata > Actinopteri > Labriformes > Labridae > Halichoeres > Halichoeres trimaculatus. The sequence goes on along the minus strand of NW_027437191.1, from coordinate 6,488,509 downwards.
TATCATCACTGATTGGCTGCCACGGCACAAGTTCAATATTTTCAACTTGTGTGTAGAGGCTTTTGACGACCCAAATGCGCTGACGTTCCAAAAGCGCCGTGCCATAATCTCATCCAAACGCATCTTTGCATAGACTTTGTATGTAATCTCGACACGAATTTGCATCCGTTATGGCCGTTCCATCAGTCAAGTCTCAAGTCTCAGCCTAAGTCAAGTCTCAAGTCTCAGTCTAAGGGTGTATTCACACCTGGATTGTATGGGGCAGTTGTTCCAAAACAGTGAGCAGCCCTCCCCGAAAGTCTGGTTTGTTTGGGCAAATGTAAACACAGCAATCACTCTAGGATACGGGAAAACACAACCTGATCCAGAGCTCCAAATTAGGTGATTTTGGCATGCTTCCATTCGAGCTCTGTAGCATTTCCTTTACAGTGAGAACACAAACGCCCCAGCAACCAACACAACTGGCTCCTAACTTTGGCTCACACAAGCCACATATACATGGACCCAAATATTTCGCTTGCATTCGGTTTATTTGCTCAAACGTAAAGAATTTAACCTTTGTATACACCTCACTCTGAAAGAAAAGTGCCAATCTGTATGGACATTTAATCGGTTTCACAGGGCTGGAATATTCCTTTCCCCAAACCGATTGAGGTATCATGTATCCACTCAGACGGAAAGTTGTCAGGGTACGTTCTTTCAGGGCACGCTCAGATATGACGTAAGACGCATCTAGAGACGTTCCTCAATTTTAAAAATGGCCGCGAGCCGTGAGCACTGGAGGAAAGTTTGCTTTTAATCCAAACTTTGAAGAACTGAACATAATTTCAAGACTGGACAGACGAAAAACTCGCATTACAGAGTATGATACATATCATATCACCTCATATATGAAAAAAAAAAAAGTCCCCCGTTTTTGATAAATCACCTGATGTTTACGTTTTTCTGCGCATGCCCCATTGACTATTCTGTTTTATTACAGCAGGGCATGTAGACCAGAGATTGGAATATTCCTTTCCATGTATACTATTGTTAGATAGTTGATAAATACATTCGAAAAGACGAAAAACTCCTCATGTAACCGTGGCTACTGTAGAGATAGGGGCAGTAATGAGCTCGATTGACAATTGTACAGTCAAAACAGTAGTGGAAGAAGAACAAGAATGAACAACAGCAGCAGAAGAAGAAAAGACTGAAGAACCGAGGAAAATGAGTCGGGGACTCACATGCTGGAGCACTAAAGAAAAAAGTGCCTTATCGAAATGCCTTAACACAGTCAGGAAACTTAAAAAAAATTATATATATAATATAGCATAGAGCAGAAGAGCGATAAACAGAGGAGCGATAGAACACAGACTAACAGACGTTTGTGATAATGTTCATTCTAACCCACAGTCAGCAGTTATTCTGCAGTGGTCACCTCCTGGACACTGAACTACAAACTCAGTTAACAAAGTTAGCCCTGTGTGTTCTGTTTCCATCATCCCTCTTTATCTCTGGAGTACTGAGTTGTCATAGAGCCACACCAAACAGGAATTCAGCCCAATCCTTGAAAAAAGGAAACATGTTTTCTTTCTGCTGTCAGTGCACTTGGAACATGAAGCGCTTTATTTCACAGTAAAATCCACTCTGTCATAGTAACATCCAGAGCGTCCTGTTTCTTCAGAGCGCGCAGCTCAGCAGTCCTCCATTGTCTCTGTCTGCTCGCCTGAACACTCATGTGATTGTCAGATTCACTTGAAATAATGAATTCAGTGTATTTCTACCCAGCCCCCCCCCCTCCTCTCTGCAGACATCATGATCAGACGCTCAGCATGTAGTGCTGCTAAAAATAACCTAAATGTGGGAACAGCACAGTCGTCGTTCTGTCAGCATGGCTCGCTTTAATGAGTCTGCTCACAGATAGGTAAACATCTTTCAGCAGACAACACCTTAGCCATGGTTGTGGTTTTTTCTTCACTGTTAAATAACGGATCAGATCTCATTAAGTCTCATTAAAATCAAGACATCAGCTCAAAGACCAGACACTTCCTGTGTTTCTGGGTTTGGTTTCTCTCATCCTTCTGGTGCCAACAGTCAAGCTCAGTTTTATCAGTTATTTGACCAGCTCTTGATACTTTTGGCGCTGTGGGCAGGAGCCAAGTCCTGCTGGAAAGCAAAATCAGCGTCTCCATAAAGCTCGTCTGCAGATAAAGCATGAAGTACTCTAAAGTTCCCCGGTAAACGTCAGACCACTAATTCACACATACAGTGTGAGTGCCGCACTGCGCAGTGCTGCAGGATTTTGGCATGCACCAATTCACATTGGATGTGTCCTCAAAAATCTTTATCACCTTCAGTCCACGCCTTCATCTTTCTGTTGATGTCCTTATTGAAAGAATGTGTTGTGTCATGTAGAGTTATGAACTTTTCCACCTCCAAGAATAACTTTTCCTAGTCCAAAATGTCAGATATCCTTTGGGTCAGACCTGCTGATGACTTCTGGTCCTGTGCCAGTGACGTAGTTTTTGTCCTCAGAACAATTCTAAAATCAATGTAGAAATAAAACTTTATTTTTAATTCATTTATTTTTATCATAGGCTTGTAAAAGTCTGTTTTTAAGTATTTTTATAGTAGTATTTTTTTCTAGCTGTTGAATATGTTGATATTACCTTTGAGTAAAATATTATTATCATTATCTATTTGTATTTATTGATTAATTTATTTTTTAAAAACCAACAGCACGTGACATTTGACATCATGTGACCTTGATCAAGGGCAGAGATTTTGCTGGAAACTTAACAAAAACAACAACAGATAGGCATAAAGGTTAGGAAAGAGAAAAATTGATCTGAAATGCAAGATATTGAACCAGCAGTGGACAGATTATTTTTTTGTTCGATGAAAAGATAAGGCTTTTTTTGTCTCATCTGCCAGAAAGCTGCATCTGTGTTCAACGAATACCACCTGGGCCGCCATTATGGATCCTGTTGGCGCAGGAAAGCTTGCAAGGACAATCACAAAAACTGTCACCAGCTGAAAGTGTTTAAAAGCACTGAAAATATTTAAGACGTAGTCTGTAGCGATTCCATGATTCACCAGGTCACTGAAAAGAAATCTTTTTTTTTTCCAGAATCACTCTGAAAGCACAGCACATATATAATCATAATAAAATCTTCTGGGATGAAAACCATTTCCATCTGACCTGTTGTCACTCCAGCACTTCCAAAAAAAAGTTTTGAGACCCCTGATTTAAGGCTTAGGAAACCTTTATTGGAGTTTTCAGATCATCAGCTGATATAAATACAGCATTAATTTACCATATTAGACTTTTTCACTGTATTCTAATTTTTTGAAATACTGACTAATAGTCTATAATATATGGTCTGACTTTTTGAAGTGAACTACTGGGATAAAACTTCTCCACCACATGCTAATTTTTCAGATGTACCTTTATGCTGATGGCAGAGGCTGCTATGCACGGTTGGCCTCCAGTTTTTTTAACTAATCCACACACTCTACAGGCCTGTCCCCTCTGGGGAAATCCAGGTGCAGTGACCCACTTTGGTTTGGTGACTACTGGAGCTGGAGGCCAAACCTCTGGCTTCCTGATTGGGTAATGAGCAACTGTCCCACTGAGCCACCGTGTCACTGAAACACTTACACATCGAGTCGTCAAATGATATCTGAACACACTCATGCAGAACTGATTAAAGTGAACTTTGTGATAGTTTTCATTCAGGGGGTGGAGCAGTAACAGCTGATCACAGCTGCTTCTCCTCCCTCTGTCTTTGTCTCATGGAGAAATTACTTCAGTTGTTTTGAAGAGTTTCTTTAAATGAGCTTCAATTAACTCAAGAGTCCCCAGTTATACAATCATCAGTATTCAAGCTTTGTGTATTATATATAATGCTTCCTTTTATACAGCGTGAGCAAAGCAGTTCATCCTGCCACTCCATTATAAGGCAGGGAGTTGTGGGTAATTAAACTGATTCACAGTGTTTCCATTCAGTGAAAACAGCAGTCAGAAAAGACACTAAGCCACTCCGAGCTGTTCGGATGATTTATTATCTCATCATGAAGATACAAGTCTTTATTTTTTACTCATTTTTAAATTCCTAAGCTCCCATATTTTTACTCAGGGGGAGGTAGAGGTGCACAGACCTGGTTTTTAAAACACTGTTCTCTTGTCATCTTTGGTACAAAATAATGAACGGCGTGAAGTCCCACAGGCAGGAATCTCAAGGCTGTAACAAACAAACATATTGATCTGCTCATCTGTTTTCATCTGGTGTGTGCTGGTTCTGGCAGACTGACAGGCCCCGACTTAAACTGTCAAAGGTGTGTCTTTTCACTGATTGTCTTCCTTGAATGTTTGAAGGCTGTTAACCCTCGTATTGTGTTAGAAAGCTGCGTCTTTAATGTTAGGAGGTCAAATTTGACTTAGCTTGTTTACGCTTAAAAAACGATAGTTATCACCCAAATTTGTTTTTCACCTCATAGCAAACTTATTACGTATTCATATCCATGTAAACACTGTTTTACATGTTACATACTTTTGGCACCACAGACCTTTTATCTGACAGTATACCAGTTTTTAATGAGGACTGGATGGCACACAACCTCCTGCAGCTTAACGCTGACAAAACGGAGCTCCTCATGACTGGCTCTGATACTGAAGCCTCCCAGGTTTCTCATCGTATTGGTCCCCTCTCTTCGGCTGTCCAGACTAAACTCAGAAATCTTGGCGTTATATTTGATCAGTCCATGTCCTTCAATCACCACTTAAAACAGCTGTCCCAGTCGTGTTTATGATAAATCGTTCATTTGAAGTTTTCTTCCATTTACAAGCTATTAGCCCACTTTTAGCCCAGAGTGACTTGTACATCTTTTTCATCCTTTTCATGACACATTTGTCATGGTTTGGGTTTTTGGTTTCTGTGTTTCTGAGTTTTCTTGTGTTTTTGCCCTTGTGTTTCTTTGTATTCTGTTCTGGTTCTGTGTCACCTGTGTTAGTCTTGTGGAATGTCTGTGTCTCTTGTCTTTAGTTTGTGCTTCTTGTGGTTTTGATTTGCTTCTTGTCATGTGTTTGTCTTCTTGCGATCATCATTTCTAGTGTTTTGGTGTCTTTTATGTATTTAGTAGCTGTCTTGAGTTTCCCTGTGTTTGGTTTGGTTCTCCTAGTGTTTCCCTCCTTGTTGATTGCTCCTCATGTGTTTCACCTGTGTCTTGTTTCACACCTGTGCCAATCACTCCCTGTCTATATAGTCTCTGTGTTCAGTATGTTTCGTGTGGGTTCATTGTATGCTGTCCTTGTTTGCTGTTCCTGTCGCCGTGTCTTCGTGCCTCCTGTGTCTCCAGTGCCTTTTGTGAGTTCCTTAGTGTTTTTGGTTTTTGTTTCTTTTGTTGGAGTTTCATGTCTGGTTTAAGTTTTTGAGTTCAGTTAAAATAAAGTTTCATTTCAATCTGCATTTGGGTCCTCCACCTTTTTGTTTTTTTTTCCCTCTGGACTTTTCATGACAACATTCTTTGACTGCAGTCAAAAAATGCATCATAATGCGACTTAAAGAGGGATTATTTGTTTATCAACTACAACATTTGGATGCACGCGCAACTTGGGTGCAGAAGCACTGCAGAGTATAATGGTTTGTCAACTAACATGGAGGAGTTAACCACCAAAAACTTTTTTTTTTTTTTTTTTCTGAATATTATCACTTTGACGAATGCTTAATGGATCCCAGGTTTGTGAAATAGCAGAGAGAGGATAGAAGAGATCTAACCTTGCAGAGCAGACGAACCTGCCTGATTCAGTTTCAGAACTCCTGCAGATCCATCTTGTCAGGCTCCAATGACCAACGATTTCACTCGGCTAAATTCTGACTGGCCCAATCAGGGAAGAGAGGCGGGAGCTATGGGAGCAGACGTGACGTCAGCAGACTTTTGTACTTGTCAGCGTTCCTTTGATTCTTAAGTTAACTTTACAAAAACAGCAGCAGTCGTCTAACGCCTTTTTCACAACTGTTTCTCGTGTTCCTGTAGTTGTTCATCTATTGTTCCTCAGCAGCGGCAAACATAAGCTACGTCATACCGTGGCTCGATGCGGATTGGCCTGTGTTAATCAGAACGGTCGTCCAATCACCAGCTGCTGATTTTTTTTTGAAGGTCCTGCCTCTGAAAACAAATCTGAAGAGATGCTACCCAGATGGACGAGTGAAATATTTCCGTGGCGGATATATGAAACTGTCCGTATGGCGTGTCAGGTTAGAAGAGATCAGCAAGTGGACAGATATTAGGTGGACAGATGTTTTTAGCGGAGAGACCTGGCGTGTACCCAGAGAGGAATTTAAACACACAACTGTCACTCGATGCTCATGACTGCATTACCAGGACGTAAACATGTGTCAATAAATCAGAAACTCTCCCAGACCAAAAAGAGCACACAGACTGCTGAGTCTGGGACCCGGTTCATAATAAAAGAACCAGAAAACTACGTCCAGAGGTAATTATTTACCAGCAGACATCGCTGGTGTTTCAGTGTAAAGTGTGACCCTGTTAATTGGTGACTCTCCACCGTTAATCACTGATACTGTCAGCTGAGAGTCACCAGTTAGCATGGTCGCTATTAACTCCAAAACACCGGTTGCTCTGTGACATCAAAACTTGATAGACGTTGCCTCTGTTGTATAGTATCGTTTCTAAAAACTGACCACAGAAAAACCGTACGTTTTTATGCTGCTAACAGGTTGAATTTAGTGTTTAAAAAATGCTAACTCAACTGAATGAATGGCGCTGAACGCTGCTTCTGCAGTCAGAATGATGATGATGACTGATAATCCCTCTATACTCTAAAGCACCTGATGGTCCTGATAATAGGGGTTTTTAACAGAGGTGTCCAATAGTGGAACCATCTACCTTCAATCAGGATTCCGTACCCACCACAGCACAGGAACCGCTCTCCTCAAAATAACCAACGACCTCCTCCTCTCCTCTGACTCTGGCAAACTCACCATCCTCATTCTCCTGGACCTCACTGCCGCCTTTGACACCATCAATCACTCCATCCTGTTATCCCGTCTCAAATCCCATCTCCTCATCACCGACGACGCTCTCTCCTGGATACAATCTTATCTGACAGACCGGAAACAATTCATCTCCACCAACAGCTGCTCCTCCACTACTGCCCCCCTGTCCCAAGGTGTCCCTTAGGGCTCAGTGCTTGGTCCCCTCCTCTTTATCCTGTACCCCCTCCCCCTCGGTCAGATTATCCATCACCACGGTCTCCATTTCCATTGTTGGATGACATTCAATTATACATATCCACAAATTCCATCAACCTTCAGATCCACTCCACCCTCACTGACTGCCTCTCTGACATCAACTCCTGGTTAGAAACAAACTTCCAGTTCCAAAACAGACATCATCGTCATAGGTCCTCATTCCCTCACCTCCACAGCCATAGGTTTCCACCTCACCTTCAACAGCACCACCCTTTCACCCGCACCCTACTGCCGTAACCTTGGAGTCATCTTGGACAGTTCCCTGAATTTTAACCAACACATAAAATCAGTAACAAAAACAGCTTTCCACCACCTCAAAAATATCGCACGCCTTCGCCCCTCTCTCTCCTTCCCTGCAGCTGAAACCCTTATTCATGCTTTCATCACCTCACGCATTGACTACTGCAATAGCATACTCTATGGCTCACCATCCACCCTCCTCAATAAACTTTAGTACATCCAGAACTCCGCCGCTCGCCTCCTCACTCACACCCGTTCCCGAGAGCACATCACCCCCATCCTTCACAACCTGCACTGGCTCCCTATCCCATTCCGCATCACATTCAAAATCCTCCTTCTTACCTACAAAGCCCTCCATAACCAGCCCCCCCCCATACCTCACCAACATGCTCCACCCCTACATCCCTCCCCGTCCCCTCCGCTCCTCGGATTCTAACCTCCTCACCGTCCCTAGGACCAAGCACCGAACCTGGGGGGACAGAGCCTTTTCAGTTGCCGCCCCCTCTCTCTGGAACTCACTCCCTCAAAACATCCGCGACTCCATTGACCTCACCACCTTCAAATCCAGTTTAAAAACACACCTCTTCTGCACTGCTTTCAACCAGTAATCCAAAGTCCCTTCTCAATGCTCTATGTTTTTACCTTTGCACTGTAACCTTCTGCTTTTATCTGTTTTCTGTTGTTCACGTATCTTTTATCTGCACTTTTAACTTTTTATGTAAAGCGACTTTGAGTTTTTTTGAAAAGCGCTCTATAAATAAAATGTATTATTATTATTATTATTATTATTATTATTATTATTATTATTATTATTATTATCTACTGTCACTGTATGAATTAGTCTGGGTTTGAATTTGTCATTAGGTGGTTAGAAAGAATAATTGGTGACAAAGAGTGCAAAAAGCCAGCTGTCTGCAGACACTTGTGAAACACTGAGGTCTGTTTCCATCTGTCATTCTGTACGTCTGAGCATCCCCTCTGATGTAAAAACAAAGCAGGAGTTCAAATCAAAGTCTTACGTTTTAACGGATCAAATCCATCATGGAGAAGACGCTGCAGTCATCCCATCTGTTGTGGTTTTCAACAATGCATCGTGACGACAGGTGGTTAACAGAGCGCTTCAAATCTGCTCAGAGCAAGGTGTAAGATTTTAATCCAAACTTCTGCTGACATTAAAATTTTCTCAGACAGTGCAGCCTCTGAAATTCAATAGGCACATGACGAACATCCTAAGTTAGGAATTGTATTCAAACAAAACAACATATGACCCTCTGCAGAGCTGGTACAACACGGTGAGAGAGTGAGATCAGATTTAAGATCACTGAACATGAATGAAGGGATGGCACACAGAGAGGCAGTGGGTTACTATGATTACGTTCAGTTCACTTCTCAACATTTAATCTTATTTATGAATGAATGGACTTCCTCCCTCCTGTGTGGCTCTTAGATTGAAAACGCTCAGGCTGTCGACCCAAAATGAGCCAAGAAATGTGTTCACAACCTGTGAGGGAGGCTCAGGCTGAAAAACGAACCGAGTGACTTTTGGACCGGCAACAGTTCTGTAAAGACAAACAAGAGGAGCTGCTTCTCGAGCTCATTTAACTCTCACAGGAGGGTGGGAACAAGAAGAAAATTTGACTCTACCCGTCCTAAACATGCTGAGCAGTGCTGTCCCAGCCTCCCAGCTCTGGCAGGACTCCACCAGCCCTGCTCCTTCTGTCAGGCCTCCTGTTGTTCTGGCGTGGAGGAGGATTTGGAAGACAGATGCAGACTCTACCCGTGGCTCTGGCCAGTCTATTCCATCTATCTCCTCTTTTTGCCCGGTTGTGTCTCCTGAATGTGATGAATGGTGTCTTCCAGAGTGGCAGAAATGGCTTACAGCAGTCATAAACTCTGTCTGATCCTTTGTGGCAGGGCCTCTGTTTATTCTACCATAAAGAACGGCCAGGAAATGATGGAGATTTTCAGTAAAATTCACTTTACTTTAGTCCACTTGATGTGTGTCCTGGGTTCTTTCAGAAGGCAGAATTTGATTTGGTGAAAATGACGGAGGTCAAGCAGCTCTTTTGACACATTTATTACTGTAACGGACTTCTCATCAGGATTCCTGGCAAAAGCCTGCAGAGACTCCAATACATCCTGAACTCAGCAGCCGGGATTCTGATGAGAATGTGGAAACACGACCACGTCGCTCCCATTCTTCACTTACTCCACCAGCTCTCCGTCTCCACCAGGACTGAGTACAGGTTTCCCTCCTCACACACCGATGCATCCATGGACATTCCCCCTCCTACCTCAAAGAGCTTCTAAAGCCACGTTTCCACCAAGCAGACGTCTCAGTTCGTCTCAGTATGGCGCACATTTTGTGGCGTTTCCACCGACTTATCCCCGGATAGATCCCCAAATGACCGAGCTGAGCCGTCCCACTTTTTGGGACCCTTTCATATAGGTGCAAGACTGAACTGATCCGCTCTCTGAAGGTGGAGCTACAACACAGCAGACCGTTGATTGGTCAAAAGAATCGTCACTTACCGTGCGAAAGTGGCTGCATTTCTCCTGGTGGCACACAGACTTCTCTGAAACAAAGTCTGATTGCACTTTGTATCAAAGAGCTTCATGGAAATCACAGAGAGGACGAAATGCTGCATGTCTTCCATTGTTGCTCTTTGTTTACTGTGTCGTGTTTTTCTTCTTTGTTGGATTTAATAGAGGGGTAAACTGTGTTGCGCTGCTACGGCGTCACTTCATTGTTAAACAGCTGCGGCTTTCAGCATTTGACTTACACGCCGCCCACCACGAGGGGGCACAGTTTGCTGTGGAAACGAGAACAGGATCAGGTTAACTCAGGGTTCCTACAGCTCAAGGCAAGTTCAATTTAAGACTTTTTAAGACTTTTTAATGACGTTGGAAATCAAATTTAAAAACAAGTCCACAATGAACCACAATTAAAACAAACAAAACTAACAAACAAAAACACCACATGAATTACCTGGGTTAGAGGCAATTTTAACCCAATGTTTATTTTACATAAAACATCACTTTTTACCTCTTTTTAACCCCATTTTTACAACTTTATGCCTTTTTTGCCCCCATCCACTGTCACAACCATTTTTGGAATTTTTACAGTTTTTTAAAATTTAATTTCAAATTTAATTCTCAATTTTGCTGCCATAATCAATTTTCCTAAGCCACTTTTGGATTTTTTTGCCAATTTTTCCTATTTTTTTTCTCTCTCCAGGCACCCTGAGTAGAACAAAGACATGCGTCTGCTTTAAAAGTTCCTGGTGCAACCACATCACCGTTTTCTTAGTTCCGCTATTGTGATCACACAATGTTGCTACGAGAGTAATTCAGGAAATTATTTAGTAAAATAGATAAATGTTACTTAATATGTTTTTTTTACTTCAAACTAACATAAATCTTACCAATGTGTTCAAATTTTTAAGACTTTTGAAATTTGGATTTAAGACTTTTTAATGCCAATTCAGGCCTTATTTTTAGAGTTATGAATTCAATGCCTTTTAAGACTTTTCAAGGATCCGCAGGAACCCTGTTAACTGTACCAAACTGTGCCAAACTGTACTGAACCGAACCAGACTGCTTGGTGGAAACGCAGCTTAAATCCACAGAACACAACATGTTTCCCCCGCTCCACCCACTCAAACCTGCTCCATACACCAAAAACCAGACTGGGGCCTTCTGTGCTGCTGCCCCTAGTCTGACACGTCAACAGCAACATCACCAACACAATCTACTGACTGTTTTAAAAACGAGCTACAGACATTTCTTTCTAGCAAAGGTTTTAGCCACCTCTGATGCTTTTAAAATGTTCTGTTACAAGAAACTCTCTTTAGTTGTTTTTAAACTGTTTTTAATTGTTTTATAACTGTTTTATTGTCCCCTTTTGTCTTCTCTTATTTCCTATTTTCTGTTTTTATGAAGCTGTAGCACTTTAAGATCTTTTGATAAAAAGGGCTACATAAAAAAAAATCTATTTTTTTTTTATAGCATTTGTAATTAATCAATCTAATTAATTTCATTTTAATCTCATACCTGCCTAAGGTCTCCAAATAAGGAATATAAATAGGACGTTACATAATTGTAGAGCATGACCAATCAAATGAATACACGAAGAAGAGAAGATTTGTGACTCCACTTCTTCTTTTTTTAACTGGCCAATATTAAAACATCAGTGTTCACTGCCATTGATATTGTTTAACTGTTTATAGAGTTTAAATAAGGAAAATATATGGGGGGAAACGGGGTCTGGAGGAGCTTGTCAATTAAAATCCTGCCTGTAAACTACTGTGGGTGAGAGCGGTGCGCTCTTTGGACGAGAGCTCAGCATGGATATGAGGAGAAGATGTGAGATGGTAGAGGCTTGGGAAGACGCTGCAAGTCAGAAAAGTTCAGGCAGCTCACACTCCAACTGAGGATGTGTTGTGGTAGTTCAGAGAGTAAGAGCGGCGCCATCGTGAGAAAAGACGACGGAGATCATGCAGAGGATCAAAGGATGGAGCGCCCGAGATAAACTCGGTCAATAAAAAGTACGTTTTGTCTTTTTTGGGGGGTCAAAAACAGGAAGAGACATAAAAGGAGGGAGTCCACCCTTCCTAGGTAGTTTAGGTGTTTACATAACCATAAAAAACAATTTTATTTGGGTCTTGAAAGATCGTTCATGATGAGCTGAAAAAATAACAATGAGTGTTAATTTTTATAGCGCGTAAATTTGCAGCGTAAGTAATTAATTAATCTAATGCATTAAAGTTACAGACCTAATTATTAACCATTTAAGTACCATATGAATGCTCTATTTGTTAACTCTTTCTTTTATTGATTTCTTTAAAAAAATCAGTCACTAAATGTGCTCAAACATCCTTGTGTCATCACTACAACCCTATGGAATCAAAGCTCACCTGTCCTTCAGGTGTCTTTTCATAGATGATCAGAGGTTAATTTTCTGCGGTGTTACGTGCTGCGTAAACTCTGCAAACTCTGCTTCTGACCAAGGAACATGTTCTCCATTAGGGGGCGATATGAGGAAAATATTTCAGGATGTTTGTACGTCAGGATCAGGATCTGGATTTTATCAGAATTATTTTTCATATTCAGACTATTTTAACCTGCAAATGACATTTTAAGACCTGCATTTTATCCTGCGTTCTAAACTATTTCTCTGCACCAGTTTTTGTCCTTTCTGCCCCATTTCATAATGTTAATCTTGTTTTGTGTCCTCTGTTTATTTTTTTTAATAGAATAGAATAGAATAGAAAATACTTTATTTATCCCCGAGGGGAAATTCAGAAGTCACCGCAGCATTTAAGAAAACAAAAGTAAGAAAGAGTATAGAAAGTGCAAAAATGTCCATAAGAAATTAGATGACGACATCCTGTCCACCACTCGTCCACCACTCTCCAGCCCTGCCAGCCTCCACCTCCACAGGGTCCAGGACTGAGCCTCCCCAGAAGTCTGTTCAGTCTCTGTCTCCTGGATCCTGTCTGCTCACAGCAGGCGAAGCTCCTCCGATGTGTAGCGGCGTCCGATGTCCGCTCCGTCAGCCACGTCCGTGAACAACACGATGCCGCTGGGTTAGCACAGCTAGCTCGTCCATCCCCCGGGGCTAGATCCCACGTTCCCAACAACGATGGATGGAAGGACAGGTCCACGTCGTCACCTCCCAGCTCACATCCGAGAACCAGCACGTCGTCCTCACCTCCTCCTCCTCAGCTCGAGGGAAATCATCAAGCCCTACACTAGTTAGCATTGACATGCTACAGGCTGCTAACAGCTAATTTTGCATGTAAACAATGCAGCCATGGTTACATGTAGGATCTCCAGACAAACACAGGAGAAAAGTAGTAAAAAATACCGCCGAAGCCACAAAAAGTTTGGTGTCCGTGACCAACAATGAACCATACAAAGTGATGATCCACTCCAAATACAAAGATGACGAAAAAGAGACGAAGAAATTACAAGAAACCCTCACATTTTCACATCATGACTCCTTTGAAATGTCAGATGTAAGAGTTGATAAGTTTCTGTAGAATGTTTACAGCTGTTGCTTTATACAAGCAGCTTATGCACAGTCCAACAGTGTAGCTTAGTGAAACGTGACTAGATGTCTTTTGGTTTTGTTTGAAGACGCAGCTTTCTTTCCTTCTCAGTCTTAATTCACTCCAGCTCAGTCAAAATTATTTACCAGAGAATAAATAGAGTTAATGATGAAAACTATTTTGGTTGTAAATGAATAAAATAATTATCTAAGCTAAGTTCCTCATGATCTCTGGTCATGCTAACAGCAGGCTTGGAAAAGCTGTCCATACGTCTCTTTCAGGTCATTCATTCTGAACATGTTCATGTGACTCTCTCAGATGCTCTGGTTATCTAACAGGATTTATACTGTTTGTCTTCTTGAGCTGTTTCCAGGAACTCCTTAGAATTGCCTCAGACACTTTCACAAGGAACATATAATAAAACCTTTACATGTATCTGTGGCAGCCAGGGACACATGCCACGTCATGCTTAGCTTGTTTTGTTCATATCCAAAGGTTTTTCAAAGTGATCGCTGCATAACTCCATCGACAGGTGACCAAGAGACAGCCTTGGCTGTATTGAGCTCTTTGCTTTATTCTTTAAAGGCTAAAGGGAAAATGTTTTATTCCTGAAGTATGACTTTGGAGGGCAGATGATGAAGGTTCACAATCAAAACAAAGCTCTGGGCCCTTTCACTTAAAAACCATTTCAGTTCAGTCTGCCTTTTTCCACATTAACGTGGAACAGAGACTCATTTAGTCTGAAGAGAAACTTTTTTTTTTTTTTTTCATTCTCCAGGTCTAAGGTTTCCAAAAAACCTTCAGAGTCCATTATCAGCAACATTTCTATGAAGCAGATGTGGTAGCATGTGGCTAGCATAGGCAGTTGTAAAGTGTTTTTTATTTTTAAAAAAAAATCTAGTTAAAATATAATTTAAAAACAAACATATCATGTTTATTTCCTAACAAAGAAAACACCTTTATCAATAGTGATGGAATCAAAATCAATTAAAAAATCAGTTATGTGTGCTAATTTAACTTTTTACAGTACCAGAATTCATGATTCAAACCGCAAAACTGAAAACAAGCTCTATAGTTTCAGCTCTTCTTCTAAGAACACACTTACCCACTCTATTGTCACACACTTAAGTCTCCCAACAGCTTTTGGGACAAGGGGAAAGTTTCCTCAGACTGTCTGTGTTTTTAGATAGTCTCTTTAAGCTCACCATCCCCCTGAATTTTACATTTTTCGTATTAACCGTTGTCTTAAAATCACCATCAGAACCCAAACCCTGTCATCAAAGAATTTGGCCTTCTTTAGAGAAACTTGTAATGTTTTAGGGTCTGTGTGGCTTGATAAAGGCCAAGGAGAATGGAGAAATACTGCAGGCAGAAACTCAAGTCCACACCATACTGGGATTTCACCAACTGCTCGTTGTTTATTTAACATCCCAGTGTGTCCAATCAGTGCGGTATGCAGTGGCGTTTTCTCCCGGAGGCCAAGGGAAGCCATGCTTCCTCTCTTTTTTTCAGACTGTAGCTGTGTTTTAATGAAAATACTCCTTTTTAACAGTTTCGATAATTCTTCTGTGTTTTTGTCACTGTCATCTCCTCCTTATTTCTCTTCTCTACTTATTGAGCATTTTATGTTTATGTTAATGAGTGGTGAAAATACAATACTGCACACTGTTGCCTGCAAGGAAGCCAAGCAGAGTTGGCGTCCCTTGGAGAAAAAAACCCCAAATGATCAACCAATCAGATGAGGCTGGGGTCATGACACTGCTCACCTGTGATTGGCCAAGACTGTGTCAAAGGAAGCCACCCCGTCTTTGGCCTCAAACCAATGAAATCACAGTATCCTCATCATCAAGCCACTGAATGAAATCAGGGAGGTTAGCACATTAGCAGTGTGCATGAAGCGGTCGGTTGTGTGTTTGAGCGAGGTTGAGTAAATTAATAAGATGTTTAAGATAAGTCAAGAGGACAATGTACGTGTGTGAATGAGTGACTGAGGGTGGGAGAGTGAAGGGAGTGTGTTGGTGTTCAGAGTAAGTAAAATAAGCGCTCTCTGGGCACTCTAACAGGTCGTTCCATCACATGAAATAGTGACATACAAGCTGCAACAAAGTCTTTTATGTACCCCACTCCCTAAAAATCACACAGATTAGAGGCTTTGTCTCACTTGGCTTCCTCAAAAGAAATCCCCACGCCACGCCACTGGCAGTATGTGTCTCAACATCAGGTAAAAACAGAAGTAAAAATCATGGGCACGGTTTGATGACATTGCCACCAGGTGACTAAGGGACATTTCGTAATCTCGACTGTCAGTGGCGGACTGGGACTGAAAAACAGCCCTGGACTTTAACTCGGCCCAGCCCATAACAACAGAACGCACCCCACTGGACTTCTCCAGAACGTCCAGATGGCCGGACAGGCCCACTGAGGCAGCGGCCCACCGGGAAACCTCCCGGTGCTCCCGATGGCCAGTCCGCCCTTGTCGAATGTTACAAAATTTTAATTTTAATTTTTAAACGACCATTGCATCGCTCCATCGTTCATCCATCTGGTGCTGATGTGAGCTACAGCTGGCCCTGCCCACTGCACAATGTTATGTTGAAATTGGGTATATTTAACGTAATTTTTAAATCCAAATCAGGTCTCCTGAAGGTGCAGAATGAAAGTTTTTGTTATGTCTTTTTTGGACATTGTATGAAGGTCAGATTTGTGTCTAAAAAAGGTCCTCTAATGATGTCTGAATGTTTGGATCCATATCCATCGTCTCATTGACGTCTAGATTTGGTCTGCAAACCATGTCCAAATACTGAATGTCATTTCAACGTCCAAAAAAGGTCAGATTTAGATGTCAAAATTTGTGCCTACGTCTAGATATGGTCTTCGACTGACCCAATACTGACGTGATCTGATTGTCTCTACGATGTCTGATAATTGGTGGGTGGTCATGAGGGGTCCATTCACCATGCAGGTCAGTGATACTGCCCCCTGCTGGAAATGAAAACTGCCATTCAAATATCAAAATACTATAACACAAACTGATTTAATTTTTAGATACTTCCAATACATATTTCATATGTATGTATGTATGTATGTAATTGTATGTATTTATATACATATCTCTTTATATGCCTGTATATAATATTTTGTACACTGTACATATTTATGCATAAGTTCATATATTTTTATATAAATATGTATATTTGTGTACTTGGATGTGTGTACGTATACATTGATGTAGACCAAAACGCTATTTAGATACTTATATTGAAGATATCATATTGTTCCTATTTATGAACGAACGAGAGAGTATGTATATGTGTATGTATATGTGTATGTATATGTGTATGTATATATATATATATATATATATATATATATATATATATATATATATATATATATATATATATATATATATATATTTATCTTTTTCTTTTTTCGTTCTTTTTTTACTTTTTGAGATAAGGGTAGGCGTTATAAGCTCTGCTTCAGCCTACAACTTTTCAGTCAGTGTCTGTTGTTTGTTTTGTTTTTTTGACAACTCGATCATTTTCTGTTTGTTTTTTGCCTTTGTATTCTTCTACTTTCAGTATTTATTTTCCACTGTTAAATTGACCGAAATAAATCAAATCAAAAATAAAAATAAAAAAATAATAAAATACACAAAAAATAGGCTGAACAAAAGCTGCTTTAACACACTTATCTCGGTGATGTCAGCAAAGAAACGACACAACAGCAGTTGCAGAAATGGTCTCCAGTTCCTTCCTTGTGTCTCAGTGTTTGTTGGTTGGACTGAACCAACCAGAAAACACTGAATTCTTCATCTGGAAGCACAGGGATCCTGCTGTTGCCCTCAGAGGCCAAATGGCCATCAGACGATAAACAATGGGTTCTGGTATTGCTCGCTAAGTGCCATTGTCTCTCCATCAACTCTTAATTAATTTCCCCTTTGGACAAACTGAGGCCTGGACGGGCTGAAGCCAAACTCTTGGATGAAATGATCCGTGTGTTTGTCAGAAACGCTTCACATGAGCAGCTCCTGCTTCACTGTCAAACCTTTGCCAAATCATACAATGTTGGAGTCATGTGACAGACCGAGGCCTCTGAGCCAGCACGTACTCATACACATCATCAGTCCCAGCTCAGATTATAGAAAGAGCACTCAAGCTAAAATGTGGAAATAATCAGCAAATGGGTAAAATATTGATGTTATCTATGCTCTGCTCAGAACTAAACAGCAGGGTACTGGGCTCTGGAGGATGGAGGATGTGTGTTCGAGTGTGTGTGAGTTGATTTCTGCTTTGATGTGTGTGTGTGTGCGTTTTGGTTGAGGGAAGGGGGCAGGTTGCCCAGCACATAACACAATCACCACGCCATCTGTCACTGCAGAGGAAACCTGGGCCAGCTCCGCTCAGCTATACTGTCCTCTGATCTACACGTGTGTCCATGTGGAGCGGCGCACATGTGATCATTGCAGACAGATGTTCAGCCTTTCTTTGGTCACATCAGCAGAGAGCAGATAAAAGGCCTCAGTGCAGATTAATCCTGCAATTATTTCCCTGTAATTCCATAGAATTTCTCCAAAGGGTAGAGAAATCTGGACATATCATAACGCAGTTGTCCTGAGTGATAAATGGACTGTGTTTATGTTGCATTTTCTCATCTTCTGACCGCTCAAAGTGCTTTCACTTCTACATTCCTCCATACACAGACTGCAGAGGCTGCTCCGTAAAACACCCTCAGTTACCTACACTGAACCATCCTCTGTGCTGGACTATGAGTGTGTGTGTATGGGATTAAAATGTCTAGCTACTGCCACCTCTGTCTTTCCAATCAGCACCGGTGTGATTCACAAATTGTGTCTGTAGTTAAACTCTATTTTGGTCTAATTTAGAGTTCTCAAAATCTCGAAGAATCAAACCATCAAAAGGAAAAAAGAGGAAAAAAAGATGCAAAGTCCAATCACCAGGGAGTCATATATTTTGCCCAAAAGTAATGTCAGAGAGTTGTAAAAACTAAATGCAGCATGTTTAAAGTACAGATGAGTATTCCTGTACACAGCATTATAAGAACACCTAGAGTGTCCTAAGAAATTGACAATGTAATTATACAGTTTTTGGAGCAGAAAAACAAACAATCAATTGAACTGTAGTGAATGTATTTGAGTTGAGGTTGATGTAGAGAAAACAGCTTTCTGTCAACAGTGAGAAAATATTGTTTTTATGCACTTTTTAGCTGGAATTGGAGCAGAAGTATTTGCACTGAATCAAATTTCCCTTTCTCAAAATGCTGATTTAGCAGTTTTTACATGATATTCCAGCTTCAGGCCTCAGATGGCAGGAGCCCGTTTGTAAAGGTGTCTTGTTTTAAAGGTCCCATATTCTGCTCCTTTTCTGCAGTTTAATATGGATCATTGATGTCTTCATGAAATGGTAGTAACATGTTTTGGTCCAAAAAGTCAATAAATCCAGTTTCCAGCTCTCAAAGCCCCTCTGTTCAGAACGCTCTGATTTAGTGGGCGTGACCTTCATATGTAAATGAGCCACCGCTGATACCGCCTCACTCTTCCATGTCACTGAGAACAATGTTTAGAAAACAGCTAAGCTTGTTTACCGTAACAATACAGGCAAAAACAAACAGGCTAACTGCAGCTAAATTTAGCATCCTGAAGCTAACACAGAGACAGGGGGGACGCTGAGGAAAAGCTCTTACATCTGCTCCACAGCACACAGCATTTAAAATACTCACATTTCCAGGGTCTGAGGTTTGTTGGTGGATGGTTGGTTCGCTAGCCCTCTGTTGTACTGTCCGAAGTTGGAAAAGCAGTCGGCAGTGGAGTGACTAGCACACACATGCACAGTTTTACTGAGTGTAGCTGGCACATTGCCTTCATAAATGAACTTTAGCCACTTAGTCTTGTCTTCTTCCAAGATGGGTAGCTTGTGGATGGAACTATGTGGCTGTTTACAGCCAAAAACAGAGCAGTGATGGCTACTGAAGCAGCAGCAGGGAGGGGAGTGGGCGGGGAGGGGGTTCGAGGGTATCTGCTCCAGTGGACCAATCAGGTCAGACTTGCTCCTGATTGATCAAAAAAGAGAGTCGCTGACGTCGGCGCATCCCCAAAATCCAAACAGCTCGTTTTAGGTCAGGTCAGGTCACTAAAATACTTAATAAAGTGATTTTTGCATAATATGGGACCCTTAAGGACTGAACAAAGCAAAACGGTCAGGTCAACTCCAGGCCTCATGAACTCACATATTTACATACTGACACTTTACTCAGGACAAAACAAAGCGTGTAGGCATAAAATGACTCTGTAAGTGCCAGATATCAACACAGTAATACGTCATGATCTCTCTGAACTTTTGAATTCCCGTTCACTGTCTTAAACTGGGGCTTGAACTTCCTTCTAACCAGACCATGGAGCTAGCAAAAGTCAGCACTCAGAAACAGAGACACCTGGACCTTTATGCATGACCAGCTATTAGCGGGGATAATGCACCGTTTGTGCTAACAGTGGGTAAAAAAGTTGATTAGCAGTATGTATGAGCCAGGTAACAGGTCAAAAGAGCGTTAAATTTAATGGAGGTATACCCCACCATTATGGGCGTTAATTTAAGGATTACAGCGTCTGTTCAGCTGCTTAAAGGCGGACATTGCGAGATGCGTTACCGTTTGAGTCAAAATATGTAAAAACAGTGAACAATCCTTTGGAAAAGTGGCGATGTGTAGCCATTCAGCAAATTTAAATTTAGGAGAGACAACATTTTTTTAGTGAGCAGATGAGATAAAGGAGACAATTGAAGTCTCAAACTGGCAAGGCTCGCTACTGTCAGTTTTATAAGTTTGATTCACTTTTTGCTTTTATACGTCTGGGTCCTTCAAGATGTGTGTGGTGAAATGTTGGGGTTCATAAACTGCTTTGAGAGTTATTCATGGAGGTGCTGAGACATTGCTGCAGCGCTTGTTTCTCAAAACAGCTTTCATATAACAGATTTTATTATTGAGGTTTTCTACTGTGCGCTCAGAAACACCACACACATTTAGTCTGTTCAAGATCACCAAACTTTCTCTTTCTCTTTGTCTGATTGACTCACTGATAATGGCTGTTTGTGATTTCTTGTTGAATAATCTCCATTTCTCTGGCAAAAAAAAAAAAAAAACTTTTCTTGATCTTCTCAAAGTCAGACCGTTACCACTCATCAGGTTTATCACTGTTTATGAGTGGTAGACATGCGCAAATCAAGTTTGTTTGACTGGGTTTTCCAAGGGGTTCTCCTTAATTATGACATGATCGGCACCTGTGTCTCTTTTATGGCGTAACTATGTAACAGGCTGATTATTTGCAGTCATGCATGCAGCTAACGCTGCAGCCAAACGGGCCGTTCCATACCACAACATTAGGACTAATGGTCCCGTTTGTTAAATGACTGAACATGCAAACGAGCCCTGGTTCTGAGGCCAAAGTCACATATTCTCTCCTAATTACACAACAGTTTGGGGCTTTCCATACATAGCTTCCTCCAGCATGAGGCTTGAGCAGCTGCAACATCCTCTTACTTGTTTTTTTTCGTCAGCGTCTGCACTTTTATCTGAGTCTGCAGAGCAAAGGGAGGAATGACTGCCCTCAGTAAAAACAGAGTGAGGTTGATTTTGAGGTTTCTAGTCATAACACTTACATCTCTGGAGAATCTGTGGGTATTTTCCAAGTCTTATTTGCAAGTTGTCTTACAGAGCAGACAATCTATCTGACAATTTTTCAGCTTCAAAAGAGACAAGTGATATTTATACTTAAGACAGGGGCAGTGAATGCAACTCTTTCTGAAAAAATCCAACTTTGTGCTGTAAAGTGCTCTTTTATAACCCTTTTGTGCTTCTGTGTTATAAAATCTTTAGCAAACTGAGAGGACTGAAGGATTTCTTTTGATAAAGAAATGATTCATCTTCAGCACTAAAACACCTCCACTTGCATAATGCTCTCTTCACTGTCTGATCATTTCTCCAGTTTTGTATTCAGGCGATGATATGGAGTAGGGGTGGTAAACACAGGGTAGCCTAAGATATGATATGTGCACAAAATTATACATATAGCAAATTATATGGAGCCCTTGAGTGGCTGCTTTTTGCAGTAGCTCTTTCTTCCCTGTTCATTTTTTCTACCATTTTCCTCTCTTTTTAGTTCTTTTTGTATTTTGAAGTCTGTTCTTAATTTTCTGGCTCAATTGTGGGATAAGGACACCAAACTGGTGAGGTTTTAACTATTTTTTTTTTCAGTTTGTGTTGGGGGATCCTACATGTAACCACAATGTAAAAAAAAATGGTAAAAGCACTGGCAGCAAAGTGTCCAGACAAATACCATTATATTACAGTCAAACACTGTAAAAACATGGCACTACATGAAATAACTGTAAAAATACAGGACTAGATTTTACAGTCAAAATAAATTAAAACACAGTACTGATGTAAACACAACACTTTCATATTAGATTTCTTTAAGGTTAATCTGTGTAATTTCATAGTATAAATTATTCATTCTAAGAAACAGTCAAATCAATCAACAGTAATTTCCTGTGAAAATACTATTTTTCCCATGTAAAATAACAAATTTGTAATGTATAAAAACAGACTGTGCGTAAAACTGAAGATAAACGTCTGCAGAGTTAAAGTAATTTTAGAAAAAAATAACATTATTCAACAGATTTTTCCTAAATTATTTTACAGCAAAATACTTTTTTTTGTGATGGTGTTTTGTAACCATGAGTGAGGAGGGCACACAGAGGATACAAGGCTCTGCTGAACATCAAGCAACACTGCATGGACCAGCTGTGTAATTCAAATTGCAGTTATTGAAAATTGACAGCTGGTCTGCTCCCTGAAGCACAGATAGCCAGTTTGCGCCCGGGAGCACAAACATGCTGTGCCACCTGTATAGCAGGGTCTCATATCCACAGTGTGTCCTCCTCACTCATGGTTACAAGCACTGTCACAACAAAAATGACTCTGCAGTGAAATAAAAGGAAAATATTTTTGGATAGAGGACAAAATGACCATGAGAGAGGAAAGAGGAACGTGTTTTTAGGAGAAGGGCAGTGTGCTTTTTTTTTTTTTTTTATTTTTTTTTTTTTTTATTCTGATTAAAAAACAATCCATTCCTGTATTTCTAGACCTTTTTTTCTTTTACATAGTTCTATGTTCCAGTATTTGACTGTAATTTTATGGTATTTGTCTGGAAACTTTGCTGCCAGTTTAAATTTTTTTTTGTTGTTGTTGTTGTTTTGTTTTTTTTTTAACAGTGAATTGCAACCATGAGTGAGGAGGTATACAGGGTTCAGCTCTGCACTTTTATTGGCACAATACCTAAAAAAAAAAAAATCCAGGATGTCATTTTAAAGATCCATCCATTTTCTATACCGCTTATCCTGTTTAGGGTCACGGGTGGCTGGAGCCTATCCCAGCAATCATTGGGCGAGAGGCGGGGTACACCCTGGACTGGTCGCCAGTCAATCGCAGGGCTGTCATATAGACAGACAACCACGCAGGCACACACTCACACCTAGGGACAATTTGGTTGTTTGGTTTGTGACCAATTAACCTGGTAAGCATGTTTTTGGACTGTGGGAGGAAGCCGGTGTACCCGGAGAGGACCCACGCATGCACGGGGAGAACATGCATACTCCACACAGAAAGACCCACCGGCCGAGGTGGGGATTTGAACCGGTGACCTTCTTGCTGTGAGGCTGCAGCGCTAACCGTTGCACCACCGTGCAGCCCCTGTCATTTTAAAGACAACTTCTGTAATTTTACAAATGTGTATAATACTTAAAAAAATACTTAAAAACCAAAGGTTAATAACTGTGAAATTCAGATGATTATTTTTTTGACTGTGTAAAATTACTGAAAATATAAGTAAATCTACTAGCATTTTGTTATTTTATAAGAAAGCAGAGAAACTCTGTTAAAAATTACAGATCATTTCCTGTAAATTACATTTTTTTTTAACAGTGCATGATTGCATTGTTTACACACAAGATCAGCTGCAAGCATCTTGTAGCATCTCAATGCTAACTGATGCTAGGGCCAATGAGGAGGGGATGACATGCTGACACTGTCTTCTATCTTGACTTTGAGCTTCAGGTCATTTAACAGTTCAATCAGCTGATTTCTTGCTTTGTTGTTTCTCAGAGAGCTTCAAAAACCTGGGTCTGCATCTGCTCAGCATTCAGGTCCTGGTTCTCGTCACAAAGTAAGAGCTTCAGCTACATCTGTGCACAAATCCAGGCATGAATTTCCCCAGGATGAAAACTGACAGGAGCTGGTGAAGAAAAAAAAAAAAAAGCTTTGACTTTGAAATATCAAGACAAGCTGATAAAGCAGCTTGTGCACTGTTGACAGAGCTGAAACCTGACTGCAGGTGTCAGACTGTATCTCAAGGTGATCAGAGGGACTCAGAAGTTGTTCATGTGCTGCTGTAGATACAGTGACTTCCTGTCAGAGCGGCCACATCTCCCACTTTTTACTCCACTCCTGACACACTGCTTTAAAGCTTATCAGTTTGAAAATAGTTTCGCATGTGGCATCGCTTCACACTTTGTGTCAGGGAATCAGATCTACGCCCAGAACCCAGGAGATGAGCTGTGGCTTATACTCC
Source organism: Halichoeres trimaculatus (assembly GCF_033239565.1). Classification (NCBI taxonomy): domain Eukaryota; kingdom Metazoa; phylum Chordata; class Actinopteri; order Labriformes; family Labridae; genus Halichoeres; species Halichoeres trimaculatus. The sequence continues at coordinate 6,464,318 of NW_027437191.1, read as the reverse complement.
TCAAGCCCTGAAAGCTCTTTTGATGTTTGCTGGGCCAAACCTTCAATACCAGCACTGAAAGACAAACATGTGCATTTCTCTAAGAGGGAAGAGACACCTCGGTGGTGTTCTGACGCTCTGATTAATGTCTCGGTACAGAAAAGGCGTCAGTTCTCATGCAGCACAGACTGAGTCACACGAACAGGCGCGCTCCTTTACATCAGACGGAGTACGCTAAAGGTGGGAATGACATTTCTTTGACGCACACACAGACGTCTGCTCCTCTTTGTCCTGTGAATAGAGAAAGCCAGTGTGGGCCTGAGCGTCTGAGAGGAGCAGCAAACAGCAGCGTTTGTCTGATGTAAAGCTTTAATCCTCTCACATCTGGAACAGCAACATCACTGGCTGTCTGTCTGTCTGTCTGTCTGCCTGCCTGTCGGTTGAGTCCAGAGCACAGGTGTGTGCATCAGCAGTAACAGACAAACCAAAGGAGAGTGACGTCACACACACACACACCATAACTTCATATCATAAAGCACACAGCAGCTGAAACAGCAACAGTGAGAGCACAAAGTCTCTCTAGCTCCCCCTACAGGCTGACCCACTGAGGAAATGAGGATCTAGAAACCAAAGGCCTGCTGTAGCTGTCACATTTACCTTTAGAACACCTGTCAGGACATTAAGTTGGGTGTAAAATCAAATGATTCTAGTTTTTAGCTCCAGGTTGACCCAACAAAATGATAAAACACAAAAAAGGGGAGAGAACTAAATGCTTTTAACCATTAGAAGGATGTTTTTGGTCGTTTGTGCTCAGATCCTCTCTAAGTTCTCTTGCAGGCCATCGGTCAGACAGAACAGATATAAACAAACAGATATAATTTTACTTTATTCACGTTTAACAGAATTTAAATAAACTGTTTACAAAATACAAATTTTTGAGACCACCAAAACTTCTGAAAATGTTGACCTCTATTAACAAATGTTTCATTACTAACAGAGACCCAATATAAAGAAAGGGTAAGGAGTCTGATCTCAGCTAACCCACCATGAGTACAGATCATAGCAGAATAAGCAGGTTACAATGGATAGAACAAACTTCCTGTAACCCCAGGCTCACACTGAATCCGGTGCGGGTCCCATGCAGCTTCCGCATGTAATCCGTATCATTAAAATCACTGTTGCAGGCTCACATTAGCCCCGTGCGGTGCGAATCCGGTTGCGGGAGCCGTACGGCACAACGGAAAGAATCCGCAAGAAGTCTATCTTTTCCGGACGCCGGAGAGGGTCTGCGTCAAGCTGAATGATATATGACGAGCTATACGGGAAGTGAATTGCCGGGTGGCATGAAGATCCGTTGTTTTTTTTAATAAAATCAGTGTACAAACTAATGTAACTTGACTCGTCTTTGACAGCACAGTTGTGCTAGTAGTAAATGTAAACATTACATCACACCCAGTGACAGGAGGTCACATTTTGACAACAATGGACGACGAGAGACTCATCCTTGAAGTGGAAAGTCATCCCATTTTATATGACACATCCCATACTATTATAAGGATAATACAAGAAAAGAAAAAAGTAACGTTATTAAAAATAATGAACATTAGAGGAATAAAGGTCTCACACAAGTCCAGACAAGAACGTGAACCCTCGTGAGCTTCTGTTCTGGCGAGTGCCCTTTCCGCACCCGGCACTGGAGCCAGCAGCAGCCTCTATCTGGAGCTGGTGTGAGTGGCAGCTTGCGGAAAATCCGCACGGTATCTGGACTGCAACCGTTCTGGAGCCAATGTGAGCTCGGCATTACAGACAGAAACCTCCAGCAGAACCAGACTCATGTTAGACATCTGCTGAGACCGTGTTTGATTTACAAAGAGAGAGATTAACTAATGTAGTTCTAGCCATTGCAGCTGAAGTCTGTCAGGTCCTCAGACTGTTTACACACTTTAAAATGTGATAAGGTGAACTTACTTTAAAGAATCTAGGAAAATGACTGCACTAACAAAAAAAAGTGCTTAAACCAAATAGTCGTCAGTTAAGTTAACTTGATATCTACTTGTTAAGTTTACTTTACAGTTAAAGATGCTATCAGGAGGATCTGTTTTAATTACACTCCCCCGCCACCTAGAGGCCCAGTGTCATCACTCACTATCATAAATTACTTTTAGAGAGGTTTGTGTGTTTGTTTTGGAATTAAATGGAGATCGGATTAAAACAAATTTTCTTTGTTCAAAACAACTTAGTACTGAACACAACACACTGAGGTAAGGGACTTATCAGTACAGTTACATAGCGCTACGGTTTAAATTGTGACATCAAGCAAACGTTGTGGCCTGCTGCTCCCACATATCTGCAGGCTAATGTGACGACAAGTAAACACTGTCAGTTTGTACCGTAGTTTAGTAGCTGTTTATATTTAGCACAGCTGGCAGTCCGGTGCTCTAAGACATGTCTGTAATGTGTAATATTAATGAGTCCTGGTTATGTCCTGCCAGTCATCTACCAATCAGAGCTAACGTAACCTCACTCTTCATTTTATTGATAGACTCTCAAGTTTGAACAGACCACTGCAGAATAACTGCTGACTGTGGGTTGGATGGACATTAGCACTAACAGTTTAGCCCATGTGTTATAGACAGGGGCTAATCTCAGCTTTCTTCTGCTCTTCTGTCCTTATTCTGTCTGACAGTTAGGCTCCAGTGTCCACCATCACTACAAAATTAATCACAGCAGTCGTTTTCAGCAGAGAATATTACAAAGGTGACAACAAGCTGTTCTTTAAATATGCTGGATGTGGGAGTTAAAGGACAAATCTTGATCAGACAGAGCACCCACATTCCTGACCAAATATCTTCAACTTTTTTGCAGGTGTCAGCTGTCTTTAGGGGAACATACCCTTTATCGACACCTCAGTCCAGCTAAAGAGAGAGTGTATTGGATTATTGGTTGAAAAGCTCAAGCTAAGAGCAAAGTTTCTCTCAGCGTGTTGATAAATGTTGATCTGAGTTGGCTCTGAGCTGTGAATAGCACACTTTTTTTATTTTCAGGAGCTGTTTTTGGAGACCAAACAGAGCACATAGTGTTGGAGGAGAAAATGAAAATTCTTCTCACACTCTTGCACCGTGACGTTCAGGTCCTGCAGAGTTTTCAGGTGTGAGGTATGAATGAGAAGCAGAGCCCTGTCGTTTATCCTCTGAAAGCCTCTCTGCGTAAAGCGATGACGTCTGTGACAGTGATGAGAAATAACTGAGAGTGATTGAAGAATGGAGAGCGAGCACTCCAGACTGCTAAACGTCAAACACTCCACGTATAGAAGTGCAGTAAGTCAGAGGAGTCGCAGGCTTTCAGCTGCTCTCAGGAAGTTTCTGCCAATCTGAGGAGAAGCAGAGAAACTCTCATTATTTCTCACTGATCTGAACTCTATTTGAAGACGCTGCGCTTATTAAATCTTTTATTATTCTCAGAAAATCTAAATTAATCCTGTTATGGAGACTTCTGACTGTGAAGACACTGTGTGAAGATGGAGTGTGGCAGCTGTCAGGACTTATTTTCAAAGCTCACAAAAATGTATTGTTTCATTAATAAACCCAAATCAACCAAATAACATCAGAATTGATGTAAATTAGTACAAACTGCAGATCATGTGTCTGATTGTTGGTGACTGACAAAAACAAATACAGTAACATTCACTCTCACAGGCTCTGTGAGCATCAAGACTCAGATGTTTCATTTTTGATGCCACAGTCGGGTTTTTATATTATTTACTTATTGCAATGCTTCATGTGGAACTTTTTCAGTGACGCTGAACCCACAGCACGCTGACTCTAAACAAAATGTACAGGAAAGGAAGAGAGAAGACATCAAGTTCCTCTCCAGATTTCATTGTTAGAAGAAAAGGATTATCAGTTTTATTTGCTGGTGAAAATCCAAACCATTAGTGACCGCTGAAATACACCAGATGCATCTGCAGTGCGCCTCCATTCCATCACGGCAACGGATCAAATAGGTCTCCATTAGGTTTGCCAACCGTCCCTTGAAAAACAGAATCGTCCCGTATTTGGGACTCAAGCATACACGTCCCGTGCTGAACGGATAAGGGACACACTCTGTCCCGTATTTCTCTGAGGGTCAAACATAAACTGCTATATATTTATGGTTTCAATGAAAAGCAGGGCGATTTATACGAGATATTTCCATCCCATTCCCCTCTCCCGCTCTGTGGCCAATGAGCTGACTGAACACTCACGCGTTGCTATGACGCCACAGAATGCGGCTCACCTCATTGGGTGAAGCGCAGTCACTTCGTGTTGTTTGCACTCAAAAAAGGAACTTTGGTGTTTGTTCAATCAGCACAAATAAAACATGTAGCTTCTACTAGATTATTTTATGTTCAGTGGTTAAACATGATTAAATCATGTTGTTTCAGCATGATGTGCAAAATTGTTAAAACAACAAGATCACTTTATGTTAACTCAACCTAATTGGTTTAGGTAGGAATCCCATCTGCAACACCTCTCCAGAGCAGGAGGTGGCAGTAATGTGCAATAGGCCTTATTCATCAGAGAGCAGAGCCAGAGGATAACCTGCACTGTAAAAATCTGTCAATCAGTTGAAGTGATATATTTTTTTTAATCAATCCAACTCAATATTTAAGTTAAGGTTTCCAATGTATTGTTGTGGATCATATCAATTTGAAATTCTGCGTTGATACAACTAATAAAAAGAAGTAGTCGGACCTACTTAAATGAATTGCTTCAATTGGTAACACCTAAATAAATTAAGTTCTTTGAAATGAAATTAACAAGTTTAATCAACCCAACTTAATAGGTTAAAGAAATTAAATATTTTAATTCTCCACAAATCAATATTTTGCATTGATCCAAAAAAAAAAAAGTTTTCAAAGTTTTAAGTTGTTTCAAGTCAATAATCTGCAAAACCTAAAAGGAAAAACCGTGGGTGAGGAGATGCACATTAAGATACCACGCAGGGACAGTGTGTCTGTGCTCCATGGCATGGACCAGATGCTGGTCTGTGGTCCACGGCGCTGGCTGGCTGTCTAAGTGGCTGGCTGGCTGTCTGTGCTACACAGCATAGGCTGCTTGGCTGTACCCCATGGCATTGGCTACTTGGCTCTGCTCCACAGCATAGGCTGCTTGTCCTGGCCGTCTGTGCTCCACTACAGTGAGGACTCCAATTAAAATACTCTCAGTAATGGTAATTTGAATATAACTGAAGACAAAATCGAGTTTGTCATTTCTGATCATAATTTTAGCCCATCATCACATCTCATTTATTAACATATAAAATATTAAACATGCTAAAAAGTACACGGTCCATGCCACAGGGCACAGACAGCAAGTCCATGCAATGTGAAGCACAGAAAGCTTGTGCCCTTGGCAGGTTAACATCTTAATGTACAGCGGGGTCTTATATCCACTGCATTCCCTCCTCACTCACAGTTTATTGCAAAAGGTTTATTGCAGTCAAGGCAACACAATACAATTTAGTTCGATGAACATGGGTTTAGTTGTGAACTCTTAGAAAATTTGAGTAAAATCTACTATGTGTATTTGAGTTACAACAACAAATGTTATCAATTTGAAATAACTTCAATATAACATGTACATTAGGATTAAATAAATTATCTAGATCTAGATAAAGATATTGCGTGCAACTGCTAAAAGTAATAAAATTGGGTAAATTCAACAAAACTTTTTTTTCAGTGTGGGAAGAAGCTAACACTGCAGCATGGATGTCGTGGGCATGGAGGCACAGCTCTTGGATGAGTGTAGAGAGCATAGACTGTATGGTAGCGAGAAACTAGCCCCCAAACCCTGCCGCAGTCCATCTGCATGTCTGGTTCGGCATATGGCAGGTAATACACATCCTATTTGAGCTGGCCGCAGCGCTGTGACACATGAACTCGGCGTAGGGAAGCTTGAGCGGGACAGAAAGTCGTGACCGGAAACTACCTAAAAACACCCAGAGACTTTCAAAATAAAACAAACCGTGTCAAAATCAGTTTGTATTTATCTTAACTACGATGACTGATGGACATAACGAGTGGTGCCAGACCAGGAGTCAACAGGTTTAAGGTTTTACAGTCCAACATGAATGAAAGGAAACTTATTAGTGGAGTGGGAAGAGCAGGAACTCTTTGGTCTGTGACTCCAGCTGTCTGTCAGTCATACAGCTTGTTGGACTGAACACGCTGGTGGTGTGAGTTGACAAACCCAGATGTATCTGGTGTATTTGTGGCGTGAGAGACCACATATTAGGACAGGTCCAACCAATTCTTCACATCATAAACACACACTGAAGACCACAAACTTCATGTGTGGCGACCATAGACTGTGTAAAACATGAACGTAGTCTCGCCACCCGTCAGTTTCTGAAACGGAAAATGAAGCACATCAGCGATAGTGTCCATATTGGTTGTGGCAAGGGCTTCACCCTCAGCCGTGCCTCTTATTGGGGGAGCTTGCGATCTTATCATCCTCTGAACGGCCGATGTAGAAAAAAATTCACCCCCGTACAGTGTGTGCTAAAAGTAACATTAGCGACTCAGACAGGAGACGTTTTTTGAACCAGGCTGTAAATAGGTTAATTTCTGCTTTGAAAACAGCTTTTTTTGGTTTGGTGTGTATGTGACTTGCGGTACTTCCGGAGCCAGCCTCAAGCAGACACTCAAGAAACAGCAGATTTAAGCACGTCAGCATTGTCTCATTTTCTTAGACCAGAGGTTGCCTCTTGGTGGCTACAGACCTCCTCTGTCAGATCCTTACCTCTGCTGACATCTACTATGTAGCACCTCCACAGGTTACCTGGAGAAACATACTAAACGTTTCAAAACACTTTGAGCTGTACTTCCAGTTTGATGTTATGGTTAATTTTTACACTGGGTCTGTAAGATGTATTAAACATTTTTCAAAATAAAATCCTGTATTAACTCCTGTTTTTCTACTTTAGCCATTTAGCCATATTTAGACTTATTTGAATATGATCACTGTTAACATGAAGTTTGTGTATTTTAGAATAATAAATAAGAAGTAGGGTCATCACATTTGGTTAGTGTTGAAACAATGTCCAAAATAATCCATGTATCCATGTATGTGTAAAAAAAAAAAAAAATCAAGGGTTACAGCCTTCTTTTGTTGTTGTTGCTGTTTTGTTAAATCACTCCTGGGCCTGGCTGTGGGAACACTCAACATTTGGGATGGAGATTCCAAAAAAGGAGATGTCACAGAAGCCCATGTAATCAAATGTGACTTGAAACGAACATGGAGGGAAAACGATATCATCAGCAGCCCATTCTGGAGTGTGTTGGCGACAAAAAAACAAGGAAAGAATCTGGGTAGAAATGCCACAAGCTTCTCTGTTTTTTCAATATTCAACTTGGGGTTGGCTGCCATGTTCATGAGCTGTATAGGATTGAAGGGAGGACACTTCCTAGTCTGCTCCTGTGATTGGTTACTGCAGGTATTCTGTCAGAGGCAGACACCAGAAATCCTCAAAGTTAAACATGTTTGTGATTCAAGTTTAGAGAAGCCCTGAGCACCTAAATAGTCGTATTACTGTCTTTCTTATGAATTGGCTGGGTGTGAATAATGCTTGATTCTGATTGGTCAAAACCCTTTGACAACAGTTTTTAACTTTCACTTGAAAGAGCAATGTCAGAGGCAGACCCACATCAAGTCAAATCCATACACAGATAGGAGTTAAGAGAGTTTCGCCTCTGCAGGTTGATATCAGACACTCTAGGGTGAAGTAAAACTGTCTGTTAGAAATCTGTTGGCAAATAATGTGGCTTATGTGTTAGTTTCTGTTAGCATGCTAATTCAGTAGGCTAAACAACATTTGCTTATTGGATTCTGTCCATCAATCAAGTGTTAGCAGAGGAGCAAGTGAAAGAAACTTTAAGATACAGGTCACTACAAAGAAACTTAACTCACCACTGTGGACGGTAGCAGAGTTTATTTTTAAAGGCATAGCACCCAGAGAAGGAGAGCTGAATGAGGACAGATTGAGGTTAGCTCGACTACAACAGGCTGATAATTCATCGCTGTGGAGTGCAGTCCCACTTAGTTCCCAGCTTACGTTAGCAGCGGGGTAGTTAGTGGGAGGTATTATCAGCCTGAAGGAGATCTGTTTCCCAGAACTTCTTCTTCACTAACCGTTCACTGTTCTGCCTTTAACAGTTACCACCTGCAGTTTAGCCATCATGTTGTCTGTTTGTATCTATTTGTTTCACTTTTGACTTGAGTTTGTTGGAATCATTAACGTTTAGCTCAGCCCTTTTCTCCTTCAGTACTTCACACAGGGAGCCGGACTTCAAAGTACCCCCCATGTCTTTGGCCCCTGAGCAGCAGCCCCTCTGTGGATCAGGGTCTCTGCAGTCATCTCTGCAGGCTGTGAATTAATTTTTGTAGAGTTAAACACAGGTTAAAGTCTGTGTCGACATGGAAATGGCCCCGCTTCATTGATAAAAGAGACAGAGAGAGGACGGCGTGGATCCTCTGAATTCATTACTTCCTAAAACGTTCTGCATAAATGCATGAAGGAGGATCATCTGTATTCATCACAGAGTCACTGTACTCGGCCAGCCGACAACATCACATTTATATCTTTTCCCTGAAGTATTTTACTCCATTTGAGTAGTAATCAATATGTATTATTATAATTAATCCTATTTTTATGGAAATCAGCAGCTGTGTACAGCTTACACTCTGTCTGCTTCAAATGTTTTCTCATCCAGCTCATCTCTTTCTTATCCATCACAGTCCTCAGTCCTGAGTCAAGTCCAAGTCACTAAAGAAGAATCTGAGTCAAGTCCTCATCAATTATCTCATGGAGGGGTGCTGTTTCACTCAGCGTGGAGACCTTAACTTAAAGGGGACATATCATGCTGATTCCTGATTTAATACTTACATATAAAATAATAAAGTTGAAAGCAAGACCTTACACCCCCTGAATTTTCAAAAAATGAGATATTGTTTTTTTTCTGATATCCTAGAACGAGATTTGATGCCTCTGAAAATAGGTCGTTGACATTTGGCTTCGAGATTTCGACCTTCATGATGACCTCTGCTCCTTTCTTTTTATTGGAGTAATCTGATAAAGCAGCTCCTCCTCTGTGATGTCAGTTAGTCACACAACCGCCACCGAGGGATACACCCACCAAGAGCCGAGTATAAACGTATAAACTATACATGTTACAGTACCGGTTTGACTCACCACACTGAAGCGTCCTGAGATGATCTGTGTCCAGGTGGATTTTCTTCCTCCTGAGCTGCAGAACCGTCCGGGTCTGACTCGGGGTCCAATACAAAAGGACGTATCCTACACTCTGCCATTTTATTAGTGCTATCAATGCCTTACGGTGAAGTTTTGGCAAACAGCAAACTCGCTCGGTCTGCTCCATTCAATATGGCGATTTTGTAAATACTGCCATGCTGCAAAAACCGCCCTCTGGATCTACCCCCTCCACCCCTCTGATAGAACTGACCAATCAGAGCACAAAGGGCTGTGACGTCGTGAGGTTACTGGAGGTCATTCTTGAATCGGAGCGTTTCAACGAGCTCTTCAGAATGGCCTAAAATGAGGATATTGAGAACGCAATTGTGGAGCAATGAAGGAACTAAATGACTTGTACTGAGGGCAGAAATGCTTTACAGGCATCCTAGTCTGGCATAGTGAAAAGGAGAAACAAGCATGATATGTCCTCTTAAATTTTTTTGGACTTTTTAGGCATAAATAATATTCTGACTTCATTTTTTTAGAAGTTTAGGTTTGAGTGTATACAGACCCCTTTACACCCTGTGTCAGCATCAGGATGTAGCTCCATTCCAGTTTGGGGATGCCTTAGCAGCACTAGCACAACATGCCAGAATCCTGGGGGGTGGACTTCATACCCAAAGAAAAGAAAAGGGCAGAGAAAGTTAAGAAGTTTTTGACCGAGGAGTTAGGTCATTCCTTTACCTAAAAGTTGCTAAAGGACAAAAGCCAGCAGGACGATTCTGGCGGAGCGCTCACAAAACTTCACAGGACAATAAAACATCTTTTCAATTACCAAAAAGTCTGAAGCTCAGCAGCTTTTCTGCCCCTGCTGCATCTCAAAGCCAATAATGTGATTGTCCTGATGTGTGTTTAGTGTCAGCACACACACACACACAATCACACATACACACCCATATTATGATCAGGCATTATCCACATTTAGTGAGGAGCTGGTCTGAGGGGGACTGGATCTAAGTCTTCATATTAAATCCTGAAAGAACTGGAGAACTGTTTCACATGCTCCCCTGATGAACGAGTCCTAACAGGACAGCACTTTATCCTTTTTCATCCTGACCAGTCAAATTACAGGGTTATAATCTGCACTAACAAGGCTTTTTAACTGATTACTAATTTAGCTCTGAAGCCTTTAAGGCCCAGACTTTTACATCTTTTAGCTCTTAGTGACTGAGAGGGAGATGTTGTTAATAGGGCTGGGCAACGATTAAAACTTTTAATCGTAATTAATCGCATGATTTCCCTGATTAATCATAATTAATCGCATTGTGAAAGTGCCATAACATCTGTCATGCAAACACTAAATCAGTACTTGTTATACAGTAATAGTTAAATCACATATTTAGTGCAAATCAAATTTATAAAATGTAAATACAAAATTAAAGCTTATTGCCACTGTCAGGGCATTAAAGCGATACTCCGGGATGGAACAAGTTGGGTCCTATCACTACAGCAGTGTTTTTGTGCAGCAGAAGCCCAGGGCGTTCGCACCAAACACCCCCTCCCTGCTCCTCTGCCGGTTTCCTCTGCACTCAGACGGGGCCATATTTTACTTGACCAAAAACACAAATAAATGGACTCCCACTGAAAAACTCTGATATCGGTCTGCATTCACGCTTTATTTAGAGAATTTTCAGCGCATTACTTTCACACAAAAACGCCGCTAAATAAGGCTCTAGTTCTCATCGTGTCTCTTCGTCCTAGCAGACTACCTGTGTTTGTTTATATCTGGCACGCTGCGCGCGTGCGGACTGATACACTAAGCGGCGAGCGCCTTTAAAGGGCAACTCCTGTTTTTTGACACGTGCACCTTATTTATAGGTGTGTGTATGCTCATATACTCACTCAGACAAACATCGTGCAGCTTGGGGTCCTTCAGAAGTTATTTAGATCCAGCTGATTTTAGCCGCACTTAGCGGGGGCCACGGCAAGGGAGCTTCAGCGCGGGACATAATCTCTGGAAAATCATTTCTGCTATATTTTTTCATCCATCGCTGTCCATCGTTATCACAAACACACTCCTCTTCTGTTGCCATAGGCGAACACTGTCCACAAGCGCACCACCAGTTTGGATCAAGTCGTGGACGTGCTCCTGTTTGTTGTTCTTGAGCCAGCTCTTCGTCTCTCTCCCTCTGCATCCTTCTTTCATGGATCTCCTCATCCGTATACTCAGGCTCAAACCAGTAAGGACAGCCGTCAAACTCGAAGTCGTAGTCTGAAGATGGTAGACGAGCTGACTTTATGATAACACTGGCAATGGATGAAAAAATATAGCCGAAATGCCCCTCTTCTCCATGCTTGTTTTGGTTACTCATCGTGTTTTTCCGCCAATTTCACTTACGGTCAGAGACAGAAATTTACAAAATAAAAGCATGTGAGCAACATGCACTAACGTGGGATAAAATATTTAACGGCGTTAATAGATTGATGGGTTAACGTGGCAAAATTAACGCGTTAACTTGCCCAGCACTAGTTGTTAAACATTTTCAGTAGATCGTTCCATTCTGCTATAAAAAAAAAAAAAAAGAGAAAAATTATGAAGCAGCAGAATGATACCTGATGGAAAAATTAATAAGATGTCCATTAAGAGCTCATACAAGTCGCTGTGATGACTGGAAGGATGAGACAAACCTCTCTGTGTTGAGCATCTCGTAGAAACTCCGCCTAAGTCATCATTATCAGGATGACAAACCAGTAACTTACCAAAAAATGAGCAAACTGATTTTAAATGTTCATCTAATGATCATTTCATGAGTTTAACCATGAGTTATTGATACAGTTTGAAAACTGTCCCTCGGATTTCACAGACTGCAGTTCCTTTAAGGCTAATGTATTCTTATCATCTGACTTGTTCATGAGAATATCAGATGTTTCCTAGATGTAGTTTCCACTTCAGCGCGTGCTCATGGAAATTTTTCCACCCCAGCTTTTCAGATGTTTCTACTGCGCCATGAATGCAGCACTGAAGCTGATGTAAGATATTTGCAGCAGGAGCAAGTCTGATTTTAAAATGATACTGCCATATCCAAAGTCCTCCTGTTTCAAAGCCACCCCTCCAAAACACACAACCCCCTTTTAGAGGTGCAGAGCTAAAGGTCAAGTTGTCAGGAGTAAGCGTGGAGGATACACAGTTTGTACTATTTGTCATTAAAAGACTGATGTCTCAGTCTCAGGTGAGACAAATCCTTGTGCCACCACACCACACCAACGTCATCATTACACATGGCTGTCATTCGTGCACATATTATTTACCCACTCCATCAGCCAAAGTGAGCAGGCTTGGCACAAAAAATCCAGTGAGCCAGTCCAGGAGAGTGACGAAAAGACCAGGGCTGAGGTGTTCAACCAGCACCATCTCTGGAGGACCACTGCTGGTTACAGACATCAGTAACTGGGTGCTGTGCAAAACTTTGAAATCAAAGCAGTAGCCAAGAACCTACGTATATGGATTACAAAGTTGTGAACTGAGACAATCCAGGGCCCATATGCACGTCCAGGCATTAGACAAACAGGAAATAATGAATCGTTATGCAATGACCCATGTAGCTATATCACTAGCCACATGCAATTGGTCAATTTACTTATTGCACCAAGAGAGCAAGGCAAGTGCAGAACATCATATGTCTGGAGAACTTTCTGGAAAACCTCTATCCAACGAATTCAAATCATGAATGCATCCTCATACGCGTAAACAGCAATGAACATGAAAAATGTTGTGTCTCCTGAATATAAATTTGCTGTATATCTCAACATTGTCATACTTTTCCTAAGGATTCATGTGATACTTAAATATCTGTTCTGTTTACATACAGTGGGGCAAAAAAGTAAATTATCCAACTCAGAGAGTTGAGAAAGGTCTGTAATTGTCTTTAGAGGTACACCTAAGTACGACTATGAGAGACAAAATAAGAACAGAAAAATCCAGGAAATCACATTGTAGGATTTTTCAAAAATTCATTTGTATCCAAACACACATCAAGGCTGGAGAGCATGAACACACATGGGTGACAAAGAGACGACCCGGCAAAGGACTGATGAAACAGGGGGGTATACACACTCACCGGCCACTTTATTCGGCACATAGAATAGAATAGAATAGAATAGAATAGAATAGAAAATACTTTATTTATCCCTGAGGGGAAATTCAGGAGACTGCAGCATTTAAGAAAACAAAAGTAAGAAAGAGTATAGAAAGTGCAAAAAAAAGTCCATAAGAAATTAGATGACGACATCCCGTCCACCACTCGTCCACCACTCTCCAGCCCAGCCAGTCTCCACCTCCACAGGGTCCAGGACTGAGCCTCCCCAGCAGTCTGTTCAGTCTCTGTCTCCTGGATCCTGTCTGCTCACAGCAGGTGAAGCTCCTCCAATGTGGTGCCGGCGTCCGATGTCAGCTCCGTCAGCCACGTCCGTGAACAGCACGATGCCGCTGGGTTAGCACAGCTAGCTCGTCTATCCCCCGGGGCTAGATCCCACGTTCCCAACAACGATGGATGGAAGGACAGGTCCACGTCGTCACCTCCCAGCTCACATCCGAGAACCAGCACGTCGTCCTCACCTCCTCCTCCTCAGCTCGAGGGAAATCATCAAGCCATACACTAGTTAGCATTGACATGCTACAGGCTGCTAACAGCTAATTTTGCATGTAAACAATGCAGCCATGGTTACATGTAGGATCTCCAGACAAACACAGGAGAAAAGTAGTAAAAAATACAGCTGAAGCCACAAAAAGTTTGGTGTCCGTGACCAACGATGAACCACACAAAGTGATGATCCACTCCAAATACAAAGATTACGAAAAAGAGACAAAGAAAATTACAAGAAACGGACAAAGACGAGAGAGCTGCTGCAACAGGCAGCTACTTGGGTAGCGCCTAGCAACCAATAATACCAATCTTCCCAACTGCTCGTTGACGCAAATTTCTAATCAGCCAATCATAGCAACTCAATGCATTTAGGCATGTAGACATGGTCAAGACCAAGGCAGAGGCTTTGAACGTGGCACTGTTGTTGGTGCCAGACTGGTTGGTCTGAGTATTTCAGAAACTGCTGATCTACTGGGATTTTAACCCACAACCATCTCTAGAGTTCACAGACAATGGTCCAAAAAAGAGAAAATATCCAGTGAGCAGCAGTTCTGTGGGACAAAATGCCTTGTTGATGCCAGAGGTCAGAGGAGAATGGACAGACTGGTTGGAGCTGATAGAAAGGCAACAGTAACTCAAATAACCACTGGTTACAACCGAGGTCTGCAGAAGAGCATCTCTGAACACACGACACGTCCAACCTTGAGGCAGATGGGCTACAGCAGCAGAAGACCACACCGGGTGACCCTCCTGTCAGCTAAGAACAGGAAACTGAGGCTACAATTCACACAGCAACACCAAAACTGGACAATAGAAGATTGGAAAAACGTTGCCTGGTCTGATGAGTCTGGATTTCTGCTCCACATTCAGATGGTAGGGTCAGAATTTGGCGTCAACAACATGAAAGCATGGATCCATCCTGCCTTGTATCAACGCTTCAGGCTGCTGCTGCTGGTGTAATGGTGTGGGGGATATTTTCTTGGCTCACTTTGGGCCCCTTAGTACCAACTGAGCATGGTTTAAAGTCCACAGCCTACCTGAGTATTGTTGCTGACCATGTCCATCCCTTTATGAGCACAGTGTACCCATCTTCTGATGGCTACTTCCAGCAGGATAACGCTCCATGTCATAAAGCTGGAATCATCTCAGACTGCTTTCTTCAACATGACAATGAGTTCCCTGTACTCAAATGTCCTCCACAGTCCCCAGATCTCAATCCAGTAGAGCACCTTTGGGATGTGGTGGAACGGGAGATTCTCATCATGGAGGTTCAAACTCTCTGAGGAATGTTTCCAGCACCTTGTTGAATCTATGCCACCAAGGATTAAGGCAGTTCTAAAGGCAAAAGGGGGTCCAACCTAAAGTGGTCGGTGAGTGTATACAGGGCAGGCTAAAGAAAATAAAACAGGAAGTTAACACATGGCACAGGACAGCAGGACATTACAAATGCTCTATTGAGATGTTTACCTGGCTCTAATCCATTTTTCTATCCCCATTAATCTAAATGGTCTGTTTTCGTTTCTAGTAGCTGGACGTGCATACGGCCCCAGGTGTAGATCAGCGAGTCTGTTGATCTGCAAAGTGAAGTTACTGTTTTCACTAGAGTTTGGTTGATTATAGAGACTGAGATAATCCAAGTGTTCTTTTTTCTTCAGTTAAAGTACATAATAACTTTATTTTTAAGGAAATATTTGTGTCAGCTGACATCAAAAGAACAGATGTAACATTTCTTTGTTTTGTAAGGCTGTGATTGTCAAATGGGTACATAGATATAAAAAAAACATTGATTTAGCGCTCTGTATGCACACCTTACATTCCTGCCAATACAAGAAAGTGGCATGGTTAAGCTTTTATAGCTTTGACACATTATAATCAAAGAAGTCTTCTCTCACCATCCCTCAGTTTGTTCTGAAACCTCTTAATAACCGTCCTCGTCCTTCAAGCTCTGATAGATTTTCTTCTTTCATTCTTCTATGTCTGAACTTTGCTTCTAGTCCTGCAGCCTGTTTCAGTGGTTCCCTGTAAACTAAGTAGACGTTAACAGTCCGTACCCGCAGACCTGCAGACCTCATCCCTCCAGCTGTGAAGATAAAGAGGCAATCACAGGCAACAAAGAGGAGGAAGCTTCATAAAGCCAAGGCCACTAAGCTTCACCTGTAAAACACTGAAACATTGTCTGTGTCACTGTTCTCAGCTGAATCACTCAGAGTTTTAGGACCTCCTGCTGAGACTCTCTGTGTTTGTTTGTTTGATTCACCACAGTTGCTGGATAACATGAAGACAACAGAGCTGTGAATGCACATGACAGAGGACAAACCTTAGTTCCAGGGCTCTCCGAGGCCTCTGTCTCTGTGCCTTTCAACAGAGACACATCCGTTTATAAAAACAACACACACACAAGTGTGTCCACAGAGACCAAACAGGGATTCATAAAGAGAGGGAAATCAGAAATTAGCTCTTCAGACCAAAATGTTTATTTTTTTGCAGCAGAGATCATCTTTTTGAACAGGTATATGTGGTTTTGGTTGCTTCTACTGTCGGCCTCAAGTGGACACTCCTGGAGCTGCACTTTTAGCACTTCTTAAGGTTTCTGCTTGGTTGTGACCAAATATCAACATAAAACCATATAGACATCAAAAGGGGGTTAAGAGATTGACACCTCTTGTTTTATGAGGAAAAAAAGCTCTTTTGGACCGTATAGTTACAGTTTTTATGTTGATTGTAGCAAATAGTAAAGATGCAGTACCAACAAAAAAAACTAAGCCTCTGCAGCTTGTCAGTGATTTTTTTAACAGGGTTTATAAAGGTCAAAGATGTCTGTCAACATGTTTAAGTCTGCAGATGCCAATTTCAGCCAAAAAATACTGTGGATAACAAGACAGATGCAGAGATGAAAGTGTGCAGCAAAAAAAAGAAACATATCAGCTACAGCATGTCTTACAGAGCTCATTCAATCATTCATTTACTGAGCCACTTATCCTGTTCAGAGTCGCGGCTGGCTGGAGCCTATCCCAGGTGTCATTGGGCAAGACCAGTCAATCGCAGGGCTGACACAGACAGACAACCATTCATGCACACACTCACACCTATGGACAATTTAGAGTGACCAATTAACCTGGTGAGCATGTTTTTGGACTGTGGGAGGAAGCAGGAGGACCCACGCATGCATGGGGAGAACATGCAAACTCCACACAGAAAGGCCCACTGGCCAAGTTGGGATTGGAACCGGTGACCTTGCTGTGAGGCTGCAGCACTAACTGTTGGACCACTGTGCAGACCCTTATAGAGTTCATGTAGTATTTATGTTGCAATCACCCTGTGTGCCTTAGCTTCATTTTGTATGACCATAAAATATGCCAGATGTGTCTCCAGTCCGTCTCCACTCCGTCACTGTACCAGATCAGGTTCCCATTCAGTGTCGGAGCTGAATTTGACGTAGGGAAGATCGAGTGGGAGAGAAAGTAGTGCACAGTATACTTAAAACACCCAGTTACTTTCAAAATAAAACAAAATGTGTCAAAACCAGTTAGTATTTATCTTGACTACGACAACAAACGGACATAGGGGGCGCAAACCTGGCGCACTGCCGTGCACTGCCAATTTGACAATTTGGTAGTCTGCGCAGAGATGGGTGTGACGGCGCACCAGAGGGAGTTGACAGCGCACCAGGGGGCGGTGTCAGCAGATTCATGTTGGTGCAGTGACAATGTTGTGCCAAAAAAGTGCGCTGAAAGCTCGCCAGCTCCAACCTGGTCTATCCTCGGCGCAAAGCAGAGTGCACCCCATGCAGCTGTAAATTGGTGACAGGCGCACATGTGCGCACATGTCAACAAAGCCTCAGAGGCAGGTTTCCAGAGTGTCAGGCACATTTTAACGCAATAAACAATCACAGCAATCGCTGTTTAATGTAACCATCTGAACCAGCATATACATTTATATCTATATTAACTGTCCCGTCACATCTGATGTCAGATTAAAGCCGTTTGTCATAATGGAAACTTAACCTGACAGCAGCTGGAAGTTTGATGCACATCTTACAATTAAACAATAAACAGCTTTAACGTCTGATACTGAGTATATATCTGGTTCTCTCATTTCATTTAATTCAAAGAAAAGAGGGAGAGAAAAGACGAAGAAAAAAGAGACAAAATAAATGTGTGTCACTCAGGATTTACCTGTGATTTCCCATATTTCTCTGTTTTAGTCTTTATTTTTAACCTGATCTAAAAAGATGGAGTACATTATTGTAAGGAGGATGAGGCAGAGACACCGGGAAAGTATACAGTATATCACCAAAGGTTCTGCTATTTGGCGATGACAAACCAGGAGTGCAGGTGGATCAAAAGTATTCTGAATGGATAAGCCAGCTGTGTAACTGTCTCTTCATTTTTTACCCCTATTAATGACAAAGGAACAGATTACATCTGTCCTGGGAGCTGGCCCACACGGTGACGCGCTTCGTGTCCTCTGATGCGCCCCGCTGTCCATTCTCCTGCTGCAGGGACAGCGGCTCGGACCGTCTCCGCGAGCAAGCTGTTTCTGTGGTGCTGGGGATCACTCAGACCAATCAGACGCTGCGCCTCGGCCGCAGGGCATTTAAAGGCGAGGAGAAGTGCTCATTTGATTGGTGAAAACAGCTCTCTGCTGTGTTAAACCCACTCACGGCTTTTCTCCTCCCTCTCTGCCATTTGCGCGGAGGGAGGCGTGGACGCGCAGCTCTGCGCTCCTCTGCGCTCCTCTGCGCCTTGACTGCGCCTCTCTTGGCACTGCAGGAAACTTGCAGAGGGTCAAGCCCTGTCTGGGTGGCGAAGGCAGGTGCAGGGCAGGTGCGCCTGCACTTGCGCCTGGTCTACGAAATTAGAGCCCAATGAGCGGAGCCAGACCAGGGCTGTGTACGAAACCACTCCCTATTCACTATATAGTGAATACGCCATTTTGTTGTGCTGTCCAAAATCTGAGTGAGCATGGTCATTCACTATATAGTCCACTCACTGTATCCATCAATGTATTTTGAAAAGTAGTGTATTAGCAATGCTCACCATATGAGCAATATATACCATCATGCATTGCAGTTCAAACAGAAGGAATGGCTGATTACATGTTTAATGATTACTGATAACTTGAAACAACAATAAAAACTGTCAGAGAATAACACTTATCTCCCCATGCATTCAGTGGACCATGTAATTCTCCATCACAAGCGCAAGTGCAGGCACACCTGCCCTGCACCTGGTCTACGAAATTAGAGCCCAATGAGCGGAGCCAGACCAGGGCTGTGTACGAAACCACTCCCTATTCACTATATAGTGAATACGCCATTTTGTTGTGCTGTCCAAAATCTGAGTGAGCATGGTCATTCACTATATAGTCCACTCACTGTATCCATCAATGTATTTTGAAAAGTAGTGTATTAGCAATGCTCACCATATGAGCAATATATACCATCATGCATTGCAGTTCAAACAGAAGGAATGGCTGATTACATGTTTAATGATTACTGATAACTTGAAACAACAATAAAAACTGTCAGAGAATAACACTTATCTCCCCATGCATTCAGTGGACCATGTAATTCTCCATCACAGCATAAGTTGCTGCACAAATATATGGTTTATTTATTTAAAAAATAATGTCTAATAAATGTTTCTATTATTTTTGGCTTTCACGGAAAATACACTTAGTATAATATGGGTTACCACTGAAATAAATACCATTTTGCAGTGTTAGAGAAAAGTTATAACTGCAAATCCACAGCCGTCAGCAACGTGAGAGTAATTATGTCACTGTCAGAGGCTGGTGAGTGAGTCATTAGTGTCCAAAATGTTGTTTTAATTTAACTGATAGGGCGGATTATATAGTCCACTACATCTAATTCACTATATAGTTAGTATATGAGTGTATGATTTCAGACACAACCCAGGAGTCAGGTTTGAGGTTATACAGCCCAACATAAGTGAAAAGAGACTCATCAATGGAGTGGGAACTCCTCAGTCTGTCACTCCAGCTTGGCGGACTGAACATCCAACAGAGTTGAGCTGGACTGTAGACTTAAATTGATATTCTGGGATGAAACAAGTTGGGTCCTATCACAAGGTTTAGGGCAGAAATTACCCCTACAGCAGTTTTTTTGTGCAGCAGAAGCCCAGAGCGCTCGCACCAAACACCCCCTCCCTGCTCCTCTGCCCGTTTCCTCTGCACTCAGACGGGGCCAATTTTTACTTGACCAAAATCGCAAATTAAGGGTCTCCCACCGGAAAATCTGATATGGGTCTGCATTCACGCTTTATTTAGAGAATTTTCAGCGCGTTACTTTCACACAAAAACACTGCTAAATAAGGCTCTAGTTCTCATCGTGTCTCTTCGTCCTGGCAGACTGCCTGTGTTTGTCTATATCTGGCACACCGTGCGCGCGGACTGATACACTAAGCGGCGAGCGCCTCGTAGCCAGCTGTGGCTCTGCAGCGGAGGTAGCACCGTTTTATGACACAATGAGAACTAGAGCCTTATTTAGCTGTGTTTTTTGTGTGAAAGTAACACGCTGAAAATTCTCTAAATAAAGCGTGAATGCAGACCAATATCAGATTTTTTCGGTGGGAGTTCGTTTATTTGTGATTTTGGTCAAGTAAAATATGTCCCCGTCTGAGTGCAGAGGAAACCGGCAGAGGAGCAGGGAGGGGGTGTTTGGTGTGAGCGCCCTGGGCTTCTGCTGCACAAAAACACTGCTGTAGGGGTAATTTCTGCCCTAAACCTTGTGATAGGACCCAACTTGTTCCATCCCGGAGTATCACTTTAAGGTAGTAGTGTTGTAAAGAGTTATCCTTTATGTCTTCTTGTTTTTATGTGATGCATGTCTTGTGTTGTATTTCTCACTCATTTTTTCCTGTTTAGTTTGTAGTTTCTGCTCCAGGTGAGTCTGGTGTTTAAAAGAAAAAAAATCAATTACATCATAACAAACAAGCTAACAAACACAAAAAAAAAGAAATCGAAGACAGATGATACAAACACAAAGAATGAATCAACACCATATTCACTGCAAGGGCACAACAAACATTATCAATGCAAAGGGTTAGGTCATTTGACCTCGAAGGCCACCGTCGCACAGGGCAGTTTGTACCTGTCAGTTTCTATTGGGGCTTAGATCAATGATCCAGTGTGGTGTTAACACATATGGCTTACTTCAGTGTCATGTGTAGCACAGTTTTTCCACTCACTGACAGAAGAATTAAATACTCCTTCGCTCTGCCTGTCCAGAGCAGCCATCAGGGATCAGCTGTTTTCATGGTCACCTCTCTCTAGTGACCCCTCACCTCAGCTCTGTCTGTTTATTGATCAAATGAAGGATGTCAAAGCCGCATCGACTCTGATAAGCCGTGGCTGACTCATAAACACTTCCTCAATCATGCAGAGATAGAGCCACAGAGGGCAGTAACAGCCGTCACTCTTAAAACGTCGCCTGTCCTCTTTACATGCGGACAGATAAGACCGAGCAGAGAGCTGGGATTGGTGGGAAAGTTATGAGCAATTCTAGTCTGTCACATCAAACCTTTTAGTCGCTGATTTATTGGTGTTTTCACGCAGGTGGAGGAGATCAGATGGCAGTCTGAGCTGAGCTAGAAACACAAGGGATGCCTCTTGTTATATAATACATCAATTAGGAGAGGAAGTGGAAAAACTATTTTATTAACGGCCTGCTGGAGCAGATTGTGCTGCAGCACTGGGATGATTTACTGTTAATGACAAAGGAAGCCACAAAAATCTTCTTTGAGAGGATGATTTTCACAGACAACCACAAACATCTTCTTATTTGGGCCTAATCAGCAGCTGTCTCTATGAAAATAACAATAAACAAACCTGTGGTAAATAGAGATCAATGCTAACTATTGAAAGTTGAAAGTTTCAGACTTGAGGCTTGACGTTAACACACTGTGAAGACTTTAAAGTTGATGTTACAATAGTCTCAGTTTTATATATTTGCTTGTTCATAACCCATGGTTTAAAATAGATAATCAGCACTAAAATGAGTAAATGCCCCTGGAGTAAGATCAGTCTCAAATTTACAAATGTGCTTGTGTAAATGTATCCAGTCAATTGCTCGTCAGTTGCTAGGCACCACCCTGTTGGGTGTGGCTGCCAATTGAGGCAGCTCTCTCTTCTTTGTCCGTTTCTTGTAATTTTTTTTGTCTCTTTTCATCATTTTTGCATTTGGAGTTGGTCAATCTTTTTATGGCTCAATAGTTGGTCGTGGACACCAAACTGGTTTTGTCTTTGGTGATAGTTTTACTATTTTTGCTTCTGTTTTTGTCTGGAGATCCTACATGTCACAATAGCTGCATTATTGACATGTAAAATCAGCTGTTAGTAGTATGTAGCATGTCAGGGCTAACTGGTGCAAGGCCTGATGTTCCCCACAAGGTGAGGAGAAGGAGGTGAGGATAATATGCTGGTTCTCAGGTGTGAGCCAAGAAGTGATGACGTGGACCTGTCCTTCCATCCATCTTTATTGGGAACGTAGGATCTACCTCCAATAGGATGGACGAGCTAGCTGTGCTAGCCCTGCAACAGAGGGAATACCAGAGGGTAGAGTAGCATCATGCTATTCACAGACATGGCTAACAGAGCTAACACTGGACATGAACACCATGTTGGAAGAACTACACGTGCTGTGAGCAGACAGGAGTTCGAGACAGAATAGACCACATGTGTAAACAGATTCAAAAATGTGTTAAATGTTTACAAACCTTTGCATAAATGCGCACAGAAGGAATCACAGGTGTAAAAAATAAATAAATGAAAAAGTGGTTCGTCATTTGTAGACCTCTCTGCATTTGTGTGCAGATATTTTAAAACCCCCTGACCTGCTTTGATCCACATGTTTTTTTTTTTTTTTTTTTAACTTGAAAAGTTTGTAGCTAATCAGATATCTCCCTACTTTTCAGCCAATCACAGTTGCATAGATTTGAGGATATGTTTTAATTTGATCACTGTCGCAGCATCTACAGAAATACAACGGCATATGGTTCTTCTTCTGCTTCTGAAAGACGTTTGATCCTTTGTGTTTTCTGACTTGCTATAGTAGTAAAATTATAGTCCAGTGAATTCCTCTGGACTGAAAAAAAGCCTCCACTTGTTGCTCCACAGAGCTAGCATCCAGGATACCATGTCCCCCAAATTCTGTCAGCAGTCATCGCCTGGTTGTATAACTTGGGTTTGATGCGGTGTACTGCTCCAGGTCTGCCACCCTATTTTCCGAGTTTTCAATTTGCTCTTCTGTCTATTTGCATCCTGGACCTGTAAAGCCTGTACCTCCTTGACAAAGTCCAGAATACTTTCTGGTTGAAGTATGACAGCAGAAAGCTCCCCCACTAGAAAGTTGAGCAACTTTTTAAAGTCCACTTCCTCACTGGAAGTCATCCGCTGTGAGTAGCGTGATGCTACTCTGCCTTCTGGTATTCCCTCTGTTGTTGGGTAAGCATAGCTAGCTTGTCAATCTCATTGGAGATAGATCTCATGTTCCCAATAACGAGCTCACACCTGAGAACCAGCACGTCATCTTCACCTCCTACTCCTCACCTTGTGGGGAACATCAGGCCTTGCACCAGTTAGCATTGACATGCTACAGACTGCTAACAGCTGATTTTACATGTAAACAATGCAGCCATGGTGACATGTAGTAGTAAAAGTAGTAAAACTATCACCAAAGACAAAACCAGTTTGGTGTCCACGACCAATAAATGAACCATACAAGGTAAAGACCCACTCCAAATACAAAGATGACAAAAAAGAGATGAAAAAGAGACAAAAAAAAAACAAGAAATGGACAAAGAAGTGAGAGCTGCAGTAACAGGCAGTCACAACGGGAAGCAGTGGGTGATGGTGCTCATGGGAACCCGTCAAACTCTTCCAATTCTGGCCACAGGTGTCACTGTTTTAACAAAGAGATCATCCCCACAGCGCCTTTAAGTTTGAAGTCTTTTGAGCAGCTTCCCTTGTGTTAGTAGTGATAAACCGCTAGGTTATAATGACAAAGGGACAAGTAGCATCAATAATATAAAACCACAGCAGCTACACAAACATCCCAGTAAACCCCTGTAGCCTTGGTTATAAAGTCTAATCACACCTGGAGAATGTACTACATAACAGTATTTTTAATTCCCTGTGTCTTTTAAGAAGGTCAAAGCTCTTTAAAAACAAGAGCTATAACTAAAAACTATTTGATTCAGCCTTGAACAGCAGCTCAGGTTCATATGTCGTATACGTCTTAATGAACAGAAATTGATCTGTAGAAGTCAGGTCTTTATATCACCTCTTTGTACTTGAGACATCCAATTACATCTCCGTATGTCCTCAGCTTTTATTTGAATCATGCTTGTCCTTCACTCTATCTTCTTTTCTCTCTGTGCAGATGACTATCACGACCTCATACTCATTCAGAGTGCTTACAAAAGATGACCTCCTCCAACCGCTCCACACCATGTCCAAGACCATCCACACGACTGAGACAATGTAACAATTAAAAATCAGGCTGTTAGTGTTTGAAGACAAAGAGGGGGGTCTCTGTGGGCTGCTTCGCAATGAAGATCAGAGAATCACGCCCCATGAAGCTCTGCAGCACCTGCTCTCATCACCACGTCCCCTCACGTCTCTCCTGACTGTCTTTAATTTTGTGTTTGCTGCATCAAAGATTGACACTTAAGACACAATCTGTTTGATGGAAACAGCCGATCAGTATTTAGACTTTTGGACCCTTCAGACACATCAGAAATCCAAACTGGACTGATCCAAACCCAAAGATTTTAAAAGAAGTTTCTCCTCTTCTTGCTTGGTGAGTTTTCTCAAAAAAAGCCAGACTGAGGTATCTTTCTAATTCATCATTTACACTGAAGCTATGACTCATCTGAAACAGATAAACTGAGAGCACTTGTCTGTACCAGCAAAGAAGGTACAGAAAAGAAGGTGTTGACTGGGAGCCATTTATCCTCCTGTCCCAGCATCTTTTTCCAGATGATGACAGATGGATTCAGTTTGTTAACTTTGTGATTAACTCAGTATTTGTCATACTTCATCAAATCTTACTGCTCATGAACTACGATGTGTCTTTCCCACTTGGCACTGGACATCTGATGGATGGCTTGGATGTGGTTATACAGGTCATATTTTGTTTGTTTCCATTTTCTATGTTTCATTCTACAACCCTGATGAATTATCCTTTACAGGTTAATTTTCCTGTTGCTTCATTTGGCCCAGCAGCAGGTTTGACATGGAAATGCCTTTGTATGTATTTACAGTAACCATCTGCTGCTGAAGAAATAAAATGAAGCTACAGGAAAATGAACAGGTACAGTCTGACACCTTCAGAAACTGGACTACAGTTATACACAAAAAACTAAACGTTCAAAAGTTCAGGTTCATAACTGGAGTCAGCACTGGTGATTGAATTATGAAGGACGAAAAATGCCAAATTTAAAAACAAATAAAAGTCTTTAAAAGTCCACAAGGGAGTGAGGAAATGGACTAGATGTGCCTGTTAACAGCAGCAGAAAGAGGAACTCACCACACAACTCTCAATCACGAAGAAGATAAATATATATATATATATATATATATATATATATATATATATATATATATATATATATATATATATAAATAAATAAATATATATATATATATATATATATATATATATATATATATATATATATATATATATATATATATATATATATATATATTTAATCATAATCATCATCTTTATTGAGGTCAATATAAAAAAGAAGAGAGAAAAGAAGACAGACAACAAAAATCTTATATATATATATATATATATATATATATATATATATATATATATATATATAATTATTTTATTCATTTATACAAACATATATATAGTTTTTTATTTTCACTTCTTTTATTCATGATTTTGGCACCTAGGGTTCTCCATATTGAATTTGATAAAAAAACCTTTAAAGAAGTTATCACAGAAAGCAGTTACAGAAAAATAGTACAGCTGTGAAAAGTAAACTACTTCTGGTAACTTTAACTTATATAAATGAATTTCTGCTATAATGACCTTTATAAAGAAATTAGATTATGTTTTCACCAAATTGGCAAGGAAAAAAATTACATATTATGTCTGATCATATTCCATTTCTCTCCACTTTTTAATTACTTTATTGACTGTTTTCAATAGTGACCACTCACACATTTACCCACACACACACATTAAACTTTCCCGTTATAATCAGTGTTTCATTCACCTGGTTAATGTGCCATAATCCCTCTTTTGCGCTCTGTTTAGAGCATCTTATGGTGCACACTTCGAGCTCTGCCACAATATTAACACACCTTTTCATTATTTACTTACCAGCCTCAAGTCCAGGGAGAAGATGCTGAAACCAAACATCTGGGACATGCCCGCTTTATACTGGCATACCATGGCCAAATGTGGCCACGCAACCGAATATATTCAGTATTTGTTTTCAGTTATTTCAAGGCATAATGGGTAAAGACTGGCAAAGTGTATAAACTATTCATTTGATTTTTTTAAGGAGTATAACCTTAAATGCCCTGATCACAGGAATGAAGATGTTTTTAAAAAGCTATGTGATTATTAACACCCGATTGGAGGGGCTAACCGCCTTAAAGGAGGGCCATTTTGAAAACTCCTGTAGAAATGAGGAAAGTTACCTGGCAGGTAATGTCTGTGCTCTTTTGACTATTGATCTGCTTTGTTAGTTTGTTTTTGTTGTTATTTTTCCCCCCTTGTCTTTGGTGGATGTATGTATTGCTTTGAAACTCAGCCCACATTGACATCATTTTGTAATTTTTTTTCTTTTTTTTTTTCAAATAGTTTTGTTGCACTGGGGAGGCCTGCAGCCAATGACAAAATAACACCAAACTTAATTTTCTGATCACGCCTGTGCTTTTTCCACATTGTTTGAGTCCTGGAAGAGAACCTCGCAACAATCACTTTGTGGTCTGTCACACACTCTTTGTAGTTAAAACACGTTTTGAAGTGACTTCTAAGATTCATTGTGTTGGATCTTCTTCCCTCCTCTGTTTCTAAGGAGGATCATACTGTTGTAAATTGTAAAACATGAGCCACATGGACGCCCAGTTTCAAACTCCCACTCCAGTGACGCCATGTTGGCTCTCTGTCAGCCTGTTCAGCTGTTCTTCTTTTACTCCTCTGTAACTAATGGCAGACCGCCCACTGCCACCTACTGTGTCAGAATGTGTAGGCCAGTAAAGAAGAACACAAACACATTCCTATCAGCTGCTTTTATTCAACAAAGAATCAATTATTGTGATATAAAATGGAGATAAAGTATTCCAGTTATAATGGAAGTGATTAGGTAGCATTCATCTGAACTTTAAAGTGTGTTTGCAAAGATCTGAGGCCCCTTTAAATGATTGATGTGAGAGCCTCTACCTTGAGTAGAGAAGGATTCAGTCATTAGTTTACTGGTGTACTTTAAATATCCACCATAAGTACTGTGGATAAAATCTTTAAAACAGCAAATCTAACTCTGGTTCCCCTCTTCTGATCTGCTCTCCGTCGATGATCAGAGCCAGAGTATCCTCTCATCTCACTCCTCTCCTGACATTCAGATGATTCATTACCAGCAGATGGGAAATGCCTCCGACAGCTGAAACTTCTCACTGACACTTTTTATGAGGAATGCTTATGAACTAGATATTTAAATCATGTTACTAATGTTCCCTCTCTGTCTCCTCGCTGCCACAAATTCAGCTGGTGTCACATCCAAACCATCCATCGAGGACGATATCTTCCTGCTGTCAAACATCCAGCTACACTCTTAATTAAAAAGTGTCATTGTGACATTTACAAAGTCTGTCAGGTGGAGAATCACATCCCCTGCCCACTGAACACTAATATTCATTTTCAAAGGTCTGATGACACATTTTAGTGTCAGGGGGTATTTTTTTATGCATGGTGATGTTTCTGTTCCACCACAGCCTTGTTTTTGTTTTTGCTCACCACAGACTTCTTCTTTATCTTCAATGATACTTTACTTTTTCATCTTTAAACATGTGTGAAGGAGAGCACTGAGCTGTGACAAGTCAAGCTGCAGCTCCTTCAGTGTCCACTTGAGGTTAAGGTGAGTGAGTCCCCATAGACCTCTTCACTGTTTGTAAACAGTACAGCTGTTGTTTTAAGGTCTCATATTCTGCTCCTTTCCTGCAGTTTAATATGGATCATTGATGTCTTCATGAAATGGTAGTAAAATGTTTTGGTCCAAAAAGCCAATAAATCAAGCACAGCAGTATTGTTTCCAGGCTCTCATAGCCCCTCTGTTCAGAACGCTCTGATTTAGTGGGCGTGGCCTTCATATGTAAATGAGCCACCACTGATACTGCCCCGCTCTTCAGCATCACTGAGAGCGGCGCCACGAGCTCTGAGTGCACAATGTTTAGAAAACAGCAAAGCTTGTTTACCGTAACATTACAGGCTAAAACAACAGGCTAACCGCAGCTAAAGTTAGCATCCTGAAGCTAACACAGAGAAGGGGGGACACTGAGGAAAAGCTCTTACATCTGCACCACAGCACACAGTATTTAAAATACTCACATTTCCAGGGTCTGAGGTTTGTTGGCGGATGGTTGGTAATGTGCCTGGATTCAGGACCAGTCTATTCACTAGCCCTCTGTTGTACTGTCCAAAGTTGGAAAAGCAGTCGGCAGTGAAGTGACTAGCACACACATGCACAGTTTTACTGAGTGTAGCTGGCACATTTCCTTGATAAATGAACTCTAGCCACTTAGTCTTGTCTTCTTCTTAGATGGGAAGCTTGTGCATTGAACTATGTGGCTGTTTACAGCCAAAAATAGAGCAGTGATGGCTCTTCAACTTCAGCATTCTCCTCCTCGCTGCTGGAGAGATTTCTAAGGTGTAGGGGTATCTGCTCCAGTGGACCAATCAGGTGAGACTTGCTCCTGATTGGTCAAAAAAGGGAATTGCTGACGTTGACAAATCCCTCAAATCCAAACAGCTCGTTTTAGGTCAGGATTTTACATTCACAAGCACTACTAGGTACAGGTTTTGTCATTAAATATCACATTTTGTGGGCTGGGAGGAAAACCAAAGACCCACAAATTTCACTAAAAGACTGAATGGAGTGATTTTTGCATAATATGGGACTTTTAAAGCAATGTTTTCCAACCTTTTTTTCAGGTGACCCACATTTTTGGGGAAACAAGCCACGGCGACCCAATCCAAAGTATGTTGTGTGTGATTTAATTGACAGGATAAAAAGGGTTCTTTAATCATGTTTCCGCCTCATCTTACATCTTTTGTACAAGCAAACAGACCTAACATATTTGACAAATGCATTACAGCTTTGTTAGGCTTACACTCTGAAAATACTTGTATTTTTACTGACAGGTTAGCCTGCTTGCTTTTCAGAATTGTATCCCAGTCATGTGATATTCAGGACAAGATATTAAGATGCCATGTTCATCCAGAATAAAGGTAACAGCACTCGTCCATGCCTCTTTTTCAGCGTGATGTCACTGCACAGCTGTAACCAGCTGTAACTGCCCCATTTCTGCAGCTGGTGCCCGTCCAAGATCGAGCAGTGACTTTGGACTTTCAAACTCAAAGAGGTTTGAATCTGACTTCAGATCTTTCTTTTAGAAACTAACGATCAAAGTAATCAATGGGTTAGCTCTTTCATATGTGTGATAGCGACATAGTGACAACGTTTTCCTCTGAGGGCTGTAAAACAGTAGGAAACATACGGCGGTTTGGCTTTGGTTATTTGAGTACCGCCAGCTCATAGCTTCAGACTTCGTAAAAACAGATACATGTTTCCAGTTACAGTAAACATTGTGGCGAGGTCCCTTTATGATGAAAATATAACAAGCTATGACAGTATGAGGAACCAATCAGTAAAAATCTTTGAGGGGAGACTCCTTCTGGTTAAGGAAAGCATAAATTTCGTGTTAACATTTTGAAAACTAATTTAGTGATCCTAAAAAAACATATCTGGCAACCCACCTTTGGGTGAGGACCCAGACTTTGGGAATGATTGGTTTAAAGTACACTCTGTCAATGGAAGTACCACAGGGTATAATAGTTTGTCAAGCTACCCTGAGACAGCCCCATGATATAGAGACAAGGGGCTCTAATTCCGTGGCGCAGCGCAGTGGGCGCAAGCCTGGCGCAGCGTGCGCAGTGCTAATTTCGTGCGGCGCACCTCCGTGCGCTGCCAATTTGACAATTTGGTAGACCGTCTGCGCAGTGATGGGTGTGACGGCGCGCCAGGGGGAGTTGACAGTGCACCAGGGGGAGGTGTCAGCAGATTCATGTTGGTGCAGTGACAATTTTGTGCCAAAAAAGTGCACTGAAAGCTCGCCAGCTCCAACCTGGTCTATCCTCGGCGCAAAGCGGAGCGCACCCCACGCAGCTGTAATTTGGTGACAGGTGCACATGTGAGCACATGTCATCAAAGCCTCAGAGGCAGGTTTCCAGAGTGTCAGGCACATTTTAATGCAGTAAACAATCACAGAAATCACTATTTAATGTAACTGTCTGAACCAGCATATACGTTTGTATCTATATTAACCGTCCCGTCACATCTGATGTCAGATTAAAGCCGTTTGTCATAATGGAAAGTTAACCTGACGGCAGCTGGAAGTTTGATGCGCATCTTACAATGAAACAATAAACAGCCTTAACATCTGATACTGAGTATATATCTGGTTCTCTCATTTCATTTAATTCAAAGAAAAGAGGGAGAGAAAAGATGAAGAAAAAAGAGACAAAATAAATGTATGTCACTCAGGATTTACCCGTGATTTCCCATATTTCTCTGTTTTAGTCTTTATTTTTAACGCAATCTAAAAAGATGGAGTACATTATTGTAAGGAGGATGAGGTGGAGACACTGGGAGAGTATACAGTATATCACCAAAGGTTCTGCTATTTGGCGATGACAAACCAGGAGTGCAGGTGGATCAAAAGTATTCTGAATGGATAAGCCAGCTGTGTAACTGCCTCTTCATTTTTTACTCCGGATAAAGACAAAGGAACAGATTACAGCTTCCCATCTCGGAAGAAGACAAAACTAAGTGGCTAGAGTTAATTTATCAAGGAAATGTTCCAGCTACACTCAGTAAAACTGTGCATGTGTGTGCTAGTCACTTCACAGCCGACTGCTTTTCCAACTTTGGACAGTACAACAGAGGGCTAGCAAATAGACTGGTCCTGAATCCAGGCACATTACCAACCATCCACCAACAAACCTGAGACCCTGGAAATGTGAGTATTTCAAATGCTGTGTGCTGTGGAGCAGATGTAAGAGCTTTTCCTCAGTGTCCCCCCCTGTCCCCCGGTGGCTCATTTACATATGAAGGTCACGCCCACTAAATCAGAGCGTTCTGAACAGAGGGGCTATGAGAGCCTGGAAACAATGCTGCTGTGCTTAAATTTATTGGCTTTTTGGACCAAAACATGTTACTACCATTT
This sequence comes from Halichoeres trimaculatus, assembly GCF_033239565.1. Classification (NCBI taxonomy): domain Eukaryota; kingdom Metazoa; phylum Chordata; class Actinopteri; order Labriformes; family Labridae; genus Halichoeres; species Halichoeres trimaculatus. The sequence goes on along the minus strand of NW_027437191.1, from coordinate 6,432,972 downwards.
CATGAAGACATCAATGATCCATATTAAACTGCAGAAAAGGAGCAGAATATGGGATCTTTAAAGCACAGATGACCTGACTGACAGGTGAGCTAACTGTAGCTATTAGCAAATTGACTCAAAGCTGTTAGCACAAAAGCTTGGTTAACCCATGCTTTCAGCCTTCAGCACACCAAAAAAACCAGGTGGGTGTGGGTAGATAAATTGAAAACAGGATACACGTCTCTACCAAGGGCAGGAGAAGTTCACAGAGCCAAACTGTGAGGTGTTGTTCCTCTGTGTTTTGTTGTAAATGGAATAAATAATGTTGCCACATGTCAGAACTACGCTGTTTGAGATGATAGCGTGTTCTTTAACAGACTTACAGATGTCTTCATAGATGTTTGTTTGGTTTGAAGGACTCTGAGCTCTTCTTGACAGCCGCTCTCCTCTTCGCTCGGTGACCTGTCAGCGTGCGGCAGGCCTGAGGTGTGATGGATCTGATGAGAGCGGTGCTAAAGACGATAAACGCCGCTCCGCTCCTCGGCTGTCATCAGGAGTCATGATGACACCTCACTCTGCGTCAGTGCTCATCGCACGGCTCTGCCTCACTCTTCACATGAGATAAAGAGTCCATTCAGCCGTCTTAATCAGACCAGGTCTGTTTTTGTTTCCCTCCCTGAGCAGAGATCCCAGCAGACAAAAGATTTACAGCTCTGAGGACAGATAGAGGGGTGTGGGCGGCTCTAATGAGAATGTGTTCAGAGATCAGTTAAATACTCAGCCTTTTCTCTGCAGCTGGAGGCAGATAATCCTTCCTTTTCAGAGCTAATTAATTTGCACTTTGCCTGACCACATCGCACACCTACCATCTTTCCCTCCTTTGTTGAAAAGCTGGACACAAGGGAGAGAGCGGAAAGAAAGTTTTAAATGATCTCAAGTTTGTAAGGCAAGAAGAAAAGCTGCTCTACTTTCAGACAAAACATCCCACCTCCTGATCAGCTCTGGAGAAAGAAAAACATTCATGTTTGTACCTGGGAGGCACTTCTGCTCTTTCGGCTGGATCTCAGACTCCTCTCCATAGACCAGTCTACCAATACTCCTTTTACTCTCCCTATTTTTTTTTTCTTCCATCAAATTTAGAAGAATATGATTGGTCAACTATGATTCTCAGCAGGGGGAGGCAGGGTCTGGAGGAGCTTGTCAATCAAAATCCTGCTTGTAAACTATTGTGGGTGAGAGCGGTGTGCTCTTTGGATGAGAGCTCAGCATGGATATGAGGAGAAGATGTGAGATGGTAGAGGCATAGCGAGACGCTGCGAGTCAGAAAAGTTCAGGCAGCTCACGCTCCAACTGAGGATGCGTCGTTGTAGCTCAGAGAGAAAGAGCGGCCCAATCGTGAGAAAAGATGACGGAGATCATGGAGAGGATCAAAGGATGGAGCCCCCGAGATGAACAGGATCAAAAAAACTACATTTTGTCTGTTTTTGGGATCAAAAACAGAAAGAGAGACATTAAAGAAGTGACAACACTCTTTTTAGATAGTTTTGGTGTTTACATAGTCATACGGAACAGTTATATTTGGGTCTTGAAAGATCGTTCAAAATGCTTTAAAAATAGCTGGCAGCCGATGAGTCAATGGAGCAGAGGAGCGGGTTTGTTTGGGGAGCTAAAAGAAAACCAAGGTGAGCAGCCTGAAGTGGATCCTGAATAACCTCATGAGCTTGGAAGCATTAAAATGTGAAAATAAGAAACAGAGTGATACAGGTTGAGTTTGTTGACTCAGGCTGCTTCCTGCTTGTGAATGGTTTAGACAGACTTGTCCTTTTGTGTTTGAAACACTTATTCACGCCTGGAGAAGCTCTGCACTGCCCTGACTTCTTTCATTAAGAAGTTTTCAGAATCTCATGTGTGAAAATGGTTGAAGACCGACTCTCTGTTATGTGTTTTCATTAAGTCATAGAGCTGCAGCCTCTGCTTTTAACCAGTGTTGTCAAAATGTGTCAAGAATAAAACTGTTATATTTTTCCCAGTAACTGGTAATCTGATAAATTAATTTTTCAAATGTAATGTGGCGTTCACACATCTAACTGATATCTAACAGCTGTTATCTGACCTGGCTCACTCAGGTGTTGTCGTCACGTTGTGTAAGCATTACTCATACTGACATTACTCCTCTTAAAAAACACAGCTAGTCTTTCTGCTGCTTCACCCTTTTCCTCAGTGGTGTCATTGAACTGAAATGAGGTAACCAAACATTTTGGCTAGCGCTGACGTTACTTGGACACTCTGACAAAGTTAGCAGTTGAATAATGGATAAGTGACCGTCCCAGGATTAAGACAACATCTCAAAAGATGTGGTTTCTAAATATAAATGTGAACACACAACATGACGTTATAAACTAGTCATATTCATGACAACGTTCCCCCAGACCATTTTACCTCATTCAAAGACTTTCTGCCAGCTGCTGCCCGTCTCCTGCCTCCCAAACATTCTTAGAGCCGAGGGAGGGAGGAAGCTGTCTCAGTGACATGACTGTGTTTGATTTTCAAAATAAAAGCATGTAACTTTAAAATTTTGAAATCCAAATATTTCCCTTCTCTGTGATATATATATATATATATATATATATATATATATATATATATATATATACTTAACAAAAATATAAGCGCAACACTTTTGTTTTTGCTCCCATTTTTCATGAGATGGACTCAAAGATCTAAAATTCATTCCAGATAAACAATATAACCATTTCTTTCAAATGTTGTTCACAAATCTGTCTAAATGTTTGAAAGTGTGTGTGTATATATATATATATATATATATATATATATATATATATATATATATATATATCAATTGAAATATTTAATCGTGATTATTTGTATGATTATTCAGAGTTAATTTGAGATTAATCTCAAATCGGTCATGTGGCAAATAAAGCCGTGTTTCCACCAAGCAGACTGTTTCGGTTTGTCTGGGCACGGCAAGCATTTGGTGGCGGTTCCACTGACTTACCCCGGGACAGATCCCCAAATTTCAGAGAAGAGCCGTCCCACTTTTTGGGACCCTTTTGTATGGGTGCCAGACTGAACCGATCCGCTCTCAGAAGGTGAAGCAACAACACAGCAGACCGTTGATTGGTGGACCAATCTGTTCAGACTTGCTCCTGATTGGTCAAAAAAGGGAATCCCTGATGTCGGCAAATCCCCAAAATTCAGTTTGTTTTAGGTCAGGATTTTATATTCACAAGCACATCTAAGTACAGGCTTTGTCATTAAATATCACATTTTGTGGGCTGGGAGGAAAGCCAAAGACCCACAAATTTCACTAAAAGACTTATAGTGATTTTTGCATAATATGGGACCTTTAAAGCCAATAAATTTCTGTTTTTGAGTATTCAATTTAATGTTAGACCACACTCTTTGGACTTGATTTAATAATTTAAATTCAGTTTGTAGATGGACAAATCTTATCCCATAAACTGGCATCAGTGATCGCCTTTAATTGGAATGTCATTTCTGATGGATTCCAATGCAGCACCATGATGCCCTGAATACTGTCGTAAAGCTTGTTTCTTTCCCTGAATGTTCTCGCTGGTCCAAACGGTTTAGGAGTTACAGCAATTTAAAGAGTGCTTGTAAAATGTGGAAATGTCATGGGTTTCAAAGTGTTAATAAAGGAGTTTTAATGCTCCTGTGTGGATTTATGTCACATTTAATTTGTTCAACATACAGTAATGTTCAGCCTTCTTACAGCAGCACTCTGTGGATGTGCAGTTACACTGATGGATGGAAACCAGCTCCTGACCAGATGAGAGAGCGGTAAATCCACTGGGTAATAACTCTCCTTCCACAGCTTAACGTTGACGGCATCAGACTGGAAATATTTCCAGGAAACAATGAAATGACATCATCGTTTCACTCACATTGTGTGGGGTCTGGAGCATCCACTGGTAGTGATTGTGTTCCCGGCGTAGCACCACAGACGTGCTCACATGTGGCTGTAAGTGAAGCAATAAGAAGAGGTGACCTATTTTCTCTGAATCATATCCCAGCGGCAGGAAAACAAGATTGCTGAATGAGCAGGGGATTGAATTCAGTGTCCTCTGTTTCACACAGCCGTACAGTGACTATGGTGTATACACAGCGTAATATACACACATCATTTATTTATATGTATGTATTCATATGTTCATAAGCAGCAGGTGATGGACATTGGAAGAAGGGCAGGAAGCTAATAAATTCTGCTGCAGGGTGCTGATGAGCTGCTCTGCCTCCCGGCTGTGCCCTCTTCCTCTCACACACACTCAGACGTGTGCACACACACTGATGCACACACTCTGCTGCTGGTAACCTCACAGTGACAACAACAGGAACAACAACACAAACATTGCTTTTCTTTTCTGAACTTCTTCTCACAGACTCTAACAGAGTCTGAGAGGAAGAGGAAGAGGAATAGACATCACAGGGGTCCTCTCCCCTCCTTCTGCTTTGTGCTGACGTGCAGAGCTATGAGAAGGTGACTCTAACTGTCCTTGGTGTTCAGAGAGCACACACTGCTTGAACAGAGGGAATATTTGTCCAGAGAAGAGCTTTTATATCAGCTTTCAATCCTCTTTGATCTGATTAAGATCTGGCAGCTGTAGTTATAAATACTGATGAGCTGGGACAGATGCATGGTGGGGAAATCAACTATTTGTCTTGTTTGGAGGTTTGCAGTGTTGCACTGCTTCCATGGTGCTGTAGAAAGCAGAGTTTTGGCAACAGAGCTCATTTACATCTGCTTGGTCAGCACAGCCAACGGGGAAGAACGCCAACATCTCCAGCAGGAGGAAATTTGGATGGTGGTTCTCTTTTAGCGAGAGTCTTGGATCAGGTGAGGGAACACGCTGCAAAATGAAGAATATGGGGTCCAGACCTCATGCAGGCAGACTTCCAGAGTACCAGAAGCTGTTCCAAGTCAAGCCAGGTGTTTAAAGTTGCAGCAAAGGTTATAATCACAGCTTTTTGAACCTACATGCAGAGGGGAAAAGAAGTATTGAACGCGTCAACTTTTTTCTCATTACATTTATTTCCAAAGCTGCAATTCAAACAAACTTTCTACCAGACATTGGTATTAACTCAAATAATCCACACAGGAAAAGAAATCATGACATTCTATAAATGATGATTACATGGAATTAAGTACGATAACACAGGAAAAAAGTATTGAACACACCATGGAAAGGCTGTATACTTTGGCAAGGAAATGCACCAAACCACCTGAAATCTGTCAGTAATTATTACTTGAACTTCCAATTAGTGCAAACCAACATCAGCTGGGCTAGAGCAAATTGATGGTCCTATAAAAAAGGTTGTTTTGTCACCAAGCAGTTAAATACGACACATCTCATGATGGGTAAAGGCAAAGAGCTCTCTGAAAACATTCACAACCTGATTGTTGCTCAGCATCAGAATGGAACTGGTTACAGACTTATATCAAAGCACCTGAATATTCCAGTCAGCACCGTCGGGGCCATTATTCGCAAGTGGAAGAAGCACCACCGTACCATCAACAGGCCACGCACAGGAGCTCCTTGCAAGATTTCTGACCAGGGAGTCAGAAAGATAATCAGAAGAGTTCTCAACGAGCCAAGGACCACCCTGAAAGTGCTCCAGAAAGACTTGGAGGCAGCAGGTACAATTGTTGCAGAGAAAACAATAGGCAATGCACTCCACCGCCATGGCCTCTATGGATGCTCAGCCCGCAAGACTCCATTCCTCAAGAAAAGGCATGTTGAAGCTCATTTAAAGTTTGCTAAACAGCATATTGACAAGCCTGTAGAATACTGGGAGAATGTTGTCTGGTCAGATGAGACCAAAATTAGACTTATTGGCTGTCATACTACATACCATGTTTGGAGGAGAAATGGCTCTGCACATCACCCAAAAAACACTAAACACCAACACCAACAGTGAAGTTTGGAGGTGGAAGCATCATGGCATGGGGTTGTTTCTCATCTCATGGTGTTGGCAAACTTCATATAATTGACAGAGCAATGAATGGAGCCATGTATGGGGAAATTCTTGATATGAATCTGCTGCCATCCACCAGGATGATGAAGATGAGACGTGGCTGTACCTTCCAGCAGGACAACGATCCAAAGCACACGGCAAAGTTGACTCTCAGATGGTTTAAAAAAAAAGAAAATCAATCTGTTAGAACGGCCTAGTCAATCACCTGACTTAAATCCAATTGAACATTTGTGGAGAGAACTAAAGAAAATGGTTCACCAGAGGGCACCAAAGAATATTCCAGATGTAAAGACAATCTGTGCAGAGGAATGGGCCAAAATCACACCTGAGGCCATTAGTTCAAACATAAACTAAGTGTCTGGAAGCTGTCATTGCAAACAAAGGCTTCTCCACTAAGTATCAGATGAGTCTCAGTTAGTGTGTTCAATACTTTTTCCTGTGTTATCGTATTTACTTCCACATAATCATTATTTACGGACCTGAGCGTTATGATTTCTTTTCATGTGTGGATTATTTGAGTTGATACCAATGTCTGGTAGAAATTTTGTTTGAATTGCAGGTTTGGAAATAAATGTGATGAGAAAAAGTTGACACGTGCAGCACACATTTTCCCCACTGTATATATATATATATATATATATATATATATATATATATATATATATATATATATATATATATATATATATATATATATACTGTCAATCATGTAAAGCTACACCTGTGAAACCAAAGGGACAGTATAAAGACTGAAAAGAAAGCATTTTACTCCCTCTTTGGAAATAAATGTGATGAGAAAAAAGTTGATGTGTTCAATACTTAGTTTACCAAGGATACTTTAATTCCTTGGTATCTGAGATTTTTCACCCTCTCCACCTGGGCCCTACTATGCTGAATGGAAGAAAGCTCCTTTGCTGCTTCCTTGAGAAGTGCACAATGAGCTCTTCAGTTTTAGGAATGTTCAGTTCAAAGTGGGTCCACCTACACCAGTCCACCAGGTGGATAGTTTCAGTGATAGGTTGCCTCATTGTTATCTGTGATCAGACGTCCCACAGCTGTGTCATCAGCAAATTTGACAATGATGTTGGAGTTTCAGATGGCCTTACAGTCATAGGTGTAGAGGTAATACATCAGGGGGCTCGCACATAGCTTTAGGGGCCCCCAGTGTTGCAGCGTGACCCACACAACCTGCAGTCTGTTGGTCAGAAAATTGAGAATCCACCGGAACAGGGAAAGGCACAGCAAGAGGTCGAGCAGCATGGAGGCCAGCTTTGAGGGAATTATGGTCGTAAAATACTGAGCTGTAGTCAATAAACAGCAGTCATGCAAAAGCCCCTTCCCTATTCTCCAAGTGGGTGAGGGTGGAGTAGGTGGGTTATGGCGTTGCCTGTGGATCTGTTTTGCAAATTGTAATGGGTTGAGGGAAGTGGGGAGAAAAGAGGTGATAAACGTTTTGATGAGTTTTTCAAAACATTACATTATTATGAGCAAAGACATGAAAAAAAGGACATCATCTTGCTTGACTGGAAGTGAGATCTCCATGAAAACTGTGACTGGCTGCAGTATCAGTCAAAAAATCCATCTCCCCAGCCTTTCCAGATGGGCTGTGATCAAACTTTAAAAAATAAGCGCACCTTGTAGAAATGTTTCTCACGTCCAATTGTTGTGGTGATTTTGAGACATTATTGTGCTTCCTTATATTCAAGTTTTCTTTTTTCTGAACAGTTACATTTCCATTAGTTACAAGAGGTTAAAAACAAGGCTTTATGTTAGTTTAACTATGATTGACAGCTGTTGTTCATGTGTATTTTTTTCCGGGATTGTAAAAAATAAGACTCTCAAAAGAAAAAAATTATTATTATTTCTGTCACCCAGCTCCACTCAGATTCTCCCAGAATCCCTCACAGTCTCTACTGCGCAGAATCTGGCTCCAAAATGCTACGATGGCTGCGCCTGTGACGGGGGAATTTTGGCTTCAAAACCTTACAATGGTTAATGGCGGAGCCACGCTGTCCACTATATATACAGTCTATGGTGTTAAGGCTGTAGGGCAGCTGTCATTTAAGCAGCTTACAGGGTGGGCCAGGAAGATTTACCCATTGTACATTTCTATTTTGTTTGCTTTGTTCTAGAAACTTAAAATTTTGGAAAGTTTCTCCTAAGAGGCATAGCTTTTGATGTACCTAAGTTCATGTGTTTACTCCTAATGTTTGTTGAGTATGGCATCGAAGGGTAAGCGCGACCAGATTGGGGCCTTGAAGGAGGCTGGACTGACAACAATGCAAATCATGAAAAAGGTGAATGTTTGTTGTAAGACTGTCTACAATGTCATGAAACAATACAAGGAGACTGGCAATACCACCAGCAAGCCAGTCCCTGGAAGAAAACGTTCAGTCTGCATCAAAAGGGTTGTTGAGATGGTGAGGAAGAGAATCCAAAGGAATCCTCTCAGGAGCATGAGGGCAGCAGCAAAGGAAGTGAACATCTCAAGAAGTAGACTGAGAAGAAACGTCTAACAGGATCTCCAATGAAAGCACTAAAAATGCGACACAGACAACTGATTTCAGCCGCTTCTAAGAAAAAAAACGGCTTGACAGGAGGAAAATGATGCTGCAGGAGATCCAGAGGGCTGCAGACAAAGTTCTGGTTTGGTCTGAAGATCTTCACCGTTCAGGCAGTGGTCAATTCCCAGAAAGACAGGGTTTATGCACATAGTGCACAGCACCCACCTGAAGGCTGCAGAACTCATTTTCATGGTCAGAAGCAGCTGGAGTCATGGTGTAGGCTGCTGGTGCATCTGATGGCTCAAAGTCTTCTTTGGTCTTCATTCAGGAGGGTGTGAAAGTGAACAGCCAGGTGTACCTTCAAATGCTTGAAGAATAGGTGTTGCCTTGGTGTACCAATGCGTTTGGAAACCAGTAAATCTTCACACAAGATGGTTCACCAGCTCACACATTCAATGTCCAGAAATCAATCCAATGGATTTTGCGATCTGGTCTATTATGAAGAGGGAGATCTTAAGAGTATATCACAGCAGTGTTACCGCTTTGAGACAGCTCTGATGAAGTCATGGTCAAAACTTGATGCAGAGACAATGCGGTGCTCATGCCAGGCAGTGCCAGGTGGTCTCCAGGCTATGGCAAAGAGTGGCCAGAGTGAGATGTAAATCTTTTTGGTGACAGAGTATTAAGTAAAGAAACTGTGTTCAATTTTTGTTATGTTTGTCTGCAAGCATTTTTGGATTGTGCAGAAAAAACAATGGGTAAATCTTTCTTGCCCACAATGTAGTTGGGATTCGGGGGGAACAGGGACTTTAATGGAACATTTCAAACAGGTGGGAATAATGTATTGGGATATTGAAAATGTCTATGAGCACAGGGGCTAGCTGGTCTGCACAGGTCCTGGGAACTCGGCCAGTGATCCCATCTGGCCTGGCAGCCTTCCTGGGTATTGAGCAAAGATGAAACTGGTAATTGATGAATACCTAAATCTGATGTAAAGTAATGAGTGACAAGTCACTTTTAATGTCTGCCAAAGTTAGACCAGTGTCAGATTCTAAAAGTTTCAGCCAATAGTTGAGGTGTTATTGTCACATGTCATTAAGTCGACACTCACAACTCTTTTCTCTTCCATTGTCTGTGACTGCTTTTATTTAAAGGCAGCATCTGGACACGATAACATTTGATCCCATCCTGATTATCCTGTCCACAGTGAAGGTAGAATGGCTTGTGAGGTTGACTGATGGATTAGAGCAGCATTAGCAGTGGTCCTCAGACTGTGTATGCGACAGATGATGTGTGTTTCCTCTGCAGTGTATCTGGGCACAACCTTTGAGTTGGGATGTGGAGCTCAGACATCCAGAGGTAGCTTGGAGTAGAGCCATCGGCTGCCATTAGATGCCTCCTGGGTACAGCCCTTTGGAGGTTTCCCAGGCTCTTACTAATGGGAGGAGACCTCGGGGTAGACCCAGAGGTCCCTGGAGGGATTGTATATCCCATCTGGCTCGGGAACACCACAGAATCCCTCAGGAGAAGCTGAGAAATGTCCCTGGAGAGAGGGATATCTGGGTCAACTCACTTAGTCTGCAGCCAGCCCTCAGTACTTAGACGGACTGTGAGTTACATCACACTGTGTCTTGTCTGCTGGCCACTCAAAGCACATTAACATTACATGTGACACACACTCCTCATCTCATCCATACACACATGTCAGTGGCTGCTGTTTAAAGTGTCAGTCATATCTGATTAATCCCACAGGCACAGCCACTGGGACCAACAGGGTCAAGTGTCATGTGAGATGACACTTTGGCATGTGAATCAAGCCCAGACCTGCCAATGCAGAGACCGTCTCTGCTGCACAGTGGGGTTGTGGGTAAAGAGGGTAGACCTGAGATTTGTAGGTGTAAAATGGACTGTTGTTATATAGCACCTTTCTACTCTTTCTGGCCTCTCAAAGCGCAAAGAGTTACAACGGTGGATAGCATAAACAGAATTTAAATAATTTGCCCTTCGACTGACTGGTCTGACTCTCGCCCTAAGACAGCTGGGATAGGCTCCAGCAACCCGTGACCCTTAACATGATTAGTGATATAGAAAATGAATGAATGAGACCTGATCTAAAAGAGAGGTAATGTATTGCTGCTTCAATCTGGCCTCCATTTCAAGTTATGACTGACTCACTCGGCAGCTTTCCTTTTTAAGAATGGCCTTTTTCACCACTGATTGTTGGTCACGGTAGCCACGCCCCTGGCCCAGCAAAGAGTTGGTGTTTGCTAAGCACCAGTTCTGAGCACCTGGAGCCAGTTCTTTGTCAGTAAAAACACGAAGAAGCAGTGCTAAGTCAGTCACTGGTCTGGAACAAGCACAAGCACCAGTTTGGTTGAAAAAGTGTAAAAGAGAGTCGAGGACTAGTGCCACCACCAACAAAGCCCAGTGATAGAGCCACCATAACCCAGACTAAAAGAGCCAAAACAGCAGCGAGGTTCAGAACTGGTGATGACAACTGATGACGATTGATGAAAGAAGAACATATAAATATCATGAAAACAATAATTATAATGAAAAGAAAGTGAAATGAACTTAGGCTCAACAAAAATAGCAGTAAAATCTTTATGCAAACCTTATGAGATATGTTGACACATCTCTTCACATGATTGTGATTCTCTTTCTCTCTGAACTTCACTGTAAAAAAACTGTAAAAACAAACAAACAAACAAACAACAACAAGAACAAAAAAATTGTAAAGACACCAGCAGCAAAGTTTCCATACAAATACCGTAAAATTACAGTCAAACACTGTAAAATATGGAACTACATAAAATAACTGTAAAAATACAGGACAAGATTTTACAGTCAAAATAAATTAAAACAAGAATTTTATAGTTTATAAATGTCAGTTATACAGTAAAATAACATATAAATCCAGTCAAAACACATTCAAATCAGATTTCTTAAAGGTTAATCTCTGTAATTTTATGAAATGAATTATTTATTCTAGGAAACAGTCAAATCAATCTACAGTAATTTCCTGTGCAAGTACTATTTTCCCATGTACAATAAAAAATTTCTAATGTATAAAAACGAACTCTGTACTTCAAACAAAAGATAAATTTCTGCAGATTTACAGTATCAATATGTAATTTTAGAGAAAAATACCATTATTGAACAGATTTTTCCTAAATTATTATCAAATACCTTCAACCTTACAGTGGCTATGCAAAAAGTTCAGTAGAAAAATACCGTTATTTTACAGCAAAATACTTTTTGTTGTGATGGTGTTTTGTAACCCTAAGTGAGGAGAGCACACAGAGGTAGAAGACTTTGCTGATGAGAATATTCAATGATTTAGTCTTCTGCCAATATCTGTTCGAATTGAAAAGTGTTGCTTCTGATGTTGAATATTCATGTGATTAAAATGCGATTAATTACGATTAATTAATTACAAATGGCACAGTTAATTAGATTATTTTTTTAATCAAGTCCCACTATATATATATATATATATATACGTATGTGTGTTTTTTTTTTACTGTCAGTCATGTAAAGCTACAACTGTGAAACCAAAGGGACAGTATAAAGACTGAAAAGAAAGCTTAGTACTCCCTCTTTAACTCAACTTAAATAGCACTGTACAATGATAAACATGCTAATATGAAACTGAAAACAATAAACAGAGCTCAAAAAAGTGAAAGTATAAAACTCAAATGTTTGTATTCTGAGTGTTTGTCCCACCTCATGATAAAAAGGCAAACAACCAGACTTCAGGAAACCTAAATAATCATAATTTTATGATTGAAAGAAAAAAACTGCTGTCTGCTGTTGTTTTGGTTAGCACATGGAGAACAGAGACACAGACAATAATAAACATTTTAAAAGCCACCGAATGATTAAAAGCTGAGACAGGACCATGTGTGTGAGTTCAGCTCTGTAAACTAGTGTGTTCAGGTTCGGGATCACAGAGCGGTTTAAGCTGCTCTGACAGATGCCACTTCATCTAGCGTCTTTGGTCCTTTATGTATGAAACATTTAGCAGCACACAGGACTAACAATACATTAGTCGCTGTTATTCAGAAAGGGCACATTCATATTTCAGGAGGATATTTCTGTCTGCTGCAGCCATTTAAGGATGCTGTGTGTGTGTGTGTGTGTGTGTGTGTGTGTGTGTGTGTGTGTGTGTGTGTGTGTGTGTGTGTGTGTGTGTGTGTGTGTGTGTGCAGTCTGTTTCCACACAGTGTGGACACAAGGACACATGGACACTTGAAGGCTTTTTTTTACTGCCTCACCACAATGTACTGGGCCATCAAAGTGTGTGTAAGCATGTGTGTTTCAGAAATCTATTATCTCTGAGATTCTTCACCTGACAGTTTGTTTTCATGATATGAGAGCATGTGACAATAAATCCACGGCTCTCTTCACAGGGACGTATCAAGCTTTCAAGCCTGTTTTTAAAAGCAGACGCATTTATTGAAGGATTTTCAGTCAGAGCCTGAAGTCCACTATAAAACCGAGGCTGGTGACAGTGACAAATGGTGACGGTTACAAATGGTGTACTTACTCCTTCAGACACAGGACTTCTGGCTGTACTTGTTCCGTCAAATCTTAGCTGCTTTTGACGAGAAAAGATTAAATTTATCAAGCAGCTTTTTCCCATGAGCTCATGGTATTTTCAGGGGGCAGGGCCCACCCATCCGGGAAAGTTGACCCTGCCAGGAGAAATCAATGTAGTTTTCATCTGGTTGCAATTTATCAATAAAATCCTTTTGGTTGTGGATATGTGTTTATACTTTTTTGTAACTCAACTGTGTTTGGCATAAAAAACACATGGCAGAGAAGAATGAAACTATATATTACAAAAAAAAAATGTATGTGTCGTATCCACCAGCTCTGCCGCTGTCGTCCCCCATCATCCTCTGCCACCTCCATCAACCCTACCTCCACCATAGTCCCCCGTGGTCCCATGTTGTCATCCCCTTTGCCACCTCCACCAACCCAGCCACAGTCATTTCCTGTTATCCTCTGCCTCCACCGCCTTCACCAACCCCACTGCTGCCGTATATATATATATATATATATATATATATATATATATATATATATATATATATATATATATATATTAGGGCTGGGCAACGATTAAAACTTAATCGTAATTAATCGTATGATTTCCCTGATTAATCATAATTAATCGCATTGTGAAAGTGCCATAACATCTGTCATGCAAACACTAAATCAGTACTTGTTTTACAGTAATAGTTAAATCACACATTTAGTGCAAATCAAATTTACAAAATGAAAATACAAAATTAAAGCTTATTGCCACTGTCAGGGCATTAAAGTGATACTCCGGGATGGAACAAGTTGGTGGAGGTGGCAAAGAGGGACGTGTTGCCCTTGGCGCTCGCACCAAACACCCCCTCCCTGCTTGTCAGGTTCTTTCCTCTGCACTCAGACGGGGCCATATTTTACTTGACCAAAAACACAAATAAACGGACTCCCACCAAAAAAATCTGATATCGGTCTGCATTCACGCTTTATTTAGAGAATTTTCAACACATTGCTTTCACACAAAAACACCGCTAAATAAGGCTCTAGTTCTTATCTGTCTCTTTGTCCTGGCAGACTACCTGCGTTTGTTTATATCTGGCACGCCATGCGCGCGGACTGATACACTAAGTGGCGAGTGCCTTTGAGTTCCATGGCGTTGCCCCTCTTCTCCATGCTTGTTTTGGTTACTCATCGTGTTTTTCCGCCAATTTCACTTCTGGTTCCACCGCGGTCAGTAACAGACATTTACAAAATAAAAGCATGTGAGCAACATGCACTAATGTGCGATAAAATATTCAACGGCGTTAATAGATTGACGGGTTAACGCAAAAATAAGCGTTAACTTGCCCAGCACTATATATATATATATATATATATATATATATATATATATATATATATATACATATATGTGTGTGTGTGTGTGTGTGTGTGTGTGTGTACAAAACACTAATAAAGAGTATCATTTTAAAACTCAAGGGGAGCCTTATACACTAACGGCTCCCCTTGGAAAAGTAGATGTGTTTTTTTTTCACAGTATGGCAGCCGGACTATAATTCTGTTGTCGTGACACTTAACAGAACAAGGTAAAAAAAAAAAAAAAAAAGTAACATGCAGACATTGGTAGTTGTGAAATGTGTACTTAACAATTAAAAACAAAAATATTCATTTTATCAGTCTTTTTCAGTTTCATTTTTTGTTGAAGCTGTAGTCTGTTGATCCTGTATTTGTGATACAATATGTAAAAATAAATGTTGCTGTAGTGCGGGCTCACATAATCCTCAGTACCCTGCTCAGGGCACCCCAGTCTAAAATGTCTGGGTACGCCCCTGCTTGTCACCGGGTGCCTCGTTGTAGCCGACATCATCTTGCTCTGCTCCTCAGCGGATGGATTTGTGCTTAACATAGTGTTCAGATCGTGGAATAGAGGGAGTTACAGAAAGACAGGACTCACCTTCCCTCCAGGTAAAAGTCAACAACTTCTCAAGAGTTCATTTCCGCAGTGCGCTGATCTCTCGCTGATTGATTCCTGAATGTTTCAGTAAAGGATCTTAAGCTGACAAATCAAAACAGTGACTGTATTTCCAGCCAGAAAATGTGCATCTCTCCTCTCCCCTCTCTCCTGTTTAGCTTTGTGTGCTGAAAAAGTGATGAACACGAGACTCCCATCACTCCCCATGGTGCAAGAAGAAAGCATGTAGATTTTTACAAGAAAAACGAAAAGAAAAGTAAGGCACAGTGATTTGGATACTGTATTTTCTGCACTATAAGGCACACCTAAAAGCCTTCAATTTTCTCAAAAGCTGACGGTGCGCCTTATAATCTGATGCGCCTTACATATGGATCAATATTGATTAATCATGGCTACCATGTTCAGGGGGCGTCGCCGAAGTAACAGTGGTAAGACCCGGTGAAGAGGAATTCTGCTAAGTGCTAATGTTAGCTCACAGGCTGGCCCGGGCTTCTTCTCTTGTTATTTGTTAGAGCAATACAGCACCCCTCAAAGGTCTGGCATGCAAAATGATCTCTGGAAACTGTTTTTGTGGACGGCAGAAACGGCTTTGTCTTTACAGCGCACGGCACAGAAAATAGTAGGGTAGGAAAATGTGCAGCTCCGTGTGGATATAGCCTGAGTTTGACTGACCTTTTTGACTGTTTTGTTGACATTCCCTTTAACGCAGCTCCATCTAGTGGATGCATAACGCAACCCCAGCCACTACTATAGCTTCTATTCTATGCGCCTTATAATGCGATGCGCCCTATATATGAAAACAGTTTTCATATAGGCCATTCATTGAAGGTGCCCCTTATACTCCGAAGCGCCTTATAGTACGGAAAATACAATAAGTAACTTTAATCTGAATACTGCTTTGGATATACTGAACTATAGTAACTGAAAAAAGTGGTCTAATTAGAGTAACACCTTACTTAGTGGTGCGTTGACTGCTAACAGCATCATCTTTCCAGTGTTGGGATGGACGTTACAGTATGTAACATGGAAACAATGGACTGTGATCATTTTCTGACTTTCTGTCTTTTCCATTCCATGTCACAGGCTGAGCACGCTCCACAACGTTTAGTGTTTCCTCTCGTCTGCTTGCAGCCCCAGCTAGATGTGCAGACTTGACTGATAGGGAAACTGAAGATTTTATATCAGACAAAACTTGAAAACTGCTTCATTTGAAAATTAAAGCTGAATGAGGTGCTCCATTTTGATGATACTGTATTGTTCTTTCACTGTTCAATGCACTTGCCTTGCATGCAGGTTTTAAAGGGTTTCACTTTTTAGTGGCTACTTTTTTTCCTTTTTGTCCTCCCAACCAAACACTGCTTGTTTTCTAACTGTTTTTCCCAGACTCAGTACTGTATTTACAGCACATACAGAAAAGGTTCCCTCCTGAGACCTGAGAATTGCTGAACATGATGTTTCCCGCCAAAGGATCCTTATAAATAACTGATTCCAGTCTCTGTGAGTCTCACAGGATGTTCACGCCTTCTCAGAAATCCAGCCATCAGAGGTGCTCTGTAGAAGCAGCAGGAAGGTCACAGAGTTCAGGTCTGAGAAATGACTTTGATCCCTGATCCATCCATCCATAACATGTATGATCATCAGGAAGAATACATTAAGTATTAAGGTTTACATGTGGCACGCACTGCTGATGCAGCTCTTTTACTCTTTCTCATCTTTTGTTTGAAGCTTTTCATCTTATTTTCAATGGTCACATAATCTACCCGTTAAGAATTATGAGACTATTTTCCTCATCCTAGTTTTTTAACCTTCACCTGACCCGTAGCAGAGGGAAGATTAAACTTTTTCATAAGCACCTGAATAAAAATAAAGACAGTCCCATGTGCGCTGCGTTTTCTCATTGTCATCAAAATGTGTTCCCTATGTCAGATGTCTCCATGTGCATATACAGTAACACTGTAAACCCCAAACGTCAAATTACTCAATTGGATAAAGCTATGGAAACTTAGAATTTGTCAGTAAGTTCAGTTTACTCAAATGTCTGATTTTTCAGTGTTAGAAATGGTTGTTTCTGAACAGATTTATTTTTTGTTACTGTTTAAGTAAGGACAACTTAAAATCATTAGTGTCTGTGACAGCGTTTTGTAACTGTGAGTGAGGAGGGGACGCAGTCCATATGAGACCCTGCTGTACTTCTAGATGTGCAGCAGTGGCACAGGTTGTCTGTGCTCCACATGACATGTACCATTTGTCTGAGTGTCGTAGCATGGACTAGTTGTCTGCGCTCTACATGGCATTGATCAGCTGTCCAAGCATGATAGTCCAGTCAAAAATTTCATATAATCATTAGGCACACTGACAAGAGTCAATAGGTACAGGACTCCATGCCATGGAGCACAGAGCACCAGTCAGTGCCGTGGGGCTCAGACAACCTGTGCCCCCTGAGGAACAATATTTCAATGTACAACAGGGTCTCATATCTACTGCCTTCCCTTCTCACTCACGGTTACTAAAGTTATGAAATTAGTGCTGATTTTTGTTGTGATGGTGTTGTAACCATGAGTGAGGAGGAAACCCTGTGGATATGAGACCCAGCTGTACTTTAAAATGTGATTTAATTTAGTTATCTGGATCTGCTTCATTTTTTTTAATTAATAAATTTACTTAATTTAAAAGGGCACTTTATTGATATCACATCTCTCAGTTTTGAGTAAGGTCAACTTATTATGTTTTACAGTGATAACATTATGACATTTTCCATATCAATCGTAACTACTTAGGATATCAAGTTAAATAAACTTAACTTTTCATTTTTCATTACTTGTTTTTAGGGTCCAAGGCCTGAACTGAGGACACCTTCTAGCAAGAGCTAGAAGGTGTCCTTGGCCGCAGGCAAGGACACTATTCTTCCTGCTGCGTTTCTTTCTTATTATTCCGCACTCCAGTAAATCGCTTATGAGAGACCCTAAAAATGCTCAAAAACTCACCAAAATTGGGATACACATTGTGACCACCAAAAAATTTGATGAAATAAAAAAGAATAAAATCATTATAATCTCTCTAGAGCCAAAAAAACTCTAAAACCACTCAAAAACATACAAAAATGGCTCTGGCTCGGGCCAGGAATGTCATAGAGAGATGAAACCAACACCAAAACGTTCCTCTCATTGAGATGCACAGAAAAGGGTGGCAGTGTTTTTTTTGCCTATCTCGCACAGGAAACCAGCAATTTGCCTTTCAAAATAAGAGTACTCTGCATTTGTACCCTTTCTGCCAAAATTATCTCCTCTGAAACCAAAAATGGTACTGACTTGAAAATTGGCTCACATGACAGACTAGACCCTGCTCTACAAAATTTGTTCAGGAAGTTATCATTTCTGGCCTGGTTTTCGAATGGCGAGCCCTCAAAGTTGCCGACCGCTCTCAGCTCCCTCAATTTTAACAGATGGGAGAGCAGCCTTCAGTGCCACATTTGGGCCTATAGACAAAAACTAAAACTCAAACAGCTTTAAAAATGGCATGGTTGGATTCCTGACAAAATTTCCTAAGAGAAAATCACATTTTTACACAGATTTAGTCAACATTCTGGCCTACATGATGAGTGGTTTCTTCCCTCAGGGAATTTGATCCTCCCCCTGGGCTCCTGCATTTCTGTGATGATGTCACACAATCATTAGGAGTTCTATGCAGCAGGTCACATGACTCAGCAGAGGAAACAATGACTTTCTCCTCCAGTAAAATGCTTATTAGACCCCCTCAACATGCTTAAAAACTCACCAAAATTGGCACACACATTACAAGCGTCAAACTCTTCAATATAATACCAAACATCCCATAATATGCTCTCTGTCCACATCTAGGCACATTAAAACAGCCACTAGGAATGTCCTAGAGAGATGAAACCAACGTCAAAATGTTTGTCTCATTGAGACGAAAAAATATACACTGACATTCTGACCTTTCCCAGACAGGAAGTTGGCTATTTCTCTTTAAGAATAACATTTCCACACATTTTTACCCTTTCTACACTTTTTGAGTGCTTAGTAAACCCCCAAGCATGCTCAGAAACTCACCAAAATTGGCACACACATTATGAGCACCCCAAATTCCCGTTATGATACCAAACATAACCCCCAACATCCCATAATGTGCTCTATAGCGCCACCTAGGCATACAAAAACGGCCCTAACATGGGCTAGGAATGTCGTAGAGAGATCAAACCAACGCCAAAATGTTTTTCTTATTCTTTTGGAGACAGTGGGGGTAAAAACGAGACAGTGGCGGGAAAACCGGCCGGAGCCCCGAGGACCCGTCTAACGCTGCTTGCAGCTATAATTTTTTAAGGTAACCTGTTTGCAAGTATTTTTCAAGTAGACTCAACTTACCCGGGTCTACAGTGTACATACTTTTTTCTTCTTATCCAAACAGTCACAAAATCAAACTGGATAAAGACGTTGAGCATACTTTGGGGTAGAAATTCCCCATCTTTAGCATTTTCCTTTTTTTTTTTTTTTTTTTTTTTTTAAAAGTTCGCTGGAAACTGGACCATAGAAGACTGAAATTTGTTGCCTGATTGGAAGAGTCTGGATTTCTGCTGCCAATAATCACAGGTTTTTTCCCTGTTCATGACTGTCGGACAGCAGGGTCCTACTGCTTGGGGTACAGTGTGACATCCAACCACAGAACGTGCAGACATTTTTATGCTGCTTAAAGTTTTAATCCAGAGCTTAAAGAACTCAAACTCATCTGAATAAAGCAAGCTGAATACAGCTTCCTTTGCCAAAATGCATGCCCCCCTTTGGGAAAATGCTGGTTGAAAAAGTCTATCAGTATCAAAACATGAAACGTGGTTCTTATGGTGGATATAGGTTTGAATACAAACCTTGAAAACAAGTTTTTATTGTTAAAGAATGAAAATATTTGTGTACAGCATAGGTTGATTTCAGAGTGCTGAGAAACAACAACCTTTATGAGAGCACCGGTAGAAAATGTCAGTCATTAGAGATGCCGATATGATCCAGTTTTAAAGACTGGAGTTATTATTTTCCTGGCTAGAGAGATGCTCTTCAGATGAAAACAAAGATCAATCAATGGTGCTCATCACAGATTGTATTTGTGACAGCTTTATTGCTAGCTGGAACTTTGCCTCTTGGCATAAAGGCGGCAATAAAGACACAGTTTTTAATCAGAAACTGTAACTTGTGCATCTTGATTGTTAAACTTTTTACAGGTGGAACATTTGATTCTCACTGAGAGAGATTTATAAAGTTTAGGTTGTCTAAAAAAATGACACACACTCAGCCTCAGAGTGAACTTCTATCCTAAATGCTTCAACTTTTTTCCCAACATTAGTGTGCTTCCCATGTCGTGGATTTCTTATACTAGATGCTGAAGATCCATGCTTGTGTCAGAACTAATCACCTCACTGATTGCAGTAAATTTCCATCCCATCGTCTCTTGATCAGCAGAAGGTTTTGATGGTGGGATGGGACGAGCTGATTAGAATTCAGACGTCTTCTCTGATATGGAAATATGTGAGGCTGAGCTCCCAATCGAGCTGCAGAGAAGATCTCTGTTAATGGAGGAGAGTCCTCTGCAGAGCTGCAGCTGATACATCATCATCCCTCATTAACACACCAATAAAGTCTCTGAACTTTGACACCAGGACCGAAGTGATGCAGCAGAATTAAGAACACTGAGTCCCAGAGGCAATTTTATAAAGTAACTACGTAAAATTTGATTGGTTAATGCACAACTGAGCAACAACAAGCTAAATATTTCCAGTAATAATGATGTAAATAACACCAAGGCTCTACACCTCACAAGCTGTAAGTGTGGAAGATGTCAGGAATGTGTCAAATGTGTATGAGTTGCCACAGAACGCCCAAATTAAAACTCACAAGTTAGTTATCTTCCCTCAACAGGAACTTTCCAAAAGATTGTGAACTTAAAAAGTGTTTTCACTGAGAACAGGAGTTCTGGGCACTTTCAAAAATGTTATTTCTCAGAAGCTGTGGTCAGGTCGGGTCAGATTTTCCAGGGAGAACATGAATCCATTTACAGCATGAAGACTGAAGGTCTCTTTGATGACACCACACAAGCTGACAAAGTCTGGCAGTGAGAAGAGAGATCTGACCTTTTCTCCTGCTGAGAACAATTCCTTACATTTATTTTTTGGTCATTTTGTACACTGGAGCTTAAAAGTAGGGTCTGCAGGAATTTTCGTTACTTGTTAGGAAATAGCATTCAAACTGGGATCTTCCTCCTTGGATCAGTGCCAGCAGCAGCCCACACCTACAGCCTCCGACGTGACTATGGGAACACACTCACTAACCCAGCAACCACTTGCAGCATCGTGTTTCTACGTAGCAGAGACTCGAGAGCCGCGCACCTGACATGGCATGTTAGCACAAGCTAATCACGGGTATTAGACAAATACCAACTCACGTTGCTCTACATCCCATGCTGGTCTCCAAGTCCCGAGTGGAAGTGAAAGTCAAGACAAACTTCATTCTTATGTAGAAAAAAGCATTATCTGTTGGTGTTTAATTTTACCTTGTTTGCTTCTTTCTTCTTCTGTGCTACGTCCACTAGTGTAGCTGCTCTTATCAGCTTCCACACGCAATCATCAACACACAGAGTCACTTGCACGCTGGGCGCTCTGTGATTGGCTGATGTAACCACGCTTACTCTTTGCCTAGAAATGTCCCGAAACAAAGCATCAACATACAGTCAGAGAAAGGGGTTTTGGCAGACACAGACACTGACACACATGTACAGAGGCCTGTAGGACACAATTAAGCAATTTGATTATTCCTGGAAAAGCTGACATTTCTTTTTCTAGGAATATCCTAAACTTAAACTTTCAAATAGAAAAAAGAGATCAGAGCAGAAGAAGGTAAACATGGGAGTGATAGCTCATGGGCTGAAAAACATGCTAATGTGTTTGTGTTAATGTTCAATCCAACCCACAGTCAGCAGTTATTCTGCAGTGGTCTGTTCAAACTTGAGAGTCTATCAATACAATGAATAGTGAGGTTACGTTAGCTCTGATTGAATTTCCTCTTAAAACTCACTTTTATAGACTTGCTTTTATGTAATCTTACCCTTATAGTACATTTGTATATTTTCTAATATATATATATATATATATATATATATATATATATATATATATATATATATATATATATATATATGTGTGTGTGTGTGTGTGTGTGTGTGTGTGTGTGTGTGTGTGTGTGTGTGAACATTTATTTATTTATTTTTAAATTGTTGCTTTTTATCATTTTCTTGGTTGTTTAATGTTGTTTTTCTTTTATTGCTCTCTCTCAGAACCCTTTCCTCTTTTATAATAATAATAATAATTATTATTATTATTCTAACGCATTAATCAGATTAATTAATTACACCGCAAATTAACGCATACAAATTAATGCAGATTAATTTTGATCCCAAACCCGCGGGGCATTTTAAGACGCACTTATTTTTAAATGTCTGGCATTTACAAACCGTGTGTCCTACTTGGAAAAAGTGGTTTTCTCGTCAGATTTTCAAACTTCCGACGGTGCCTGAATGTATCACACGTGACGTCAGCAACATGCTTTAGATCTGAGGGAGGGAAGCCAGAGTTATTTGTGACTGCAGTCCACATCTCGTTTATTCACACGTCCTTTTTGAAAATCTGCAGAAAATTAACTGTTTGCTCTAGCTCAATTCTGTAAAAACAGATAATTCTACACTCTTTACTGCATTAAACAAGCCCTGAATGTTCAATATATATCCTGTATTTAAATCTAAAGAATTCTTAGAAAATTTCCTTCCATCTTCCTGGTGTCATGTTTCAGCTTGGGGCTGCTCTGCACCAATCAGCAACAGTTTGTGTGTTCAGAGCATGTTAAACTGAGAACACTTCACTTTTCTTTGATCCAAGACTTGAATTAAGTGTTTTGTACATAGTTCCTCACTGTTTTTAGCCTTTAGCCCTGGTTCTCCTGACCTCATAGAAGTATAGAAGTTCATATTGCAGTGAAAATTGAGTCCACATCGAGTAAAAATGTGACAAAAGGAAAAACCGTCCTAAAAATCGAATCAGCTTATCTTAGGTGCAGGACTGTGTAAATTTTGTAAAGATAGAACCATAACACTTTTTTCATGTGTTTCTTATGCCTCAGGGTACCTAAAAATGTGTTGTATATATTCCCACCTTATTTTTAAATGTTTTTTTTTGTGTGTCTTTTAATGTAATTTTAATGTCCTGGAATTCAAATTCTTTATTTTGGGACCTTAAGCAGATATGAGATTAAAATGCGATTAATTAGATCAATTAATTACAAATCCTGTAATTAATTAGATTATTTTTTTTAATCACCTGACGGCACTAATTATTATTATTATCTTTATCTTTATCTCTTGACAGTGGCTGCTTGTGCTCATGGGAAATGTTGTCTTTTTCCCTAAAAAAGAAAAACACAACTGCTTCCAGCCACAGGTGTCACTGCAGTCAACACAAAACAGATAGTCCTCACAGTGGCCCTCATTTATTAGTCTTGCGTGGGAATAGGTGCAGATCTGGTTGTAAAAACAATCCTACAGCAACATTCATGTGTTATTTATGAAACATGCCTACCAAGGCCAATCACGGCGTACGCCTAATCAGCTGTTGATAAATGTGGCAGCTGAAAACAATTGTCATTTACATAACGCGCCCCTAAATATTCAAGGTTCAGCTGGCCGAACCCACAGAATTTACGACATGGAGGGACACATTACGGGAAAAAGGAAACTTCTCCATGCTGGTAATCGACAACGCCATAGCAACAGAGGTAGAGGGGAAATGACACCGCGTTGTTTGGCTGCCGGAAAAGTGGTGGAAAAGTAGAGTAAATCAGAGAAAAAAACTTGTCTGCAGTGGTTCAGCAGCATGGATGTGACAAAGTAAAATACAGCTGAGTATTAAACATTTAATTTACACAGCCTTCGTTTATACCTCGATTAATTAATCCATGATGTCTACTAGAAGCCACAATATTATCTATTGTTCAGGTTCAGGTTCAGAAACGTGGAAAGTTGTCTTTTAAAAATGTGTTTGAGCTCTGAAAGAAGCTGCAGACTCCAGCCTGAACCTGTCACAGACTGAGGAGGGAGTGGAGCTGAAGTGTGTAGATCGTGCACAATTGCGCACGGGTAGACCAGAGTTTTATGATTATTCATACCACGAGACAAGCAAATAGGTTGTGATCTCAAGTAAATGAATGTCTTCTTCTAATAAATAGTCACTTTTTCGCACACAGTTCACGTTTATATGATAATATTATGAAGAGTGAAATAATAATATTCACAGTGAATCCTGTAATCAATACAGCTTCCTTGAAAAAGTCCAGGCTAAAAGTTTGATCCAGCGTCCTCTGAATGCTCTCTGCAGAGACTTAATCATGGACATGAGTGTATTAAAAACTAACAACCGCCTCTCTGTTTTAATTTTTGAATTTTTTTTTCTAATTTTTTAAATAAACCGATAGAGGAAACACATTTTTTTGTGGGGGGAAAACAGCTGACAGCTTGCACTGCTCTTACATTGCAAAGTACTTTACAGATTGGCTGCAAAGGGTGAAATGTTAGAAACATTCTTGTTGTCATATTTAATTCAAAGATCTCCACGTCCAGATTGATAAATGCTGATCTGTGCCAGTGGCGTGGCGTGGGGATTTTTTTTGAGGAAGCCAAGTGAGACAAAGCCTCTAATCTGTATTATTTTTAGGGCGTGGGGTTCATAAAAGACTATGTTGCAGCTTGTATATCGCTATTTCATGTAATGGAATGACCTGTAAGAGCGCCCAGAGAGCGCTCATTTTACTTACTTTGAGCACCCACACACGCCCTTTAGCTCTCCCACTCTCACTCACTCATTCACACACGTACATCGTCCTCTTGACTTATCTTAAACATCTTATTAATTCATTCAACCGCCCACTTAAACACACAACCGGCCGCTTCGTGCACACTGCTAACATGCTAATCTCCCTGATTTCATTCAGTGGCTTGATGATGATGAGGATACTGTGATTTGATTGGTTTGAGGCCAAAGACGGGGTGGCTTCCCTTGACACAGTCTTGGCCAATCACAGGTGAGCAGTGTCATGACCCCAGCCTCATCTGATTGGTTAATCAGTTTTGTTTTTTTTCACCAAGGGACGCCAACTCGGCTTGGCTTCCTCGCGGACAACAGCGTGCAGTATCGTATTTTCACCACGCATTCGCCACTGAACATTTAGGAGGGCGCTGTTTTACACATTGTAAAATGCTCAATAACTAGAGGAGAGAAATAAGGAAGAGATGATAGTGATGGAACACAGAATAATTATCGAAACTGTTAAAAAGGAGGGTTTTCATTAAAACACAGCTGCAGTCTGAAAAAAGAGAGGAAGCATGGCTTCCCTTGGCCTCCGGGAGAAAACGCCACCGATCTGTGCGTAGAAAGGAGCGTACACCCATTTTTCAGGCAAACGCATGTTGGATAAATGAGGGCCTGTGTCTTTGAACAGCATGGGCCATTTCCACTGCCAGAATGTAAAAGTTACTGGAAACCTTTTCCTGCCCTCAGTGTTTTTGTTTGTTTTCTGCAGCTGCTTCTTTGCCTTTTGACTGTATATTTATTTGAATCATAAAATAAAAGTTCAAAACTCTTTTAAGCTTCGACTTATAAAAATCATCTTTCTCAGTTGAGACCTCTCAATGCTCTCATGAAAGAGTTGAAACCTGCTTCTCACCGACAGTTATATAACTTTACTGATTTATTCACTGCTGTTAAAAAGCAAATACAGCCTGAGGCAAAGACCATCTTCATCCTCTGTTCACATCCTGAGAGAGACTGGGTAAAAAGAGAAGCTTCTCAACGTCTGAGACAAACTATTCACATAGAAAAATATGCCCATTTGAAAAACCTTAAACCATGTAACCCTATTTCATTCTTATTTTAGATGTATTAATTACAGAGACAAACTCTGGTTTTGTAAAGAGTTACACCTAGCTGAGGGGAGTCAAGTTCAAGAGTTTATCTTTTAAGTTGTACTAAATGGTGTCCCACATGAGTCCATACTGGGTCCTATTTTGTTTGATATTTTTTTGCAATAATTAATGTGAAAATTTCATTGATGAAAAGATTATTTTTTACCGTTTCATACACCTGATTTTAATCTTTGTATACTTGGTTACAAGAGTCTTAATCATGTCACACAGTCCAGCCGAGATGGTCTCACTTTGTTGCATTTGCATCAGGGAACTTTCCAAGCCCCCATCGGCCCAGTGAGGATATGTTCAGTCATGTCACACCTGTAACAAGTGACAGCTTCACAATGCTCCTTTGTGTTTACTTGTTAGACAAAACGTTGTAATTATTGGTTGTCACAGATTTATTGGAGGAAGAAATCCACCAACTGTGAGTTCAAGACTTCATCATCTGCAGACACACACAGCTCACTTAGATTTTTCTCTCCAAGCAAACATGACAATATTCCTTGATTCAACTCATTCAATTCTGTGTTTTCACTCTTGTCTTTGCATTTACTTTGAATGTAATTATATCACACAAACAGTCCCTATATTGCCAGTCTGATCACACCTTGAAGCCCTCATTGTGGCTGACTCCAGTGTGTGTTTTGAAAAGATGATGAAGGGATTTAATCACTGCTTTCTTACCTGATCATCTCCTAACTATTCATGCCATCTTTTGATGGATGACTGAATTGTCAGCCCACTTTAAGTTTTTTTTTTAAAAAAAACATCATTCTTCAAACTGAAATAAAAAAAATACTGTGGAGATTAACGCTGTCAAGCACAGGAGAGAACAGCTTCAATCTTCCCCCACAAGATGAAATTATGCAAAGGCAAACAAGGATCCGCATAATGTGTTTTTAAAAAGAGGCACTCGTGCCCTCTGCTGATTAAAACAATCAGTTTCAATATCTGTCGTCTCTCCTGAGGCATTGTGGGTAGACAGAAGTGTGTGTGTGTGTGGGGGGGGGTTCTGTCCCCTACAGGCATTAAGTGGAGGTCAGGGCAGTAGCAGAGTCCTGTGTTAAGTCAGCCTGCTGTAATTAAGGAAAAGAAAAGATATCTTCCTTTTCCCCATGCTGCTGCCTCCATCCCCCCTCCTCCCTTTCCCCCTCCTCCTCCTCCCACCTCCTCCTCCTCTCGCTGCAGCCAAGGCTGGATTATTCCCCGTATGACGGTGGAATTCAAACTTTCTTCAAGGTTAAGGATGTTGTTGTTATGAAACATGATATTTGTGCGCTGCATGGTTACTAATGACGGAGAGAGTCCTGCTGAAGAGACCCTTCAGAGACACAGGGGGAGAACTCACAGCAGGTTTGAAGGTGAACGAGCTTTCTACACTTTAATGACTGAGCTACGGTGGCCAAGAGGGACAAACGATCTGCAACCACATGAATGATCTTCATTTAAAGAAATGCATATAGTTTTACATCTGGTATTTTTGTTTAAAGAGGGGTTATTCTGCTTTCTTTTGTAGTTTTACATTAGGTATTTTTGTTTAAAGAGGGGTTATTCTGCTTTCTTTTGTAGTTTTACATTAGGTATTTTTGTTTAAAGGGGGGTATTCTGGTTTCTTGTGTAATATGACATCAGGGATTTAAGTTTAAAGAGGGGGTATTCTGGTTTCTTGTGTAGTTTTACATCAGGTATTTTTGTTTAAAGGGGGGTATTCTGCTTTCTTTTATAGTTTGACATCATATATTTAAATAAAGTAACAACACTGCAACACATTTTATCTTAGATTTTTCCCTGCAATATAAGTGCAAGCATTTAAGTTTTTAGCCCCCCCCGACATAATATGTATGACTTCATCATAATTATGTTATTTAATTATTGTTATTATTATAAAAGTATTTTTCATTATTAGATTATCTTTATAATTTTTCAAAAGTTTTTTTATATTCCTTTTTTTCAAATCTTAAATTAGCTTCCCAAAGTCAAAAAATGCTCTTCAAAGGATTCCAGAAGTTATATATATATTTTTTATTTATCTTTGTTTTTTTTATGTGTGTGGCAACTATTGTTACCAGTGTGATTAAACGGGTCAATGTTCACCATTTTCATATGTCGAAAAAAAAAAATAATATGGTGTAACTCCCTCTTGTGTTTATATCATGAAGCTCAGGAAAAGAAAAATGAATTGAACCGTTGGTACAATTTTCCAAAACTGCGCACAGTTCACTAATCTGTCCATTTGAATGAACATTGGCCATCTATCCCACAGTATTTGCTCTTCCCAGAACCTAAGGGGCGTGGGCACCATAGAAAAGATTGCTTATTTTTGACTTGTTTTTAAATACCTGGTTGCTTATTTGTCTCACGGGATCAGGCAACACTGCTTTTTGGTGAAACTAGCCTGTGCCGATCACTTAAAGATCACCAAATATGATTAAAAAGCAGAAAAAAATACTTTTTTCCACAATGATGAAAAAGAATGTACTTTTTCTTTTGGTAGTTTTGCTGTTTATATTGTTGACCCCACATTCTCTATATTGGTAACCCCTGAATGGGGTTTCTCTCTGACAGAAGCTTCAGACAGGAGGAGCGCATAGACAGAGTATATTTCACACTTTTCTCCTGGGCTGAAAAACAACGCCTCAGACTTAGAGTTGGTCTTCTGCGCAACTGTCTGCTACTGGCCAAAAATGTAAACAAGTGTGCACCATCTACAAAGAATGTGTTGTAGTATGTATGTCTATGTGTGTGATTTTCTCTGACATGTAACTAGAAAATAGTAAGAAAATAGGATGGAGGAGGAGGAGGGGGTAAAGGGTGACGAGGATGAACCAGATAAAAATTAGACACATGCGTCTCAGAATAATGTATAAAGTTGTAGCGTCTCTACACTGACTGCCGGTCACTGAGCTCTCAGCATGCAGCCTGCTGGTGGTACCAACAACGTTTATGTAAGAGGAATTTGTTTGTCACATCTTATCGGCTAAAATCCATCACAGAGTTCATGACATTTGATTTAGAGTATGATTTCAAAGAATATCATGGTACATTTTATCAGTGTTCTCAGAAGTGCCCAAAGATAAAACCACAACCTTTCTCTAGATGCTGATGTTGATTGTCACCAACCAACCCTCAGAGTGGGTGAGACCTGATCCATCAGAGACCTCATCCATCAGAGACCTCATCCATCAGAGCCCTGCGAGCCAGCTGACCGAGCAGCAGCTATGACTTCAGCAGCAGCAGTGACTGGATTTATTCTCTTACTTCTCTCTGTGGAAGGTAATGTACATCAACGTTAATATCAGGAGGCAGATATTCCACTCCAGATTTACAATGAGGGATGGATTTCATAGATCTAGATGCACTAGATGTATGTTCTGTCATACATCAAAGAAACTTTCCTTTTTTTTTTTTTCTTCAGCCTGTCTTTGTGTTTGATGAAGTTTAGAGGCTTTACTCTCTGATAGATTATTAGCATTCAGTCATTACTAAATAAAAAAAGAAAGAGGACGAGGAAGAAGAGCAAGGCAGAAAAAAAGGAGAGGAAGACAAAATTTTGCTGATGATAAAAAAAAAGTTTAAATTTATACCTTTCTTAAAAGACGAATTCTTCTTTGGGAAAACTTTGTAGCTCATAACTCAGTCTTTGATTAATAAAGCTGATGTCACACTTTAAACTGAAGGGTCTGATCAAACAGAGGAAGTGTGGATGTGCCTCAGGTAAAGCTGATAAAACACCAGGGGTTATGTTTAGGTCCTGTTCCTGTGTCGGGTTTGGTTTGTTCTATGAGTATCTATGAGTATGAATTCCATGATTATCAACACGGCCAAAAACATCACCGACTGCCCTCTCCTCACACTGAAAGAACTGCACCATTCCCGCTGCCTAAGAAAGGCTGGAAAAATAACCCAGGACCCCTCTCACCCTGGACACTACGTTTAATCTGTTACAGTCAGGCAGGAGGTACAGGTCTATCAACATAAGGACAAAGCGGTTCAGAGACAGTTTCTACCCAACAGCAGTAAGAGTCCTGAACAAAGGCTAAAATCACTACCTCATCTGTTGTCATATAATTACATTTACAATTAGCTCATGACATCAATGCACCTGAACATGGCAGCTTTTTAGCACTTTTAACAGTTTTGCACTGACTGAAGGGCTTTTGCAATTTCGTCGCACTTGTTGCAATGACAAATAAAGTTCTATTCTATTCAATTCCATTCTATTCTATTCTATTCTATTCTATTCTATTCTATTCTATTCTATTCTATTCTTTTCTATTCTATTCTATTCTATTCTATTCTATTCTATTCTATTCCATGAGGATGGGTTCATCTCCTGAATCATAATGAACATTTTGTGTCAGGTTTTTACGGCCAGTGTGTTGTCACTGATATTCTTGGCCAGTGGATGTGTGTGAGGTTATATTTGTGCCACCAGAAACTAATTTTGAATCAAAATATTGAATTTGAAAAGCATGATGTGTAATGGAATTTAATGTGTTTGAATTTTTTTTTTTTTTTTAAGAATTATATTATTTTAATTGAATTTGAAACTGGATTTCACTTATGAAAATTCAACTCTTTTTTGTACTTTAAATTCAAATCCTCAGAATTAAATTTCAATTCACAAAAGGCAGATTCAGTTTTACAATTAGATTTCAATTCAGAGCGGCACGACCGTTACGTACCTGTCAGGGAGACTAATTGAGCACAGATTCACAGACACCCTCTACACGTCCGTGGACTCTCCTGTGTTGTGTCTCACTGTACTCCTGCCTCCTCCTCCTGAGTGGGACAATCATCAGTTCAATGATGGCTAAAGACCAGCGGCTGAATAACCAGGTTTGAAATCACATAAACATGGTTGTCTGTCTATTATGTTACCCTGCGATTGACTAGCGACCGGTACCGCCTCTCACCCAGTGACAGCTGGGATAGGCTCCAACACCCGCCCTCAACCTGGAAAGGGAAAGCCGGTTTAGAAATGAATGAGATCATATACACACCCCTTTCGTCAGAGCGAAACAACTGGAAACCCCCGGGGTCGGAATTTCCTACTGGGAATCCTCACCACCCCCGAGTTGACGATTGAAGATGGCTGCCCCCCGTTCTAAACAGTTATCAAGCTCCTGTAATAATCAGTTCATAAGCACTTCTGACAAATGTTTATAGCACTAAATCAGCCGCATACATAGTATTGTTCAACTTATATTTGTAGAAATGCTGCCACAGTGTTATTTACATCCCTTGTGTAGTATTTGTGAACTAAAATGCAGGGCTTGCTAACACAACAGCCCTGGTATGTTGGCATGTTTTCATTCTGACTTAATGCTAATTTCGGAGGAGATGTCACTCCCAGTTCCTTCTTCCCAGTTCCGAGGTTAATGGAACCACAGGAGAGTCTGTGGACGTGTAGAGGGTGTCTGTGAATCTGTGCTCTATCAGTCTCCCTGACGGGCACAAGATGACATAATGGTTGTGCCGCTCTGAATTGAAATTGAATCGTAAAACTGAATCTGCCTTTTGTGAATTGAAATTGAATTTGGTGTTTTTTAATTTTGAATATAGAAAGAGTTAATTTTCATAGGTAAAATACAGTTTCAAATTCAATTGAAAAAAATAAATCAATAAAAAAAATAAATTTGATTTCAAAACATTAAATTCCTTTACACATCATGCTTTTCAAATTCAATATTTTAATTCAAATCACTTTCTGATGGCACAAATATAACCTCATAGATGTGGAAATCTAAGGGTGTTTTTCCTTTTTGAGGAATAATGTGCTTTGTAATGTGTCATTGATAAACCATTTGAACAAAATAAACAAAGATGTAGGTAAACAACTGAACTGGATTATTACTGAAAAGAGTTGTTCATTTCTGAACTTCAGTTGCGCTCTCCTCTCTCCCGTCTTGAGTTTCTCTCTCTAGACTGTAAGAGTCGTCCTCCCCCTCCCATTTATGTTAGTGACACGAACTGACTGAGCCAACAGGGCGTAGTCAGCTGGGAAGCCTATGTTGCTCAAGCCCCTTCAGTCTTTTTTCAGCTTATCAAATTCTGATTTACAGGCAGAGCTGTGGAGGGTAATAAATGATGCGGTGAAGAAATCTTTTGAATAAATCAATTTATTGAACTGATTCTACTGATTCTACTGATTCAGTTCACTGAAAAGAACTGCTTTTCCCATCACTACACTGGGACAAATGAATGTAAATTTAGGAGGAAATTTCAGGGTAAAATCTTGTTTTGGTAAAGTCCAGGACAACATAATAACGATATGATATCACTGATATTCTTGGCCAGTGGGTGTGTTTTCCTTTTTGAGGAACTATGTTCTTTTCAATTGCAGGAACTAGGGTCATCATTTAGTTCTGGGGTCTCTAAACTACTCCCTGAAATACTTCTGCTCTGAGGATAGTGCTTTACAGAGGTCCAGGAACCTTGGGGGACGGGGTCTGAGAGCTGGATGCTTCTGATTGGAGCACTCAAAGTGTTTTTATCTCAGCCAGCACCCACAGTTGTGGCTAGGGACCTTTATCTGCCTTCTTATCAGATTTCATTGAACAAGTTCAGCTTCTGAGCAGATATACTCACAAACTGCATCACTCAAGCTCTTGCATCACGCTTCCTGTGTCTTGTGAACCAGAAAACATCCAGCGCAAGCTTCTCCTATGCCTCACATCTAAAATACACACAAGCTGAGATAGAAGGTTTAATAAGTCACAGCCACAGCAGACTTTCATCTGCCAGTGTCTACGTTAGCTCCTCCCATCCTTTGGCCTGCCTGAATTCCCCTGAGAGCAGTGGTGGCTGCTGGTTAGTCAAGGAGGGGAAGCTAATTTTTTTCGGCCTGCATCATAAATTTGTTTGTTTATTTAAGCGTAAATTTTACCCTCTGTCCCTTTTCAAGAAAATGATCTGTGACCCTGTCATACCAACCAGATGTTTTTTTGGGGGGATTTTACCAGTGTTCTCTCAATGCTCGTTGTTTTCAAGAAAAGTAAACTAAGGATCAATGAAGCCTCCGAATCAGTTCAGAACAACTCAGAAGATGCTCCAGGGCAGGGTTATACTTCAAGATCGCTGACTGGCTCATTTCACTGTCTATCAAAAAGGGATTCGGTCTCAGACAGATCATCCAATCATCAAGCAGAAGCCCAGCG
Organism: Halichoeres trimaculatus; assembly: GCF_033239565.1. Lineage (NCBI taxonomy): Eukaryota > Metazoa > Chordata > Actinopteri > Labriformes > Labridae > Halichoeres > Halichoeres trimaculatus. The sequence goes on along the minus strand of NW_027437191.1, from coordinate 6,399,790 downwards.
TCCAGGCCAGCCCACTGCCTCATAGACCCTCAGAGACGCTGAGCGTCCGATGGGCGGGACAAAGCCCAGTGTTTATTCAATGAACGTCCAGTTTCCACAGTGGAACAACCCACTCTTCGCTTCGTAGTCAGAAGACGCTCAGCGTCCGACTGTGTTAAAGCGCTGAGACGCTGCGGGGATGAATGAGAAGGAGGTGGAGTCAGTTACCTGTGATAGGAGCTGATTCTGAACAAATGATGAAGGAATTCTAGCGCATATTTTATCAATGAAATGTACACACAGCAGAACATATCACCACTTTTTTGGGGGACATTTTAGGGGAAGCTGAGCCTCCCTTGCAGTCTTAGAGGAATTGCCACTGTCTGAGAGATAAAGACAAAGTTGATACTAAACTGTGACTGTCCCTTTTTGTGAAGTGGAGGAACTAAACACAAACTGTTCAAATCTAATGACAGGAAGATAACTGGGGCTGCAGCGCCTCTAGTGGTAAATGATTGACAAATAACCGCATTAAACAATCTTTAATAGAAATATCCAAGTCATCCATCTTATTGTGTGTCTCCAGCTCTTCTTTCAACAACAGTCTGTAAATGTTTGTGAGCAGTGATCTCCACTACAGAGTCACATCAGTAGATGATAAAATCCACTAATTCTTTCTCATTTTACTCTGAGGAACATTACTATGAAGCTGTTGAACTATTTGCTCACACAGTCTCTCACAGAGTGGTGAACCTCTTCCCATCTTTCCTTCTGAGAGACTCAGCCTCTCTGGAGTGAAGAGTCTTCTTCACTAATGTCTGTCTCCTGTTGTGTCTGGTTGATGTTCCTGATGTGCTCTGTGTTTCAGTGGTTCAGGGTTTTTGGGGGGTGGATTGCTCCAAGTCTTCATCCTGCCTCTTCGAAGGATCAACAGTGGAAGTAAACTGCAGCACTGAGTACCCCCCTGGTCTCACAAACAAAGAAGAGCGAGTGTTCTGGTCTACTAAAAAGCAGAATGGAGAACCTGTAGACGTCCGTACAGACCCACGGTACAAAGATCGTGTGTCGGTCAGTTCTGGTCCTGGGCGACACACTTTGATGATCACAGACCTGAGAGAGAGCGACTCACTTTGGTACAACTTCAGAGTGGAAACAAACTTTACAGGTGGAACTTTTAGCCGTGAGACTGAATTCTATATTACTGTCGCAGGTAACAATTGGTAATATTTCATTTTATCGCTAAATTTTGTTTCAATGTTTGTGTGTGTGTGTGTGTGTGTGTGTGTGTGTGTGTGAGAGTGTGTGTGTGTGTGTGTGTGTGTTTGTGTGTGCGTGTGTGTGTGTGTACACTGACACTATTGTGTAAAATAACCTTTCTTTCCTCTCATAAAACCAGGTGTGCGGGTTTCGGTGTCCGATGACCCGTCCGCTGACAGGCCTTATCTGACCTGTCATGCCGGGTGTCATCAATCTAAACCAGTCTCCTTCATCTGGTATAAAAATGGAGAAGAAATTCAGACTGGATCACCTGACTTTTATGATTTCACAGACTTAAGTTATGGGGACAACCTTTCCTGCGCTGTCAAAGGACATGAAGACTTCCGCTCTCGTCCATTCTGTGAGTTACCTTCAAAATCTGTCTCTGCTAGCATAACAGCTTCAGGTGAAGCTTTATAGCTTAACACTGTTTAACCATTTCCTTTTAACATCAGGGGCCCAGCGTTAAGTTCTCAGTGTGAGGCAGGATGTATAAGGATGAAAGAATTATGTTTACATTTTCATATAATCTGCATCCAGAGGACTTTTCCTGTCAGACTCAGGGGTGAGCATCAGAGTGCATCGTACAGTGATGTGTGCCAAAACAACAGCCATGGACAAAGCTGCAGTCTGCATTTTCTGTGTTGACTTGATCTAAACTCAGACTGATTGATAATATCAGACAGTCCAGAATTAGGGAAGTCACTTCAGAGGCTGGTTCCCAGTAAACATTGTGAGTTAAAGAAGGACCAGATCAATGTAAAGCATTGAGACCACAGTTAACTTTACATTAAACATAATCCTAATAGATCACAACAAATCTGATCAAAATGCTGTAAAAATAAACAGATAAATAAATGAGAAAATAAGAAAAAAAGAAACAAGAGAAAAAAGCATGTTTATAGCTGCTAATGATTTTTTTTTTTAATCTAGGAAGGACTATATCGTAAAAAAAAATCTGAAAAAAAAAAAAAAAAAAACGGTAAAAGCACTGGCAGCAAAGTTTCCAGGCAAATACCGTAAAATCACAATCAAATAAATCTACAGTAATTTCCTGTAAAATACTTTTTTCTCATGTGCAATAAACATTTTGTAATGTATAAAAACAAATGTAAAACTAAAGATAAATGTCTGAAGAGTTACAGTATAAGTGTGTAATTTTAGAGAAAAATACCATTTAACAGATTTTTCCTAAATTATTACAGTCAAACACCTTCAATATAGTGACATTGCAGAGTTATGCAGAAAAAAAATGCTTTTTTTTTTTTTACAACAAAATACTTTTTGTTGTAACCGTGAGTGAGGAGGGGACACAGAGGATATAAGACTCTGCTGAACATTGTAGTATTACATTGGAGGAACAAGCTGCCTGTAACACTGCATGGACCAGCTGTGTAATTCAAATAACATTGTTAGTAAAAATTGACCAACATAGCAAAGACCATCAACACATCTCGTCTATTAAAAACGAAACATAAAAATCACTGGGTACAGGGTCACACAATAGAGCACAGACAGCCAGTCCACTCCATGGGGCTCAGTGATCTGGTCTTGGAGATCTGGTCAGTGTCCTGCCTCTTGAAGCACGGATAGTTGTTTCGCGCCGTGGAGCACAAACATGCTGTACCCCCTGTATAGCAGGGTCTCATATCCACAGTGTGTCCTCCTCACTTATGGTTACAAGCAGGCCCAGGACAAGATCATCTGAGCCCCCCCCCCCCTATTTTTTTTCACATAAATCTTTGTTACAACATTTAACTGTTATTTTATGGTATTTGTCTGGAAACTTTGCTGCCAGTGCTTTTAACATTTTTTTTTACAGTTGTTTTTCTTTTTTACAGTGTAGTCATGTATTTTTACAGTTATTTTACAGTCTGTATTTTTTTTAACAGTGTTTGGCTGTAATCTTACGGTTTCTGTCTGGAAACTTTGCTGCCAGTGCTTTTACCATTATATTACAGTTTTTTTTTTTTTTTTTTAATTTAGTGAATTGCAACCATGAGTGAGGAGGGCACAGGGTTCAGTTGGCATAATACAGAAAAAAAAACCATCCAGGATGTCATTCTAAGGATATTTTTGGTATTTTTACAGGTTTGCATAATGTTTTTGAAAAACAGAAAAAAATGTTTTAAAACCAAGGGTTAATAACTGTAAAAGTTAGATTTTTTTATTTTTTTATTTTTGACAACCTACTAAAACAAAACTACTAAAAATATCTGTAAATCTACTAGCACTTTGTTGTTTTATACGAAAACATGTACTCTGTCATTTGTGTCTGGTTGATGTTCCTGGTGTGTTCTGTGTTACAGTGATCCAGGACCAGGACATGTTGAAGGTGACATGCCACACTCCGGAAGTCTGTAGCTATAAAGGATCAGATGTAGAAATATCGTGTGTCTACAGGTACACTCAGTTCAGACCTGACGACAAAAACATTGCTCTGGATTTCACCTGGTTTACTACAGAGCAGGATGGAGAACCTGTAGATCTCCGTACAGACCCACAGTACAAAGGACGTTTGTTGGTTACTTCTGGTCCTGGGTTTGAGACGTTAAAAATCTTTGACCTGAGAGAGAGCGACTCAGCTGTTTACAGCATCAAATTGGAGACAAACCAGAGAGTAGATAACAGTGATGGGAGGGTCTCTCTGGCTGTCACAGGTAACATTTTCTAACTAAGTGGTAACATCTAAAAACAGCTGTTTCAGTGTGTTTATGTTTGCTAACAGTGTCAGGAAAAATAACCTTCCTGTCTCTGCTCAGATCCTGATCTGCAGGCTCAGGTGAGAGGACATCGTTCTTTGGAATGGGCACATCTGTGGTGTCACAGCCGTTGTTGTCCAACTGAACGAAGCTTCTTCATCTGGCACAAAAATGGAGAGGAAATTCAGACAAAAGCATCTTATTCTTATCACCTAAAGAACTTTAGTGCTGCAGACAGTTATTCCTGTGCTTTAAACGAATACAAGGATTTCCCCTCTCCTTTAATCTGTGAGTTCACTTCAAACCTATAACAGCAGCAGGTGGAGACTTCAGACCACTTGTTGTTTTTAGATTGTTAAAGCTGACCAACTCTGGTTTATTAATGGTCATCACTTCTTCATATTTCCAGGTGTGTCTGGTTCTTCATGCAACAGAGTGACGTACACTGACAGAACAATCTGCGCTCCCAAAGGCTCATCACTGGAGATTTCTTGTTACTACAACAGTTATGAGAAGATCACTTCCAAATTCTGGTTCAGTCCTGGACTTAACCACCGGTGGCAGAATCCTTCTCTACCTGAGGACCTGAGTGAAGACTCCCAGTATGCAGATCGTGTTCAGGTCCTTGAAACAGAGAGAGGACGTTCCACTCTCAGAATCAGAGACCTGAGAGAGAGTGACTCAGCAGATTACCGTTTCAAATTCCAAACACAGAGTTTTGAATGGAGGAGCAGACTACCTGCTACAACTGTGAGCGTCACAGGTAAGGACTGAGGACACAGAGCGCGTGAAGACTGAAAATATTGATCTGCTTAGTTCACATCCTGCCCTGTGACTCCATCATGCTGGCTGTGTTTTCAGTGAATGGAGTTCCTGCATTTACAGGAGCATCTCCATGAATCCAAACAATGTGAAAAAGTTCAATATTTTCCATCAGTCACTGAAAAATTGACAACTTCATATATTCACTCAAACTGTTACACATTCACGAAATTATTCAAGCATTTTTCCATTTTCATTTTGATAACTAAGGTTCACAGTTCAAAGATAAAAATGTCCGAATATTTTTTTCATTTTTGAAATGTTTCAAATGTTTTCATTCACAGGTGATTTACAGGTGCAGGTGAGACGAATATCCAGCAACCAGTCTTCTACCTATGCAGACCTGAGGTGTCTCAGCAGCTGCAGTCCAGCTGCTCCTCTCTCCTACACCTGGATCAGGAATAGAGAAACAGATATCAGTGGAGCAGAGACCTTTATCTACAAAGGCTGGTTTTCTCTTGAAGAAGAAATCGCCTGTGCTTTAAAAGGACATGAGCAGTTTCCCTCTCCTCCAGTCTGTAAGTTAACATCCTGTGTCAGGACCAAAAACACACCTGAACGCTCATTGACCATTACTCCTTACAAGTTCAGACCAGACTGTACCTGGTTCCTGATGTCTACCTCAAAGCAGGTTCAACACAAGAACTGACTAAAGGAGACAAAAGGTTTGAGCTGCTGCTAAGAGATGATCCTCAGGTAGACAGAAAGCTGTGATGGAAGATTTAGAGGTTAGATCAATAATTGATGAGTATTAACCCATTAGGGCACCTTTGCCGTGGTCTCCACTACAGAGTCATGTCTGTTTTTAATGCAGTGCTGCCTGAGGACCTGAAGATCTGGTTCATCCAGTCTTGGTTTGGTCCTTGTCCTTTTTGTCCAGAGAGTTCTTTAGAGTCTCCTGTGTCTTTTCTGACTTGTGTAGAATTATTTCAGGAACAGGAAGTGATCTTCCAGCTCCATTGTCAGTTCTGTACCTCGCTGACACAAACTGGTGGAGATGATTTGAAAAAAGTTCAAACACAGTTCAATCCTGGCTCTGAAGCCAGAACACACCAGCTCTTAATGCAATGCATGATGGTCTCTTCCTCAGATGCTCCAAAGGTTCCCTCAGTGGTGTTGAGTTCCTTTGGTGAGATACTGGAGAATAGTTCAGTGACCCTGACATGTAGCAGTGATGCTAACCCAGAGGCTAACTACACCTGGTACAAGAAGAATGGAGATCCAGACTTTCAGCCCCTCAGTACTGAAGCTGAGCTGGTCTTCAGCTCCATCCAATCCGCTGACTCTGGAGAGTATTACTGTGAAGCTGAGAACAACCTGGGAAAGAGAACATCCAAGCTCTTCATGGTTGATGTGAAATGTGAGTTTACAGCTTTTTCTCTGCTTATACACCCACAGAATTTTTTAACCCAGCTTTTAAGATTTATGTTAATTTATTTCATGAACTCTAATTCATTTTTAGGGTAGTTTAAAAGCAAACCTACGAAATTAACATTACATAATAAATATCTATAAAGCCTGTTCATTTGAAATGTATAAGGTTTGTGTATTTAGGATAAATATAGTAAAATTACTCTAAATGAATAGCAATCGGATTATTTATTTATATATTTATAATACATAGAGTGTACTTGTTTGAATTTCCTGATAAGCAGGCTATCTATTTAAAATGAACAGTGTACATCTATTTGAATTACATTTTAATGAAGTTGGCGGGTCTGGCGCTGCCACTGCCAGCTGATCAGAGCAAAGCCGACTGTGGGCAAGGCTTTACCTTTCTCTTCGTGTCGTCACCAGCTCAGTTTACAATGCTAAAAATGCCTGGCTAACTTATTCATTCATTCATTTTCTTAACCCCTTATCCTGTTCAGGGTTGTGGGTGGCTGGAGCCTATCCCAGCTGTCAATGGGGAAGAGGCTGAGTACACCCTGGACTGGTCGCCAGTCAGTCACAGGGCTGACACAGAGGCAGACAACCATTCATGCACACACCCACACCCATGGGCAATTTAGGGCGCGGTCACACTGGCCATCCAAACCGTGCCGTGCTAAGGCGCAACTGCCCCCCGCAGCGCTGTTCCCCAGCTGGAGAGTACGGCCAGCAGTCACACTACCCCTATATGAACCAGACTTTAGCGGGTATCACACATGCGCACGATGGTTGCAGTCACACTGGCCATTCTAAACGTGCTTTTGGGCTGAAGCGTGCTCAGGCATGACACGATTGGCCACTGTGACCGCGTCCTTAGAGTGTCCAATTAACCTGGTGAGCATGCTTTGGACTGTGAGAGGAAGCCGGAGTACCCGGAGAGAACCCACGCATGCAGGGGGAGAACATGCAAACTCCACACAGAAAGGTCCACCCGCCAAGCTGGGAATTGAATCGGTTACCTTTTTGCTGTGAGGCTGCAGCTCTAACTGTTGCACCGTGCAGCCCAGTGGCTGACATCAGCATAGGTTGAGCTGCAGGGGGAGTCAGGGAGACGTCCCTGTACACTGCCCCGCCACTGGGAGATGTTCTGGGTTAAGAGGCAAGAAATCAGTGACCAGTGGTCCCTTGCTGAAGACCCTGCAGTTCAACCTGTTCTTTGGTATGCAGTCAGGTTTAGGCCTGGCTCAGGGAAGCAGACTCCCCTGCCATACATAGTCCTCCTTTGGCACCATTGGAGGAGCACCAGGCTCAAGGCCAAGCAGGTCTACCATCACCCTGTATGTAATAATGGTGTCAATGCTGACATTAGTGGTTGTTGGACCTAGGTTGAGTGTCATTGCTGACATTAGTGGTAGTGGGACCTAGGTTTGGTGTCATTGCTGACATAAGTGGTCATGGGACCTAGGTTTGAAGTCATTGCTGACATTATTGGTCATCTGACCTAGGTTTGGTGTCATTGCTGACATAGTGGTTGTCTGACCTAGGTATGGTGTCATTGCTTACATAGTGGTCGTCTGACCTCGGTTTGGTGTCATTGCTGAGACTAGTGGTCACCTAACCTAGGTTTGGTGTCATTGCTGACACTAGTGGTTGTCAGACCTAGGTTTAGTGTTATTGCTGACATAGTGGTTGTCTGACCTTGGTTTGGTGTCACTGCTGACATTAGTGGTTGTCTGACTTAGATTTAGTGTTACTGCTGACAATGGTGGTCGTTGGACCTAGGTTTAGTGTCATTGCTGACATCAGTGGTTGTTGGACCTAGGTATGGTGTTATTGCTGACATCAAAGGTGGTTAGACCTTGGATTTGCTGTCATTGCTGACATAAGAGGTTGAATTTCAATGATCATATTCCATTGTGTCTCCACTAAAGGTTAACCCTATCACTTTTATTATTTAACTTCATTTTTTTATCTTCACTTTGTATTGATCCAGAATCATCAGACTAGCCTTGGATATGTATTTTTTTCTTTCTTTTGGGGGATACCCATAATTCATAACATCATTGTACTCCCCACATTGTTTATTTTGCTTAAGACTTGTTAGGGTCTTACCACCAAACTTTTTTTTTTTCTTTTTTTTTTTGCATCATTCATTAAATCTGTTCATATCCCTTTCTGGCGAGGAAGTCTCTCCTGATTGTACTGTTGGAGTTACTTTGCAGTGTTGATGGAAAATAACACCACTCAGTGTGACTTTAAACACTCCATAGTAATGGTTGCAATAATAATGTGTCTGACAAGATAACCTGTCCTTTTATTAGCACTGTTGACCCAGGAGCTGTTTGTGAGCAAACTTTCTCTGTAGAGTTTCATTAAAAATAGAGTGGGTTACTTGAAAATTTTAATTCAATCAAAATTAAACTGAAGTTTTTGTCAAGAACTGCACTGTTTTGAAATTGAGACAAGCAATTTCACTCAAATCATATGAGTCATGATGAACAAAATAAAAGGTTTAAACAATGCTTAGTAATTTGATTGATTTCAAATCATCATCTTGTATAAATTCGACTCAAAACAAGCTAGGCAACAAGGTGGTCTGATTATTCTTATGCATCATTTAGGTCTTATTGGGAGTCAATGGAAATTATTAATTACATAAATCTGATGCATTTTGATAGCACTTACTTTATTGCATAAGCTTCATTAAAATGTAATTCAACTAGATATATACTGTTAATTTCAAATACAAAACCTGATTATAAGGCAATTCAAAACAAGTATACCTTGTGTTTTTTTTTTTTTTTTTTTTAATACATTATTACCCAATAGTTATTCATTTAGAGTAGTTCTACTATACTTATCCTGGATACATAAACCTTGTGTGTTTCAAACGGATAGGTTTTATGGACATTTTTCATGTAATGTTTGTAGAATAGGTTTGCTCTATAGCTTCCTAAAAATGATTTGGGATTTTTCAAGAAATTAAATTACATAAATCTTAAAAGTTGGGTCAAATTTTTCTGTGAGTGTACCAGAAGATAAGAATATCCCAATATTTTTTCATCTTTTTAATGTTTCAGATGTTTTCATTCACAGGTGATTTACAGGTGCAGGTGAGAAGAATATCCAGCAACCAGTCTTCTACCTATGCAGACCTGAGGTGTCTCAGCAGCTGCAGTCCACTTGCTCCTCTCTCCTACACCTGGATCAGGAATAGAGAAACAGATATCAGCGGAGCAGAGACCTTTATCTACAAAGGCTGGTTTTCTCTTGAAGAAGAAATCTCCTGTGCTTTAAAAGGACATGAGCAGTTTCCCTCTCCTCCAGTCTGTAAGTTAACATCCTGTGTCAGGACCAAAAACACACCTGAACGCTCACTGACCATTACACATTACAGGTTCAGACCAGACTGTACCTGGTTCCTGATGTCTACCTTAAAGCAGGGTCAACACAGGTAGACAGAAAGGTGTGATGCATGTTTTAGTAGTTAGATCAATAATTGATGAGGATTAACCCATTAGGATACCTTAGCAGTGGTCTCCACTACAGAGTCATGTCTGTTTTTAATGCAGTGCTGCCTGAGGACCTGAAGATCTGGTCCAGTCTTGGTTTTGGTCCTTGTCCCTTTTGTCCAGAGAGTTCTTTAGATTCTCCAGTGTCTTTTCTGACTTGTGTAGAATTATTTCAGGAACAGGAAGTGATCTTCCAGCTCCATTGTCAGTTCTTTAGCTCTCCGACACAAACTGGTGGAGATGATTAGAAAAAAGTTCAAACACATTTCAATCCTGGCTCTGAAGCCAGAACACACCAGCTCTTAATGCAATGCATGATGGTCTCTTCCTCAGATGCTCCAAAGGTTCCCTCAGTGGTGTTGAGTTCCTTTGGTGAGATACTGGAGAATAGTTCAGTGACCCTGACATGTAGCAGTGATGCTAACCCAGAGGCTAACTACACCTGGTACAAGAAGAATGGAGATCCAGACTTTCAGCCCCTCAGTGCTGAAGCTGAGCTGGTCTTCAGCTCCATCCAGTCCTCTGACTCTGGAGAGTATTATTGTGAAGCTGAGAACCGCCTGGGAAAGAGAACATCCAAGCTCTTCATGGTTGATGTGAAATGTGAGTTTAGCAGCTTTTTCTTCACTCATACTGAAATTGTCCCTGAATGTGGCCAAATGAAGGTGCTGGGAGCCATAGATGAGATCATTTGACATCAAACGTGTTTCAGAACAGTATGTCTAATGACTCTTTCTCTATATTTAGATAAAACAACACTGATCATTAATGTTGTACGCTTGGCTCTCATGGTTGTGATCCTGGGTCTTGTTCTTCTTCTCTATCTGTGGATGAGGTGGGATTATTCCATAGAACAAACTCCATTGCTTTGACTGTTTGTAGTTTGAGAAGTTTTAACTTAACTGTTTTTCTTTCTTTATTTCAGAACCAAGACCGCTGTGAGCTCCATCACTGAACCAAATGAACCTGAGGAGACTGTGGAGGTCAGAAAGATACTGGGCCGGATGAACTTGATGTCATAATCTGTTGGTTTATTATTAGAGGCACTCATTGAGAAGTTAAAGACATGTCCTCACTCCCAGCTCTTTGAGTTAGCAGATTAGCATGTGGTCAAGAAAGCCAAAGGCTCACATTTAATCACTTTTGGACATCAACTAATCAGATACATGATATGTTCCCCAAACTGTCACAGTTTGGTGTTTACAAATTATACATGAGAAGGTAGAAGCTGAGTTTAGTTGTCTGGGTTAAAGTAGGGTAAATGTCTTTGCATGCTTTGGTGTCTGCTGGAAAGAAAGTCTCTATGGAGAGCAAAAGCAGGTCGATCATAATCTACTGAATAATATTCCAGCTAAGAATGGGAATGGAGGACTGGGGAAGTCACTGTGGGAAACAGGTGTTGGTGTTGGTGGGCCTTCTTTCCTCAACACGAACAGGTAAAGGCAGAACCACTGACCAAGGAACAGGAACCAGGGGCAGCAGGGTCCCTTGGGTCCTGGGGGGCTTGGTCTTTTGAGGCTGAGATGCTGTGGAGCTCGAATGGGGAGACTCTAAAAGCTCTAAGCTGAAGCTCTAAAAACAAAGTCCTCCACCCAAAAACTCAGTGTGCCAAAGAGAGGACTGCATCTCTTCTCTCTGTTCAGCTGCACATTTAAAGTGCAGTGCATTCAAAGACCCTGCTGCCCCTGGTTCCTGTTCCTCGATCAGTGAGAGACAGGAACAGAATTTGAATTGTCCCCGGGGAAAAATAAAGTTATTTTAATTTAATTGAGAATAGAGTTAGCTCACTGTGCACAAATGTCAGTGACTCAGTCAAATGAATTGAGATAGATAATAAGTGAGAGGGCAGCACCAAGAAGGGACTCCTGGTGAGAACCTACAGACATGAATTTCCAATCACTGGACCATGGTCTCAGCTCATTGAAGACTTGAAAGTGAGAAAAAGTGACATTAGCTTTAACAGAGTTTACAGTCACATTTCCTGGACATGCCTCTGTAGTTCAGGTCAATAAAAAGCTGAGTCATAATGCAATGTAAGTGTTTTAAACCTCCATTTATGATGCCTTTGACTCTCATCCTAATGTGGCTCTGTGGCAGTTGGAGTCCCATCCTGATGACATCAACCCCTCAGCTTTGAGAGGCGTACCTGCAGTCCAGACACCAGACACTGAGGAGCAGGAAACCCCTGTGTGAAGGTCAGTGCAGTTTCAACCTGCTGCATGGAGTAAAACTATTCAACCTTTCATTTGCAACAAGTCATTCATTCAACTAATTGGGACTTCCTGCAGAGACGTCAAAGCAGAGTGATGGTGTGTGGATGGAAACGGAGGAAAGTACGACCGGAGAGCGAAGGTGGAGTCAGCTGAGGGGGAGCTGAATGGAAACAGAAGATTTGAATTAGATTCAATCAGGGCTTGACATCAACTTTTTTGCTCACTAATCACTGTGGCTAGTGGTTTTCCAGAGTTACTTGCCATTCAGCATTTTCACTAGCCACAATTTGTTGTTGGATAATTATGTTTAATATGATTAAAGCTGATTTAAACCTTTTAAGTTTAAATGACCCCTGTTCATACTCATATCAAGACATAAATGTTTAACGCTGCAGGTCATTATCAGGTATTCATCTCTGGAAAGGTTGTGTATAAGGTTGTTCTCCTTTGATATGAAATATGCAGTCTAAGACAAAGTAACGAAAAGAGGAATTTATTATTGCATGCAATAAAAGTGGTGAAGTGCTATTGAAGATTTATTGTCAAGATAAAAACATAACTGAAAAACCTAGCAGGAGACACTGTCTTCTTAAATGTTTATTTACAACAGAGGTAACGTATTTTCTGGACAATAAGTCACTCAAATTATAAGTTGCATCAGTGTAAAAAATGTGTTATGAAGAGGGGGAAAAAAACAGAAATAAGTCACATTTATTTAGAATGATTTTGTTTTTTACAGTATTTCCAGAGAGAAGTAATTACATATAACTTTGATCAGTGAGTATTTGCATAAAAGGAGGTTTAAATATATCTGTGACCATAGTTAAGTTTCACTTTCTCTTCTCCACTTGTGCTTCTCCCTGTCCTCCTCTGCTCTACTGTGAGTGTTGCCGGTTAGACCGGTGCAGTGTGAGCTTAAATAAGTTCCATTCAATAGACGTCTCCACATTTAAAAAGTTACAGGAGTTCTGATAATATTTCCTGACTCAAATCCTGAAAAACTTTTACCAATATAGAGCGAAGAAGATGCGAGTGAACTTTTATTTCTCTAAATCACGTTATCAGGCTTTACCACCAGGCTGTCCAAGCCAGAGATGGAGTCGGAGCTCCTGTCAGCAGATATTTCACAAATAGACCAATAAGAAAACACTGTGGGCAGGCAGTGCTCATGGGAGTTGTAGTGTCTTAGTCTCACATTGCAATTGCTTTAGTATTTCAGATGCCATTCCACAAAATTACAATTGAATAAGTCAGCCTGCCAAAGTGGCTAGTGGGAGTGGTGATGTTACCTGCCACTGCTGAAATTTACCTGCATTTGGCGAGTTGGTGGGTGTTAATGTCAAGCCCTGTATACAAGCTTTTTCCCTACTTATGCGTGTAAGATACATATGATTAGATAAGTTTAGGATGTACAGGTGTGATACGAATGTGTGGCTTATGAAGAGCTTATAAAATCTACAAGCCTGATCTTTGACAGCAATGTCTTCTTTCATAGTTAACACAGCTGTTTATGATGTGTGTGAAAAAATGTGATGACAAATGAATCCAACAGCAGACTTCCATCAGAACCCTGTTGGGTCTGTCTGCGCCCTGTCGGGGTTTGGCTCCTTGCTCCCTCATCCTCTCTGGTTGACAATAGCTGGCTGTGTTTTCAGAGCTTTTTGTTGATGTTGTTGATGTAAATTATGATCTGGTGTGAACATGAAGTGTTTTCTTCTAAAGATCAACCCTATGTTTTTCATGCTGTTCTGGGTCTGACTTCCTGTCTCACTCAGTCTACTCTTTGCTAACTGATGCGTCATACGCAAGCAGCCAGGAGTAAAGTCCTGTATCCGCTGTGAAGGGGCTCCGATTGCCAGAGGTGAAACGGAGCAAAATCATTACAGAGCAAAGCCAGTGGAAGTAAAAACACTGATCTGTGTCCAGTCCATCTCTTCTCTGTCACGTCATCAGAACAGAGTGATTTTAGGTCTAATCTGTGTGTTAACTTCCTCTGGTTTCCGGATCATTTTCCCCCCAGAGCTGAGACACACCACTTCTTTTTTTTCCAGATCAAGCTCTAAATGATAATCAATTAACACAAAGTCCGGCTCAAAATGAGATTAAACCATGTGATTGATTTTCAGGTTAGAAACACTCAGTGTTGATGTCAGATCGTATCAATACTTAATGGTTTTCAGAGGCTGTTAGAGACCGTATGAATGAGGATAGGATCATCATTAGGGTGGGGGAACTGTTGATTGAAAAAATTAACGTGGGAAATCCTGGGTCACATGACTCCAGCTGTCTGGTGGTTTGGCTCTTTGCTGCGTTTTGAAAACACAACCATTTGGGTGTTGGTGGATGAGAGAGCACAGAGCAAAACCACAACAGAGTGGAGACAGACTGAACATGGATCTGAAAGAAGTTTACTGTCTCTTTAAAACCATGTTTTCTTCATGAACCCAAACTGTGTGTAAATATAGGAAGAGGTTTGAGATGAAGCTCTCTGTGTATAGATGTGGGAATGCTCAGATGCTAAAATGTAGGGTAAAGTGTTGTTACTCTATCAGATGGTTGGGCTCAGACTTGAAAGGGTTTTTATATACATATATATAATTGCAGTAAATGAAGCATAAAGAACTGATAGCATGTATAAAACACAGTCTGAGGGTGCTTTCACAACTGGAACTGGTTCTGGAGCAGGGTCCATTTGGAGCCTGAAAAAAACAACCAAGCTGGAGCGGTTTGTGTGCGGTGAGAACAACCAACCTTGAAGCCTTAACAGAGTCAACGCTAGTGTTTGTAGGCTACAAGTAACAGATGCTGTGATACAGCTAGGCTTTTTAGATTCTGACTGCTAGCTTTAAATTAGCAACGGGCTATGGCATCAGTTTACCCTCACAGTGGGGCAGCTCTGAGACGCTGTGAGCTTTGGTGAGTGTGAACACAATGAGATCTGAGGGGAAAAAACAAGCAATGGATCATTTTATCATCTGAATCAGAACAAAGCAAAGCAGCTCCAGGGGAGAAAGCACCCTGACACCCATTTGAAGCCAATCCTCTCTTTAGTCCGTGAATAAAACTTTAATTGTCATCAACTCTTTGTCACAGCAAAATAAAAGTCTTTGAATTTGCTTTCTATTCTTTCTTCCTAAAGATGATTCAAAAAACTGTGAAGACAACGGGGAAAAATTGAGTCTTTGATCAGTTTAGTGAATCATTTATTAAACGTATAACAGTGTAAAGACAACATAAAGTTCAAATTGTGGTTTTTTTTCTACCTGCTGTGCACTCAAAAAAGGAACGTGGTGTTTGTTCAATCAGCATAAATAAAACATGTAGCTTCTACTAGATTATTTCATGTTCAGTGGTTAAACATGATTAAAACATGCTGTTTCAGCATGATGTGCAAAATTGTTACAACAACTAGATCACTTTATCTTAACTCAACCTAATTGGTTTAGGTAGGAATCCCATCTGCAACACCTCTCCAGAGCAGGAGGTGGCAGTAATGTGCAATAGGCCCTATTCATCAGAGAGCAGAGCCAGAGGATAACCTGCGCTGTATAAAAGTCTGTCAATCGGTTGAAGTGATGTAATTTTTTTAATCAATCCAACTCAATATTTAAGTTAAGGTTTCCAATGTTTTTTTGTGGATCATATAAACTTGAAATTCTGCGTTGATACAACTAATAAAAAGAAGTAGTTGGACCAACTTAAATTATTTAACATGGATTTAGTTGCAAACTCTTAAGAAATTTGAGTAAAATCTACTATGTGTATTTGAGTTACAACAACGAATGTTATTAATTTGAAATAACTTAAAGATAACATGTACATTAAGATTAAATGAATTATCTAGATCTAGATAAAGATATTGCGTGCAACTGCTCAAATCAATGAAATTGGGTTAATTCAACAAAACATTTTTTTCAGTGTGGATTGTAGTGCAGCATGAACTGATTTGTAGCTACATCAAATTATTACTTATAACACAACGACACAATTTCATCATTTTTTATGTATTACTGTTTCTTAGCTTGCAGCAGATGAGTAGACAGACCTCTGTTAGCGTAACCTGTCACAGCCCGATGTCATGAAGTGAGCTCTGGAGTCCCAATAACTGTCTGGATAAGGTCAATATGCAGACGCTTTAACTCCTCAGTTCACAAAGAGCAAAGAGGCATTTGCACGCTGACATAAACATTAAATCCTGTTCAATGACGTTTAGCCCTTTCGGCTAGAAAAAGACCTGATTGTAGGGTTTCTCCATTTTAAACAAACTTCAACAGAAAATCTTTGAGCCACACCCACAGACAGGTTAGATTATTCAGTATACCATGTGAATATAAAACCTTGTGAAGTAAACTAAGTGAACTCAGTGACAATACACAAAAACTTGTAGCATACAAAAATGATATTATACACTCTGAAAATATAACAGCATAGTTACAGAACACTATATTTTGTGGGTCTTAAGAGATGGGTCTGAAATGCTTTGAAACGTCTGGCAGCCAATGGGTTGAATGGTTCCACAGCAGTAAGAGAATGGTTTGTGGGATGAGCAGCAGAGCTGTGTACGCAAGTTGCGCCCATGAAAAATGTATCAGATCTTCACCGTTGATGGCAAACAGCTTTATCTGTTGTTGCTATTGACTCTTAGCTTCTGGTCCCTCCAGGTGCTGACAATCCGTTTCCTCTGTGACAGTCAGAAAGCACATCTGCGCGCTCAATGTAGAACATATGTCTGTATTCCTGTCTGTTTTACCAACCCCAAAGGTTTCCCTCACTTTTCCTACGACTGTATATTTATACACTGACAAAAGAAAACAGTTGGACCAACTTAAATTGTTGCTTCAACTGGTCACACCTAAATAAATCAAGTTATTTGAAATAAAGTTAATAATTTACATCAAAACAATTGATTAAGTCAAATGAACATAAAAATTTGATTGTTCTTAAATCAACATTTTGCATCAGTCCAACTAAAGGTTTTCAGTTATTTCAACTCAATAATTTGCAAAACCTCAAAGTTAAATCTGATGAGGTGTTTTTATACTTTATTGCACTGTAGAAATGTGACAGGTTGAGTTTATTTAAAAGAATCTAGGAAAACAATTGCACTAAAAATGTAAGTAAATATAACTAACAGTCTTAAGTTGAGTTTACTTTATGTCTATTTGTAAAGTTAACTTTACAGCCTATTGTATTGACTCATTTCAAACCATGAGTGAAGAGGGAATGCAGTGGATATTAGACCCAGCTGTAAATTAAGAGCACAGGCTTTCTGTGCTCCACATGGCAGGAACCTGCTGTCTGTGCCCTGTGGCATGGACTGTGTAACCTTAAGTGTGTTAAATGTTTAATGTGTTGATAAATGAGATGTGTTGATGTATTAAAATTATAATAATAATTGACAAACTGGGTTTTGTCTTCAGTTATATTTAAATTACCATTACTGAAAGAGTGTTTTAATTGGGCCCCTCACTGCCATGGAGGAAAGGCAGCCAGGACAAGCAGCCCATGCTGCGGAGCACAGACAGCCAGACAGCCAGCGCAGTGGACCACAGACAGCCAGCTAGTCCATGCCATGGAGCACAGACACACTTGCCTGGCATGGCATCGTAATATGCATCAGAGTCTCATATTCACAGCATTTCCTCCTCACCCACGTTTTTTCCTTTTGGGTTTTGCAGATTATTGAGTTGCAACAACTTAAAACTTTAAGTTGGATTGATGTAAAATGTTGATTTGAGAAGAATTAAAATATTTAGTTTATTTGACCTATTAAGTTGTGTTAAATGACCTTATTAATTTCATTTTAAAGAACTTTATTTAGGTGTGACCAATTGAAGCAATTCATTTAAGTTGGTCCAACTACATCTTTTTTTCTTTTTAGTTGTAGCAATTTCAAGTTGATATGATGCACAAAAATACATTGGAAACCTTAACTTAAAAATATTGAGTTGGATTGATTAAAAAAATTACATCACTTCAACTGATTGAAGATTCCCTTTTTACAGTGTATAAAGGCGGGACCTGAACTGCCTCCAGCACCATCCAGCGTGAGGATTAAATTTAATATGTGGACAAAACCGGTACACAAACACCTGTGTGTGAACCTGTCACGATTGTATGACTGAGTCTATGTTAAAAAAGGGCCACATTTACAAAGGGTTTGCTGAAATGAAGATGACTAAAACTCGTCTGATCTCTCTGAATATGAACCTCAACTGTCCTCAGATTAAGTTACAGGTCACTGGCACTGAATCATATCCCCTGCTTTAACTAAAACCCTCTGAATACTCCACAGGCTCTGTCAGCCCTCTGTTTGACCTGATTGGATTCTTTAATTTATAACACTCTCAGACTCAGACGTTTATCATCAGCATCTGTAAAAGATTTCCACTTTCCCCCGGGAGAATCAATTTGCCATAAGAGCTCTCTGTCCCTCTCGTCTGTTCCCACTTGGCCCTGTGCCACTGTTGATGCTGTGGGACCAGACTGCACTCTGTCTGTATTAAAAATCAATGCACTTCTATTTTTTGCTGAAGGGAAAAAAACTAATCTGTCAGTACCGTGTAGAACAGCAGTGACAGCAGTTTTCAGGGAAAGGTGTGATAGCGTGACCCTGAAGTCAACCATTGTCCAATGTGGCTGATAAATTTATCGCCTGAGCTCACTAAACCTGCCCCCAGTCACATGATTAAACCATGTCAATTACAGACACTCAGCATCAGTGGGATGTGGGTCTGCTGAGCCATGGTTTGTTGGCTTGGTCACTGGTTCACAGCAGACCTTTGTAATGGAGCTTACCCAAGCAGATAGATGTTTATATTGTACACTCCCTTTATGGGGAGCATTGCATAATGTAAATTCTGCAATTTAGCCCCCCATCGTAAGGGCCTCCAGAGTGGATTTTTCTGAAACACTGCCGACACCGTTGCTTTGTCAACACCATTCCTGGCGTTTTGAGTGGAAACGCTGACATCACGCTCCGCGCGAGCACATACAGCAGTCCAACAGTGCTGTTGTTAAGATTGTCATGGACTACCGCCTTGTGCGTGTACTGCTGAATCTGCTGACTGTCTTCATACAAAAAAAGCATCTGTTGATCCACTTCTGCCCCAATACACCAGATGATCGGCCCAACTCTACTTCAGTGGAGATCTCCCAAAAGCGTCTTCTGTACAAGACAGCTGTAGTGCCAAGTAGGCCTGGCATGCTTACTTACCTACTTTTCAGTCTCTCAGCGCTTGCGTGTTAACACAGATTTTTTTTCACTGCGTTTTTGGCATTTCCAGATGAAACGTTGTGTAAACAGGGCCTACCACTAAATAAACACAAGGTAATTGGAACAGCTTGAGATAATCAGTGGTGGAGCAAACAATCAGACAGGAAGTTACCATTGAGAGAACAGTACTACAAAATAAAAGTAGACTACCCACATTTGTTATGATTTGGCACTATACAAATAAAGATTGATTGATTGATTGATTGATTGATTGATTGATTGATTGATTGATTGATTGATTGATTGATTGATTGATTGATTGATTGAAAGTCATGACAGACTTGTGAGAGCAAACTTAAGCAAACTGATGAAACTTGACAGATGAGTGTGTTGGTCGTATGAAAAAGTTGCCAGATCTCCATCTGCCAATCCCAAACAGCTTATTCTGCCATTGATATTTAATTGTTGTTTTGAGCTCTTGGTTCCCCCAAGTGCTGACAATCAGGTAGTTAAATGTCCGGTAACCATTTCCTCCCTCTGACAGGAACTGTAGGCTGTCTTCCACAGTTTTGCAGAAAAAGCTGTTTGGCACTGGCAGAAAGATTCATCAAATATATATACTCATTTCTTTTAAAATGTATTTTTTAGCTTTTTTCTGCCTGTAGTCAGATTGAAGAGGACAGTGGATAGAGCAGGAAACAAGGCGAGAAGAGGGAGAGACATGGGGGAAAGATAACCTGACACGCCAGACGGACAGTTTCATATATCGGCCACGGAATTATTTCACTAGTCTATCTGGGTAGCAGCTCCTCTTTGTTTTCAGAGGCGGGACTTTAAAAAAAATCCGCAGCTGGTGATTGGAAGACCGTACTGATTAACACGCTCACCACAGACCAATCCACATCAAGCCACGGTATGACGTAGCTTATGTGAGCTGATGCTTCTGAGAAACAATAGATGAACAACTACTGAATCACTAGAAACAGCTGTGAAAAAGGCGTTAGACGACAGCTTCCGTTTTTATAAATTTAACTTAAGAATCAAAGGAACGCTGACAAGTACGAAAGTCTGCTGATGTCATGTCTGCTCCCACAGCTCCCTCTTCCCTGATTGGGCCGGTCAGAGTTTAGCCGAGTGAAATCGTTGGTTATTGGAGCCTGGCAAGATGGACCTGCAGGAGTTCAGAAACTGAATCAGGCAGGTTCATCTGCTCTGCAAAGTCAAGGGAAAGAGGCCACAGGCTGAACCCGAACCTGGGCCACCTGCGCAAGGGTGAACTCAGAAGTGCCCGACCCAGACCACGAGGCCACCTGGGCTCTAAAGATGAGGCAACTGTTCAATGGGTCCAACCCACATACTCTGCTCTGCTGCTTATCCCACAAATGCATGTTCCTCATAAATATGGCACAATTAAGACAGGGAATAAACAGGATTTCCAACATTTACATTTATTGCCAAAATAATCTTTAAAACTAAATTATAATATGTTAAACACAAATTTCCTTACTGTTTGTGCTCAGTTTATTTTCTTACCCAGTCTCTCAAAGTGTGATGAATGCCTCCGACAGTGTTTTTTTTTTTTTTTTTGTTGTTGTTGTTGTTGTTGGTGGGGGTTTTTTTATGTCCTAACTTTTAGGAACTTTTGGCTGGCATCAAATTTAAATGAGCATTTATTTTTTTTCATACTTTTCAGTTTCAGCATTTGACGTTTAGTCTTGGCACCACTTTTTGATTTAATGTAATCTTTAAATGGTTCTCCAACCATCAAACTCTGTTTTTATCAACATTTTGCAGAGTGGTCCAACACTTTCAGGAGTTGAGTTGTATTTTGCCAGGACTCTTAAATTTCTTCTTCCAAAGGCTAATTGCAGCTTTCTTTCATGTTTGTGTCAGATCTCAATGAGGCGCAGTAAACACAGAGGCCAACAGTTATTCCCTCAGGAGGCTGTCACGGCACTCTTTCATTGTTTTCCATTGATTTTATCTCCTCCAGGGCTGGCATTACAAAACGCTTGTTCTTATCCTAAATGGACATTATCATCTCTATTAAATGCAGATTAAGTTCCACAAACAAACACTTCCACTAAATGTTTTGTAAGAAGCAAAAGTTAAGACTCACATTACCCAAACTAAATGATTCAGTCTGATCTTCAGGACATTGATTTTGTGACAGAAAGACATGTCAATGAGTAATAAAAGCATCAGAGCCCAATGTGTTGGACCACTGAACATGATAAAGTCCAATAATCTGAGGTGATGTTAAATCCATAGAGGTTTAAATTAGTGTAACAAGGTCTCCCTGCTTCTTCCCATTTACTAATTCACCCATACATTTCCCACAGTGACCAGGGGATGTATGAAAAGGTTACAGGCTTATTGATCTGTAAATAGCTAAGTCATAACTTTCTAGGTCAGACTATTTCAAAACTGCATTATAGCTGCTTATAGCTGCTTATAACTGCTTATAACTATAGCTCTAATGCGCCATTGCTGGTGAGGTTGGATGTCGTGAGACAGCCATTTTGAATTTCTTCAAAGATCCTGAGAGTTACTTTTGTGACGATAAAAGTCAAGGGGTAGACCCCAAAAATGTGACTGTCTAGACAGTCACATTTTTGGGGTCTACCCCTTTGAAAGTGTCCTTTCAAAGACAGCTGTCTGTAAAAGGACACTTTTTCATCTCAATGTCATCACACTAAGCACATAAAGTATGAGGCAAAATTAAAAACTAGTGCAGTCAGGCGATTAAAAAAATTAATCAAATTAATCACAAGATTTGTAATTAATTATTTGCTATTTAGTCACATATCTGCTTAAGGTCTCCAAATAAAGATTTTGAATTCTAGGACATTACAATATTGTAGTGCATGACTAATCAAATAAATACACGAAGAAGAGAAAGTTTGGAAATCCATGTGTTTTTTTTTATTGCAACCATTTTCTGCGTCTATAGAAGTTCTACAGTTTTATTTAGCAGACGCTTTTGTCCAAATTGACCTATAACGCAAGCAAGAATGTAGACAGCAGGAAAAACCTAGTTAGTGCAACAACAGTGCTCTGAGTTATATGGCTGCAAGTGCTGCCATTAAGTGCAGGATTTTATTTTTTTTTTGGTAGTGTAGAATAATCTAGCCAACAAACCACAATTAATTGCTGCAACAATATAGTTCAACCTTAAACAACACTCAGTAATAGTGCTGAACAATTGACTTAGAGCTGGGTCTGAGACCTTTTGACTAAGTGTTCCCTGAACAGATGAGTCTTCAGACATCTCTTAAAGTAAAAAGAGACTCTGTGGATTGTATAGAGTTAGGTAATTCATTCCACCGTTTGGGAACAACAGAGGAGAAGAGTCTGGCTAGAGATTTGGAGCCGTGCTGGGCTGGGAGCACCAAGCGTCTTTTACAATCAGAGTGTAGTGAGAGAGGAGGAGTGTAGACCTGGATGAGGGACCCCAGCTAGGCACGAACCATTCTTGTTAATGCTTTGTAAGCCAGAAGAAGAGCTTTGAATTTGATTCGAGCTGCTACTGGAAGCCAGGGAAGAGAGATTAACATGTGCTGTTTTGGGCTGGTCAAAGACCAGACATGCTGCTGCATTCTGGGTAATCTGCAGAGAGTGAAATGTCCATATATATATATATATATATATATATATATATATATATATATATATATATATATATATATATATATATATATATATATATATATATATATATATATATATTATTATTATTATTATTATTATTATTATTATTATATTCCTTGTTCCCTATATCTGTTGAAAATCATTTGTTTTTAGCTGTTTTTAAACTGGTTGATGCTCTGGCCGGCTCTGATCCTAAAATACTCACAGGGTCTTTAGTATTGGTGCAAAGTTTTTGGATGAATTTAGAAACTAACTTGATTTGGCAACAAACAGTAGCTGGTTTGGAAAAGGCAAACTCTCAAATGTAGGAAAATAAAAACTGTGAGATTTTTTTCCCCACAGAGATTTGAGGCAGGGGAAGCAGTCATGATTTTGTTTTTTTTTTTTCCCCTATGCTGACAGAGTTGAAGTCAGGTGGAAAGACATGGAGAAACAACCCTCCAGTGACCTGTTCAGACCCTGACTGATGCGGTCATCACATGTGGAACAAGTTGTCAGAAAGTATCACCTGGAGCTTTCACCGGTCATGCCTCTCTGGTTGCAGAAGGTACTCATGGTGTCCATGTTGTAAAGAAATCAACAGTGCATGAGCCAAAGAGCATCCAGGTTCATTCAGGGTCAGATGTGTTCGCCCTGAAGTCCACTGGGACTGACGGGTCACCAGAAGAATCAACATGCCTCTATGTTTCTCTGCCTGCTCAAAAACTCAATGCACCTGTAGGAGATGGAGGATATCAAGGCAAATGTAAAACCACAGCAGTGCTGCAGCTGCACAGGTTCGAGATCAGACAGTTCATTCAAGGAAACAATAAGTGAAGTGTTAAATGGAGCAAAGACTCATTCCATAAGAATCTCTGTCCTCCTCCCCGCAGCTCTGATGTGGAGGAAGCTTTGTGTGCATTGAGTGTGTGTGCTCCGACCTCCAGGCAAACACACTCCAACAACTCTAACATGTAAAAGGACGTGATGAGCAAAGCCATGAGTCACAGTGTCTGAACACAACAAAGATGGCTGCAGGCCTGCGAGAGCGAGCCAGCTGATCACATGGTGGACAGAAAGTGCCAGAAGACAGATATTTAACCGCCTCATAGCTCAATGTGCTCTCTAGTGCCTCCACAGGGCTGGATGCCAACTCATATCGCCCATAATCAGAATCAAAAATCCTCAAAATATCACAGTCTGGAGGGAGAAAGAGATTCATCAGAGTTTTTCTGGACATGAGTGATAAATGACGCCTCGGCTATGGCTTCAAAGTGCTAATCAGCAACTTTAATCTTCAGTTTGCCTAGTTTTTTAAAGTTAGTAGCTGGGTAGTAAGAGGGATAGTGTTTTGTCAGCAGGTAGCCATAGGAAAAAGAACCTCTTCATTGTGGAAGCAGAGGGTTTCTGCCACTCAAATAATATCGACTGGGATTATTTGGGAAGCTGCCGGAGTGTTTCTGTCAGCAGCGCTGAGATGACTGCAGAGATTCAGACTTTGCTCCTGGATGGTTTCCAAAAACATTTCCAGCCAGTCAAATCTCCTGAACTACATGATTTTTCTAACTTCTATTACTGTCTGTACATTTCCACTTAACCCGCCTGCAGAGACTGACACTGATGATGGAGGCCGGGCTGGAAGCATCCCAAGAGTCACTGTTGGGGGCCGTGTTAACATGGAGCAGAGGACAGCTGACAGAGTATTAGAGCTCCTCAAAGCAGCCACTGGAGAGATTCACTGCAGAAAAAAGAGATGTAGATCATTTTAGTCTGATATTTTTACAACATGACAAACATGTGGCTTGCTCCTGGGTCAACAGTGTCCTCACAGCTCAGTTCTCCTTCAGAAAGATAGATGATCAATAAATAAACATACTGTTTATTCAATATGCAGGTCTTAGGCTGTGTCTGAAATGGCATACTAAAGTACTACATACTACATGGTCGTTGTGTATATACTGTATACTACATACTATAAGTATGATTAGAGTGCCAACCGTTTACACTGTAGTATACTACTCAGTTTCCCATGATGCATTTCAAAACCTCCGACGACAAGAATTGGAAGCACACATAAGTCTATGGAAGCACACCAGGCTATCAAATATCTCTGTTGATTCGCCACATTTGAAAGTTTTAAGAACATTTTAGGCGAGAAAGTCATCACGCAGAATACCAAAATGTGGTCATTTGGGCCACAAAACGCACGGATACAAATTTAATTTCGACATTTCGGACATTCTGTTAAGAGCGCCAATACGTTATCAAAGAAACTTCCGGTCGGCTCCAAATAAGAGCCCAATTTACAAAAGCGTTAAAAGAATTAAAGAAGATAATAAAAGATGCTTTTATTTTGAAAACAGGAAGTTTGCTAATGGCTGATTTTTGGCTAACACTGGTCTCAAGACGAATTCATCTCTCTTCAAAAAATTAAAAAATGTTTACTGCTCGCAGACACCGAAGACGATCCGTCCGTCGCCTCAGGCACTTTATTTCTTTGTACTTACGTTTAGGTTTCCCTGTACAGGTAAGTCCATTTTAGTTGCTTCTCGGGGCTCGCAATGCATTATGGGGCGTGTCAGTGCGACTAGTATGCCCACCTCCCATACTTACAATTTTTACCGATATAGTATACATCCGGGTAATTCTCGCGCACACAATCTTTTCATACTATTTAATGTGAACGCACTACATACTATTTTTGACGTCACAATTAGTATGAGTAGTACGTTAGTATGCCATTTCGGACACAGCCTTAGAGTCTTTTCTGTGTTTGAATGAGATGAGAATCCACTTGAGTTAAATAAAGACAAAAATACACTGCCCAAAAAAATGAAGGGAACACTAGCATAACACATCCTGAATCTGAATGAATGAAATATTCTCATTAAATACTCTTTTCTTTACATAGTTGAATGTGCTGACAACAAAATCACACAAAAATTATCAACAGAAATCAAATTTGTTAACCTGTGGAGGTCTGGATTTGGAGTCACACTCAAAGTTAAAGTGGAAAAACACACTACAGGCTGATCCAACTTTGATGTATTGTCCTTAGAACAAGTCAAAATGAGGCTCAGTGGTGTGTGTGGCCTCCACGTGCCTGTATAACCTCCCTACAACGCCTGGGCGTTTTCTGATGAGGTGGTGGATGGTCTCCTGAGGGATCTCCTCCCAGACCTGGACTAAAGCATCCACCAACTCCTGGACAGACATGATGTCCCAGATGTGCTCAGCTGGATTCAGGTCTGGGGAACAGGTGGGCCAGTCCGTAGCATCAATGCCTTCGTCTTACAGGAATTGCTGACACACTCCAGCCACATGAACTCTAGCATTGTCTTACATTAGGAGGAACCCAGAACCAACCGCACCAGCAAATGGTCTCACAAGGGGTCTGAGGATCTCATCTTGGTACCTAATGGCAGTCAGGCTACCTCTGGAGAGCACATGAAGGGCTGTGCGGTCCCCCAAAGAAATGCCACCCTACACCATTACTGACCCACTGTCAAAGCGGTCATGCTGCAGGATGTTGCAGGCAGCAAAACGTTCTCCACGCCGTTTCCAGACTCTGTCACGTCTGTCCCATGTGCTCAGTGTGAACCTACTTTCATCTGAGAAGAGCACAGGGCGCTGGTGGCGAATTTGCCAATCTTGGTGGTCTCTGGCAAATGCCAAATGTCCTGCACTGTGCTGGACTGCAAGCACAACCTCCACCTGTGGACGTCAGGCCCTCATACCACCCTCATGGAGTCTGTTTCTGACCCTTTGAGCAGACACATGCACATTTGTGTCTGGCTGGAGCTCATTTTGCAGGGCTCTGTCAGTGCTCCTCCTGTTCCTCCTTGCACAAAGGAAGAGGTAGTGGTCCGGCTTCTGGGTCGTTGCCCTCCTACGGCCTCCTCTACGTCTCCTGATGTACTGGCCTGTCTCCTGGTAGCACTTCCATGCTCTGGACACTACGCTGACAGACACAGCAAACCTTCTTACCACAGCTATCATTGATGAACCATCCTGGCTGAGCTGCTCTACCTGAGCCACTTGTGTGGGTTGTAGACTCTGTCTCATGCTACCACTAGAATGAAAGCCCCACCAGCATTCAAAAGTGACCAAAACCTCACCCAGAAAGCTCAGGAACTGAGAAGTGGTCTGTGGTCACCACCTGCAGAACTACTCCTTTATTGGGGGTGTCTCGCTAATTCTCGCCTATAATTTCCACCTGTTGTCTTTTCCATTTGCACAACAACATGTAAAATTGTCAATCAGCATTTCTTCCAGAGTGGACAGTTTGACTTCACAGAAGTGTGATTGACTTGGAGTTACACTGTGTTGTTTAAGTGTTTCCTTTATTGTTTTGAGCAGTGTATAAAAACCAGAGACCAACACTTCAGTGAATCTTATCCTGCAGGTCTGAGCGAGCTGCTGAATCCTGGTGTGTTTCCTTAGATCAGGAGAGTTGCAGGATAACGCTGATGATTAATGGATGAATCAGACGAATAAACATGACTCAGCATTTTGCAGAGACGCAGTCTTCATCAGAGGCTGCTGACTGACCCCATCGATAGACACATCACGTTCCTGCATGTTTTCAAAGCTGGTATCTCTCCACGTCCGTCTCAGCTTTGACTGTTAACAGACCCCCTAAACTCATCTGGAGGGTAACGCAGCAGCAGGTTCAGGAGAAAAAACAAACAAGCGAACATGCTGTTTTTACTCTTACATAGATTTAATGAGGCTGCCGACAACATCCTGACAACAGGGGCATTTTTAATATTTCATTTTACACTTGAAGTGTCACATTTTGGAATAACACAACAAACATCAATGCATAACACATTCAGTCACACACTCTATACCGAAGGGCAGTGGGAGTAGCTCAATCCAAATTGTAACTGGACTTGAAGAAATCCTAGATGGGGAAAAAGATGAAACATCAACAGTAATTTCTACCAGGTCTAATTCCCTTTCAGACTGAGCTTTAAAGTATCATGACCCAGATAACTTGAGAACCTTCCCAGACAGGTGGCGATGCATTTCAGGGGTGATAATTATTCAGCAAACACCCCTCTCCCTCCCTCTACGTATTCTGCTAGACTTTGCACTCACATCTCTCAGCACCTTCCTGCACAAATGTTAATTCCTCCATGCTCCAGCTTTTTTACTTGTTATGTTCATTCTCTGATTATGTAAATTTTTTGTTTCGTCTTTTTATCTGTTAGTTTGGTTAGTGTGTCCTTACTTCTGTTTAAGAGCTTTTGTCATCTAGACAGACAGACAGACAGACAGACAGACAGACAGATAGACAGATAGATAGATAGATAGATAGATAGATAGATAGATAGATAGATAGATAGATAGATAGATGGATAGATGGATAGATGGATAGATAGATAGATAGATAGATAGATAGATAGATAGATAGATAGATACCAAATCACCAACCTGAACCAACCCACTTTTTGGTAGTCTTCTCTAAAACAAAGCCTGATTGCACTTTGTATCAAAGAGACACATGCCAATCACAAAGAAGACAAATTGCTGAATCTTTGCTCTTTGTTTCCTGTGTCACGTTTTTCTTCTTTTTGGGATTTATTATTGTGGTACACTGTGTCACGCTGCTACGGAGTCGCTCTATTACGTAACTGATGTGGCTACTGGCATCTGGCTTACACGCCGCCTACCACGAGGGGGCAAGGTTGGCTCGGAAATGCAAATAGGACCAGGCTTCACTGATCCAACCTGTGCCAAACTGCCAACCTGATCCAAACCGGATCACTTGGTGGAAACAGAGCTATAGTATCTGTGACATCACTCATCTGTTTCTGATTCAGAGTTTTGAAGCCATTAACCGATGGACCATATTCAGGGCTCGAGACTGCCACCAAAACTGTTGCATTTGCAACCTTTTTTCAGCGTGTGCAGTAAGAATTTCATCTGGTCGCTTTAATGGTTCCTCTATCACAGACACTGTCTGAGACACTGGGGTTAAAAGTTGCCCTCTCTTCAACTGGCCTGGTCCGTCTCCTTCACCTGCACTCTCTCCTGTTCTGAAGAGAGAGTGCCATTCTGTACTACCGCAGCACATATGTGCATCATACACTGAAGACAGACAGAACTTCACGACAACAAGCTTCTTACTTTGTGTAGTGATATTTACAGTCAGCCTCCTCACTTTAAGATTGACTCAGCTCTAAACTTTCCTTTTTTACAGAGGATGCTATGTTAGAGCATGTTGGAGTTTATGTCAGAAAAAATCAGGGCTAACCACAAAATGAGGCAACTCATTAACCAGTGCAAGAGTTTAAACCATGATATATCATGTGTACAGATTAAAAAAAAAAATAGCTGATGCCTTAATAAACTCCTCATAAACGAGATAAATGACTGAAGACCCGGAACTGGTTTCAGGAACTAGTTCAACAACTCTGTCAACAACCCCATGTGACAAACTTAAGCAAACTGAAGACCCTTAGGAGCTAAAACCTTCAGCCTGACACCTGTCAGGGGGGCTCTTACAACAAACAGAATTACCAGTGATTTTGATAGGTGTTAAGAGGTGGTCTGTATTAAATGCAAGAAATCTGTTTTCAAATTAATTCTAACCACAATAAGAATTTACTACAAAAAACAGGCAGTCAACTCTTTTTAAAGGTGCAGAGGATGTTTCCCTGTGTTGGACTTCTGCTGTTTTCTTTTATAACATTTTAAGGGTTCATCAGAGAGACTGACCCCGGATAAAAACTGGTGGTGTCTGGTTCAGCAGCACCTGCAGGAGGTGAAGAGGTTAAACATGCTGGCTCTGTTGAAGTTTTCTGCAGTGTGGATCATCAGTTTCTGTCTGTTTAACTATGACTGATCCTAAGCAGACAGTGATGGATCGATGCACATATACACACAGGATGGATAACACAAATGAAGGATGAGAGCTCTCAGCATGAACTCATGACGAATGCAGCGAGGAGGTTTCTGCTCACTGCTTAAGAGCCATAATTACGCTTTACTGCCCTCAATGTTTTCCCCTGAGTCAGTCCTAATCTCAGATTATCTGCATGCTATGCTACATCACTCACTGCACATGAATCACAGACAGATCGGGGCTCGTACTCTGGGACTCAGCCAAGCATAGGAATCAGAAGCGCTGGGTTGGCTCATGGAGGACTCATGAGGACATGTGACCTAGCTGAGTGGGACACAGCAGGACAGAGGAGCAGGTAGAGGAGTAAACACTGGCTTTCTGGCTTTCCTTAGGGGAAATATTCAGAAATACCTCCTCAAATAAAAGCCCTCTGCTGTAAAAAGCTCTCTGAAATTAAAAAGGATTGTTGATGTGATGATTGAGTAAAAGGTGGGAATTCACAGGGACAGTTCACACATCATGTACAGCACATCACTGAGCATGTTATGTTCTAATTAGTGTAGTTTCATTATATATGTGATAACAATATATTTTATATTAAAGCAACTGGTTATAAGCATATTTATGCAAGGAGTAGTAAACAGCTGTTTGTGCATTGAAAGTGGCCTCTGTGATTTTTCTTCTCCCTTGTTGTCTCAGTCTTGTCTTCAGTGAATGAAGTGCTTTGATCTGCTTTGTTTGTGTCTGTTCAAACTGTGTGTTATGGCTTGTGTGTCTCTTTTCCTTTTGTTTTGGCCTGTTGTAATCATAAATGTGATGTATTTTCTTGTATTTTGAATCTTAACGAATGCATATGAGGATGCCTACTGCCTAGTTAAATCTTGGATACTCTATGGTGCCCTCTGGTGAACCCTTCTCTTTAGTTCTTTACACAAATGTTCAATTGGATTTAAGTCAGGTGATTGACTAGGTCATTCTAACAGATTGATTTTCTTTTTTTGAAACCATTTGAGAGTCAACTTTGCCGTGTGCTTTGGATGGTTGTCCTGCTGGAAGGTCCAGCCACGTCTCATCTTCATCATCCTGGTGGATGGCAGCAGATTCAGATCAAGAATTTCCCCATACATGGCTCCATTCATTGCTCCGTCAATTATGTGAAGTTTGCAAATACCATGAGATGAGAAACAACCCCATGCCATGATGCTTCCACCTCCAAACTTCACTGTTGGTGTAGTGTCTTTTGGGTGATGTGCAGTGCCATTTCTCCTCCAAACATGGTATGTAGTATGACAGCCCAAAAGTTCAATTTTGGTCTCATCTGACCAGACAACATTCTCACAGTATTCTACAGGCTTGTCAAGATGCTGTTTAGCAAACTTTAGATGAGCTTCAACATGCCTTTTCTTGAGGAATGGAGTCTTCAGGCTGAGCATCCACAGAGGTCATGGCGGTGGAGTGCATTGCCTATTGTTTTCTCTGTAACAATTATACCTGCTGCCTCCAAGGGTTTCTGGAGCACTTTCAGGATGATCCTTGTCTCGTTGAGTACTCTTCTGACTATCTTTCTGACTCCCTGGTCAGAAATCTTGCAAAGAGCTCCTGTGCGTGGCCTGTTGATGGTAAGGTGGTGCTTCTTCCACTTGTGAATAATGGCCCCAACGGTGCTGACTGGAATATTCAGGTGCTTTGATATAAGTCTGTAACCAGTTCCATTCTGATGCTGAGCAACAATCAGGTTGTGAATGTCTTCAGAGAGCTCTTTGTCTTTACCCATCATGAGGTGTGTCGTATTTAATGCTTGGTGAAAAAACAACCTTTTTTATAGGACCATCAATTTGCTCTAGCCCAGCTGATGTTGGTTTGCACTAATTGGAAGTTCAAGTAATAATTACTGACAGATTTCAGGTGGTATGGTGCATTTCCTTGCCAAAGTATACAGCTTTTCCATGGTGTGTTCAATACTTTTTTCCTGTGTTATCTTACTTAATTCCACATAATCATTATTTATGGACCTGAATGTTGTGATTTCTTTTCACATGTGGATTATTTGAGTTAATACCAATGTCTGGTAGAAATTTGGTTTGAATTGCATATTTGGAAATAAATGTAATGAGAAAAAAGTTGATGTGTTCAATACTTATTTTCCCCATTGTGTATATAAATACATACTGATTGCTTTTTACGATGCCTTTTTTCACATTGTAGTCCATATGCCCTGCAACTGTGTTGTCCACCAGTTTCCATCCCGAAGCCACTGTGTTCATGTCATCTTCCTGTCCAGTCCAGATTATGATCAGGAAGTTAACTCTTTTGCAGACGTGTTTGGTGATGTTTGACGCCTCAGTTGGAGGCTGATGTTCTGGGGTAACAAATGATTTGGCGGAAATGATTTTCCCTTAAAAGATTTAAGTACAAAGAGGTAAGTGAATCAGATCTTTTTCCACCAAACAACAGAGGCCTCACCACAAATCCACTCCTTACACTCAGAGAGAGGAACAGCAAGCATAAGCCATGTAGCCATGAGTGAGCCGGTATGACTCAGGCCTTGTACACACATAGTCGGTATTTTCAGAAGCGCAGAATAAAAGAGGAAAATGTCCAGGGCTATGTTAATAAAACTGACTACTGCAATTCCCTCCTAGCAGGCCTCCCTGCGTGTGCATTTTAACCTCTGCAGATTACCCAGAGTGCAGCAGCACGTCTGGTCTTTAACCAGCCCAGAACAGCACACTTCACTGAGCTGTTAATCTCTCTTCCCTGGCTTCCAGTGGGAGCTTGAATCAAATGCTCCCAGCCCAGCGCAGCTCCAAATCACTAGCCAGACTCTTCTCCTCTGTTGTTCCCAAATGGTGGAATGAATTACCTAACTCTGTACGATCCACAGTGTCCCTTTCTACTTTAAGAGATGTCTAAAAACTCATCTGTTCATGGAACACTTGTGCACTTAATCTGACTCTTCCCCTTTTTGTCCTCAGGGGTAGAATGAGTCAGAGGGTCTAATGGTGCGGCCACACCAAACGCGAATTTGCGGCGTGATTACATACAGAGTCAATGCAAAGACGCATTTAGACGCTGATTCGCCGCGGCCGGCGCATTTGGGGCGTTTGGTGCGGCTCGTTTGGGGCATTTGCGCGTTTGGGCGGTAGACGCAAATTCGCTCGAGTTTAAAATATTGAACTTTTGACGCAAATTCGCATGACGGCTTGCCATGGCCGCCAATCAGAGATGACATTCCCCCAAGACGTCATTGTTTTGACGACGTTGGGGGGCAACAGCCGCCTGCTCCGGCTCCAACTCCACCGGGGGATGGAGGAGAAAACAATCTGTGTGGTGTGTCATCATCCAGAGTTATACGATACGACGTGTGTACTCTACAGAGACCAGGAAAAAAAAGAGCAGGCTTGGTTAAAAGTTGCTGAGGAGACAGGTTTTGAATGTAAGTTCTGTAAACTATGTTCCCAGCTGGATTTGCCTGCACGGGTCAACACTGAGTCCGACTGTGTTTTCCTCAGTGGAGTTTTGAGCCTGATAGAGAGGAGGAAAGAGTGGGGCAGGGGCAGAGCCAGGGAAAAGATGGAAGTTCTCTGTGCTCCTCTCTTTCCTCCACCCCTTCATTATTCCCAGGGAGACCTCCGGAAAACATGGGTCGGGGGTTCGGAGGTTCGGGGGATCGAGGATGAGATCGTGGGGAACAGCCAGGCAGGGCTGGTGGAGGTGGAGTTCCAGGGAGAGGCAGTAGGCTTTGATTGTGATCTCCAAAGCTTTCACACACTCCCTTGTCATGCTTTTGAAACCACAGCTCATTGTTTTTCAGCTGCTCTTTTGGGCTTTCGGTCTTTAAATGAACGAGCTCTCTACTCCGCATGTGCAGGAACGCGCTAATGCGTGTTCACCCCTAAGCTTGTCAAATTCCCGCAAATAAATTTGCGAGTTCGCATTTGGTGTGGCCGCAACATAAGACTCAGCTCTTAGTGAATTTTCAGCACTAATTACTGAATGTTGTTGAAGATTTAACTATACTGTTGTAGCAATTAAATGTGGTTTGTTGGCTTGATTACACGGAGGACAACAGTTTTTTTTTATCACGGTATTATACTCTGTATTGCGAGTGTCCGTCCAGTCTTGAAATTATGTTCAGTTCTTCAAAGTTTGGACCAAAAACAAACTTTCCTCCAGTGCTGACGGCTCGCCACCATTTTTAGAATTGAGGAATGTCTCTAGTTGCGTCTTACATCATATCTGAGCATGCGCTGAAAGAACGTACCCTGACAACTTTCCGTTTGAGTGGATACATGAAACCTCAATCGGTTTGGGGAAAGGAATATTCCACCCCTGTGAAACCGATTAAATGTCCATTCAGATTGGCACTTTTCTTTCAGAATGAGGTGTATACAAAGGGTTAAATTCTTTCCGTTGAGCAAATAAACCAAATGCCAGTGGAATATTTGGGTCTATGTATACGTGGCTTATGAGTGTCTGACGGCTGGGGACCAGGTGAGCCTCGTTACCAATCAGAACACCTGCAGGGAAAGGTACGTAAACGAGGGAGGGGAAAACACAGAAATATAACACTTAGCATGAATACTTTGAAACAGATTGAAATGTTTGGTGAAAAACTTTCATTTTAGAACCATTTTTATTTTGTTTCATCAGAAAAAATGCCCTCAGGGAGCTTTGTAAATTTGGGAATTTCTCCACAGATAACTCACTGTGAAACAGGCTGCAGTTTTTACTATGAGGAGTTTTTTTTTTTTTCTTTGTAACCGGCAGACTCAGTTTGTTATACTGCCTGTCTGAAAACTTCACAGAAAGCTTTACTGAGGAGGACGATCATCATTCCAACCAGAAACTTTTGTTAGACTTCACATTCAACAGATACAACCAGTCACTTTACCTCACTAAGCATTGAGAGCACTTCACTGGAAAAAAGAAAGATTTCTCAAAACTCATTCAAAAGTTTCTCCAACATCTTGAGGAGGCTGGTAGTTAGCTGCTCAAACCTCTCAGTGAGTTTCCTTCACAAACTTCTGTGTGTTTCTGTGGTGAAGAGGAATGTGAATGCTAACTGAGGTAAACTACGACTGCTTCAAAAGTTTCTTTGAGGACACTTGGAGCCTGTATGCTAAACTCTAACAGCAGAGTGTGTTTTCACAGGAGGATGTGGGCTTAAACTGGAGGAGAGAGTACATGTACCTGCTCCGTTAAAGGTCTGAGCTGCTCTCCTTTATGTCTCACTCTCAAAACAGCCTGTGGGCTGGACGTCCTGGGTGTCTCAGCCCTGCAGCAAAGTCACCTTTTCACAGCAGACACAGACACTCAGTGATGACAGAGCTACGGTGTAGGGTAGAGCTCATCGCTGGCTCGCCTGCAGCTCCGTCTTCCACAGTTTAACACTTAATAGTTTGAGGACGGAGTCAGAGGGCAGGTTTAGAGAA
Organism: Halichoeres trimaculatus; assembly: GCF_033239565.1. Classification (NCBI taxonomy): domain Eukaryota; kingdom Metazoa; phylum Chordata; class Actinopteri; order Labriformes; family Labridae; genus Halichoeres; species Halichoeres trimaculatus. The sequence continues at coordinate 6,364,800 of NW_027437191.1, read as the reverse complement.
GCACTAATTGTCCGTCACTGATCAGCAGCTCTGGTTTAAAGTTCATTTCTGCCGTCGTGCGGTTCACGTCTCAGGTAACCCCTCTTTTCTGAATCAGGAATCTGTATTTCTGTGGCGTACATTTCCGCCGCGCCGGGAGCGATCAGTGGTTTGGTTGAATCATGGGGCCGGGGGGCTCCACGGCTGCACGCCGGTAAAGGTCAGCCCGCCGTGCTGCAGACCGAGCCGGCGAGCACGCTGCGGAAGAGGATGAAGGGCAGAGCGAACCAATCACCCTCAGGTCAGGGCACGTATGAGGGCCACCACTCACGGTGTGTTTGTTTCTGTGTGTGTGCGTGTGCCTGTATGTGCCTGTGTGTGTTAGGGAGGGTGGGAGGGAGAAGAAGAATGCTTCCTGTCTACCTGTGCCGTGTTGTTGTCGTCTGGCATTTTAAAGGAAATCCTGTTTACATTGATCTGAACTACAAACTGTTACAGCCAAAGAAAACAAAGCCAGACACTGAGGAGCTCTGAGCTTTAAAAAGAAGAGTAACATCTTCACAGAGGGTTCAGAGGTTTTCTGTCCTCATATGACCTCATCATCTGTTATCATTCTCAAAAAGCCGCATTTACACTGAATTATAATTTAAAAACATTTTTTTTTTCAACTCTTTCTATGTACTTAAATGACCTCTTTCTCTCAAATATTGTCCACAAATTTGTCTTCATCTGTGTCAGTAGCCACGTATACATGGACCCAAATATTCCGCTTGCATTTGGTTTATTTGCTCAACAGAAAGAATTTAACCTTTGTATACACCTCATTCTGAAAGAAAAGTGCTAATCTGAATGGACATTTAATCGGTTTCACAGGAGTGGAATATTCCTTTCCCCAAACCGATTGAGGTTTTATGTATCCACTCAAACCGAAAGTTATCAGGGTGTGTTCTTTCAGCACATGCTCAGATATGACGTAAGACGCAACTTTGCATTTTGCATTTTTCTGCGCATGCCCCATTGACTATTCTGTTTGATTATAGCAGCGCATGTAGACCAGAGATTGGAGATAAAACTTTCCATGTATACTATTGTTTTTTGAAAAAGTCATTCAGAAATATTTCATTTGGAAAAAAAAAAAAAAAAACCTCCTCATGTAACCGTGGCTACTGAGCACGCCTGCCTCATCAACATGATCCTTCCACCTCACAGGTGCGGCATATCAAAATGCTGATTAGACAGCATGATTACTGCACAGGTGTGCCTGTGGCCAGAAAAAGGACCCTCTACGACCCTGTGCACACATAGACAGGTATTTTCAAAAACAAATTTCCTCTCCTTATTTGTTTTGAAAAATACTTACATCTACTCATACTCAGGCAAATCTGCTGATAAGTGCAGCCTAAAGCTTGCCAAACCCATACCTGGCAGTGAAACCTGTGTCAGCCAATCAGAATGAACCGTGTCATTCAAAACCTTTATTTCTCGGCGTATACATGAAACCAGAGTTTAACAAAATCTTCACTTTGGCTGGAGTTTCAAGAAACATCGTTTTTAGTGACGTAAAGCTGTGGTTTCATGTAGATGACAGGCGTAAAAGTATAACAGTATAAAAGCAATTTCCCAGATATCAGTTACATGTGGACTTGGCCTTAATCCATGCACTCGTACTTTGCAGGGATGATCCATCCAGCTCACAGGTGTGACACATCAAGATGCTGATTAGACAACAGGATTTTTGCACAGGTGTGCCTGAGATTGCCCACGATTACTGGACACTCTAAGATGTGTGGTTTCATCACACAGCTCAATCCCACAGATGAAGTTTTGAAGGATAGATATGATTTCTCTACCATGACTTGAGAAAAACCTGCTGAAATGTAAGAACTATTCTCGTTTCTTGCTTAATTAAGTTTATGTATTAACAGTTCCCAAAACTGGAAACCAGCGTAATATGTTGTGTTATTTTTTAAGGGGCAATCCAAAAAACTAAAGAATTGTACAGCATCTTACTTACAGCACCCAGCACAGGCTAAAACTAAGGAATGTCGATCAGTTTAAACTTAGCTGCCAGTTGTCCCCCCTGCCCCCTCAGCTTTGGAGTAAACAGAATGGTAAATAACAGAATGACAGGTGACAGACATTGCTTTCAATGACTTCAAGAGTACAGGGGATGAAGCTGGACACTGCCCAATGGATGAGCTTGCAGAATGTTAAAATGTTGCTGTTTAGATCAACCTTTTTCCGACTGGCAAATGAAGACATAATTACGTCCCGCCAGTCTCCCTCCTGTAGTGTTGGCTGACATGCAGGTCCAAGGCCAGCTATGACAGAAATAACATGGAAACATCTGAGGACACTGAACCTGAGCCTGCTCCAATTCAGGGTGCAACAGGAGTTTCTACCATGAACTCCAAACTGACTATTGATGCACATCTTTCAAATGTGAACACAAGAAGGACAGCTTCTGTTACTTGGACAGGAAGTTTTTCTGAGGTCATTGGGTTTTGGGGAGGCTTGGGTAGAAGTTCTTTGGGCCTTTGGGGGGAGGGTTTTTAGGCTGTTTGATGCCTCTGAGGATGGAGTCAGCTGATTTTTTGCAGAGCTCTGACCTCCCTTTGTTCAACAAGACTTGTTTTGAATAAAGTTTTTTTGGATTCAGGCTGACTGAACTTCTTGGCTGATTGGACCCTGCGTCTTCTTCTTCTTCAATGGTGTAATATCAAGGTATTAGAAATTCAGTTATGGAGTATTTGGGCAGAGGAATTAGGGGCCCATCCCGACGAGGCCTGCGGGAGGCCTGAAGCACCAAAAAAAAAAAAAAAAAGATACTACAAACACACCAGAAAACGGACCCATCAGAACAGTCATACTACATCCAAAAGCAGCAGACAGCATGCAGAGCCTATTATCTCATACATTTACATGTAGTGGATAGTTGGTGGTAAACAGTCATTGACTTAAATGGAAGCCTATCTGATCCTGTGCAGAGCCAGACTGGAGCTGCACCTGGTGAGCCGCCTCCAGAGGCGTTTCAGAGAACTTGGCAGCACATCCAACCAGCCTCACAACCACAGACCACATGTTCTCTTGATAACAACATTAGCACATGGCTTTTTGATTTGGCATTTTGTAAACAGAAAAAAAGATTGTTGGTTTGAACTTTTTTTCATGTTTAGGCAAGAAACTGGCAAAGATAAACCGTATTTGATAAAAAAAAAAAAAATGTATGAAGGGATTATTTGTTTATCAACAGCGCCAAATGCGCTAGCAACCTGGGTGCAGAAGCACTACTGAGTATAATTGCTAGGGGTCAGTCAGTTTGTATTGTTGCATTTGACCTTTGTTTATTTGTTTATCAGAAACCCTATTACTAAGCCGTTATTTTGTCAGTGTTTGATTTTGTCATTGTTAATTACATACATGCCTGCAGTGCCACATTTTTTTTTTAAGTGTAGACTTGGTTGCATTATTAAACCAGCAGGTGGCGCCTGCGCTCAGGTTAAACAGAAACAATTGAAAAGCTGCAGAAGAAGACTGTTGTTGTTTGGAGTTGACGCTTGACGGTAACGGAGAGAGCATGAGCAACGTAGCATATACTCAGCAGCTAAATGAAGACACTGCAGGGAGGATACAAGGGAAAAACTGTTCTGTGAAAGTGCTGAAATAAAGTTGCACGAGTAAAGCATCTATAAGTGTCCTCCTGTGTCCGTGCCTGCAACATAATGGTTTGTCGACTGATGTGGAGGAGTTAACCACCAAAAAACACATTTTCAAACTAAATATCAGCACTTATACGGATGGTAAACGGCTCCCAGGTTTGTGAAGTAGCAGTGAGTGGACAGAAGAGATCAGAAAGTGGACAGATATTAGGTGGACAGACTTTTTAGCAGAGAAATCCCATAACCGGTAGCCATATACCCAGAGAGGAAACACAACTGTCACTCGATAATAAATCAGAAACCCTCACAGACTGCTGAGTCTGAGGTCGCTGGTGTTTCGGTGTAAAGTGTGACCCTGTTAACTGGTGGCTCTCGGCCGGTAATCACTGATACTATCGGCTGAGAGTCACCATTTAGTATGGTCGCCATTTACTCCAAAACACCGCTTGCTCTGTGACGGTCAAAACTTGATCTACGTTGCCTCTGTTGTATAGTATCATTTCTAAAAACTGACTACACAACAACTTTACATTTTTATGCTGATAACAGGTTGAATTTAGTGTTTAAAGAATGTTAACTCGTCTGAATGAATGGAGCTAAGCGCTGCTTCTGCGGTCAAGGTGCGTGGACAACTTTATGATGACGTAGACTGATAATCCGTATATAAACATCAAAATATTTAAAGATCAAAAATCATCTGAAGAAATAAGATTGTTGGACTGCAAGTAAGGCTCCAAGGTTAAAGTCATGTCCTCCATGTGAACACAGCATCATCACTTCCAACTCTGTCTCCTCTGGCTTCCACAGTCACAATAAGAACATCATCAAGTCAAAGCATAACTTCAAACTGGAGGAAAAAGGAGAATAACCAGTTTGGGTTCATGTTGGTCTTGACAAAATTTGAGACTGTGTGTATCAATGAACACAAAACAAAGAATAAAACAACGTAGATCTTGATGCAAAAATAAATCAGTCTTAAATATACAGATGTGATTAATATGTTGTTGCTTCCAGTTGTTTGTTGTAATCACAGACTTTTGCGGTGTCAGGCTGATGCATTATTCAATAAAATTCATCCAAAAGAAGAAAACAAACAGAAAATGAACTCAGAAGTCGTGGTGGAGCAGAGCGTGGCAGTTTGAGCTGATGTTCTCTGAAATGAAAACAGACACACTCATCTGTTCTCCGCTCGCTCTGAAAACACTGAAGTTCCTCCTGCTGAGTGTGTGAGGCTGCACACACACTTTCATTCACTGATGTACAAATATTGAACATTTCTGTTACACAGGGCCGATGGCTTCACTCTTACTCTGCAGGAGTGTGTGAATGTTTAAAGTAAGAGCACATGGCCTGGTCACTTCCAGATAACAAACCTCAGGATGATGTTAGTATTTTTCTTCAGTACATCTCTGACACAAAGTTCAAAACACAGTAACATGCTGACACAAATGATATTTCAGCCCCTCCAGGGCTGTTTGACAACGTTCCTGGGAGATTGAAGGAATTGCAGAAGATAAGAGTTTCTTATCATGTTTAAACCATATGTGTTGTATCTTTTTCACTTTAACGCAAATATCTAATCAGCCAATCACAAGACAGCAACTGGACATGGTGAAGACGAGCTGCTGATGTTCAGAGACTCTGACTGTGTCATGGTTGTTGGTCTGAGTATTTCAGAAACTGCTGATCTACTGGGATTTTAACCAACAACCATCTCTAGGGTTTACAGAGAATGGTCCCAAAAAGAGAAAATATCCAATGAGCAGCAGTTCTGTGAGACAAAATGCCTTGTTGATGCCAGAGGTCAGAGGAGAATGGACGGACTGGTTGGAGCTGATAGTCAAGTCAAGTCAAGTCAGCTTTATTTATAGAGCAACTTCAAGAAGACAGCAGTCGATCAAAGTGCTGTACACAAATACAAAGAAATGAGTAAATATAACAATAAAAACAATAAAAAGATAGAAAAACATTGTAATAAAACAGTAAACATTTAAAAACTAAAAACTAAGGTGCCTGTGTTTTATAAGAGCTCATTGATGAAACGCCAGGGAGAAAAAGTGGGCCTTCATGGAAGATTTAAAAATCTCTATGGTCGGGGAGGCTCTTATATGGATGGGGAGACTGTTCCACAGTCTGGGGGCAGCCGCTGCAAAGACCCTGTCACCTCTCGACTTAAGTCTGGTTTTGAGAACCTCCAACAGCAGCTGGTCAGAAGATCTAAGGGCTCTGGTTGGGGAGTATAGATGTAGCATTTCAGACAGGTAGAGAGGGGCAAGACCATTGAGGGCTTTAAAAGCGATTAAAAGAGTTTTAAAATCAATGCGAAAACGGACTGGGAGCCAGTGGAGAGACGCCAAGACTGGTGTAATGTGGTCGCGCTTTTTCTTTCCAGAGAGGAGTCGAGCAGCAGCGTTCTGGATGAGCTGAAGGCGGTTAATTGATGACTAATCCATGCCTGATAGAAAGGCAACAGTAACTCAAATAACCACTGGTTACAACCGAGGTCTGCAGAAGAGCATCTCTGAACACACAACACGTCCAACCTTGAGGCAGATGGGCTACAGCAGCAGAAGACCACACCGGGTGACCCTCCTGTCAGCTAAGAACAGGAAACTGAGGCTACAATTCACACAGCAACACCAAAACTGGACAATAGAAGATTGGAAAAACGTTGCCTGGTCTGATGAGTCTGGATTTCTGCTCCACATTCAGATGGTAGGGTCAGAATTTGGCCTCAACAACATGAAAGCATGGATCCATCCTGCCTTGTATCAACGCTTCAGGCTGCTGCTGATGGTGTAATGGTGTGGGGGATATTTTCTTGGCTCACTTTGGGCCCCTTAGTACCAACTGAGCATGGTTTAAAGTCCACAGCCTACCTGAGTATTGTTGCTGACCATGTCCATCCCTTTATGAGCACAGTGTACCCATCCTCTGATGGCTACTTCCAGCAGGATAACGCTCCATGTCATAAAGCTGGAATCATCTCAGACTGCTTTCTTCAACATGACTATGAGTTCCCTGTCCTCAAATGTCCTCCACAGTCCCCAGATCTCAATCCAATAGAGCACCTTTGGGATGTGGTGGAACGGGAGATTCTCATCATGGATGTTCAGCCGACAAATCTGCAACAACTGTGTGATGCTATCATGTTGATATGGACCAAACTCTCTGAGGAATGTTTCCAGTACCTTGTTGAATCTATGCCACCAAGGATTAAGGCAAAAGGGGTCCAATCCAGTAGCAGTAGGATCTAATATTATATATGTATATTACTGGTGGATGGTCAGGTTGCTGTGGCTGACAGATACATGGAGTGCAGCAGTGGCAGTGTTTTGCGAAACAGTGAAAAATGGAGGTGGTTTTGTATCAAAATGTTTTATTTTAGATGAATCCTTTGACAAAAAAATTATCATTTTCTCTGAAACTTGTTTTCCCTTAGAGAAACCCGATCAGTGCAAGTGCATGCTTCCTGCAGAAAGGGGACCTCATCAGAGCTCAAAGAAAATATTTGAAGATGAGGAGGATAACAAAGAAGACAGAGAAGGCCAAGATGAAAATAAAAGAGTGTTAGGTGAAGAGGAGAAATTAAACATCTTGAGTTTGTGTGGTTGAAAAGAATTTGTGTTTTGAATTATTTCCAGTTAATCACATGAGATGCTGTTTGTTTCACACGTGGTATAAGGAGAATCAATGTTTTTCTCTTCTCCCCTGCAGAAGCCTCTGGAAGTACTCCTGATTTAAAGAACAAGTGTTTTCTGACAATGATCAGATCGTTTAGACCTCACAGGGTCTTCTCCATTACCAATCGTTGGAGGAACATGGAGCTGATAAAGACCAGCAGCTCGCCTTGTTTCCAGCAGGCTCTGAGGCAAATCCGTGAATATTTCCCCGCCCAGCAGAAACCCGATAAAGGCCTCCTTTACTGTCTGTGTGGTCTGCAGGAGAAACAGACTGCTGGAGCCTCAGCTGGTGTTCTTGGCCTGTAGAGATCAGACCTCACACACTCTGATGGATTCAGGATATTCAGCGAGAGCCTGCTGAGCTCCCTGCATGCCCGCCTCCTCTGATGATACATCCAGAGCAAACAGACACAGACAGACCCTCAGCCTGCTCCTTCCCTCCTCTGACACAACCCCCACGTCCTCCTGCTTCCACTGGACCGCCTCCCTGCTTTGTTCTGTGTGAGTCACAGGGACACAGGAGGCTGACAGTGAGGAAGTTGTGTCGATGAAGCCTGTGGTGTGGAGTCAGTGACACACAAAGAGCAGCTAAACTGATAACCCAGAAGCTGTATGTGCAAGTCTGTACTCATGTTCGCTCAGCTGAGCCACAGAAATGTTTGTTTCTGCCGTCTGCATGAAGCTCCTGCTGCATCCTGTCCTCCACGCTGCCTCTTCTTCCTCACTGTGAGGAGGAAGACCACCGGGTAGGTCTGAGCTCTCACACCAGGGGGTCGGCCACATCAACCAACCTAAAAGTAAGCAGTCTGAGTGTAAGCTGACTTACTGAGCCTGTGCACTGAAGATATGAAGAGACTTTCAGTAGCCAAATGTATGAACTACTCACACTGAGGGACCTTTATTAATGTATGAAGTCCATTCATTGTTACTGTCCATACGTTCTGGGCCGGTCATTGTGGCAGCAGCAGCCTAATGCCGCGGCAAACCAAACGCGAACACGCGAATTTATTCGCCTATCACGCGCCGCGTGAACGCCCGAGTCTCGCCGCTGGACTATTTTGACAAGCTGAGGGGCGAACATGCGTTAGCGCATGTGGAGTAGAGAGCCCGTTCATTTAAAGACCGAAAGCCCAAAAGAGCAGCTGAAAAACAATGAGCTGTGGTTTCAAAAGCATGACAGGAGAGTGTGTGGTAATCCACCTCCACCGGCCCTGCCTGGCTGTTCCCTACGATCTCATCCTCGATCCCCCGAACCTCCGACCCCCCGAACCTCCGACCCATGTTCCCGGGGGTCTCCCTGGGGATAATGAAGGGGTCGAGGAAAGAGAGGACTGCAGAAACTTCCATCTTTTCCCTGGCTCTGCCCCGCTCTTTCCTCCTCTCTATCAGGCTCAAAACTCCACTGAGGAAAACTCAGTCGGACTCAGTGATGACCCGTGCAGGCAGATCCAGCTGGGAACGAATGTTTTCAGAACTTACATTCAAAACCTGTCTCCTCAGAGACTTTCAACCAAGCCTGCTCCTGTTTTTCTGGTCTCTGTAGAGTACACACGTCGTATCGTATAACTCTGGATGATGACACACCGCACAGATTGTTTTCTCCTCCATCCTTCGGTGGAGTTGGAGCCGGAGCAGGTGGCGGTTGCCCCCCAACTTCATCAAATCAATGACGTCGTGGGGGAATGTCACCACTGATTGGCGGCCACGGCAAGCCTTCACGCGAATTTGTGTCAAAAGTTCAATATTTTGAACTCGAGCTCCAAACACGCGAATGCCCCAAACGCGCCGCCCGAGGGGAATCGGCGCCTAAACCCGTCTTTGCATTTACTTTGTATGCAATCGCGCCGCAAATTCGCGTTTGCCGTGGCCGCACCATAAGGCCTAGTTTGTACTTCTGTGTCCATTCAATGCTGTTGATTCTGCTGCGGAACAAGCACCATGGGGGACCAGGAGCTCCAAACAAGAGTGAGAAGCATCAGCAGATGAAGATGTTTGACACTAGCAGGGATGATTAGGCAAATATTTAATCGGCACAACCCACAAACTCATTTTGATGCTTATTCCACGAATGCGTGATCCTTACAAATGTCCAGATTTGACCAAACTTTTTTTCGTTGCCCAAGTAGCTGCCTGTTGCAGCAGCTCTCTCTTCTTTGTCCGTTTCTTGTAATTTTTTTTGTCTCTTTTTCATCATCTTTGTATTTGGAGTGGATCATCACTCTGTATGGTTCATTGTTGGTCACAGACACCAAACTTTTTGTGGCTTCAGTGATATTTTCACTACTTTTCTCCTGTGTTTGTCTGGAGATCCTACATGTAACCATGGCTGCATTGTTAACATGTGAAATTAGCTGTAGGCAGCCTGTAGCATTTCAATGCTAACTAGTGTAAGGCTTGATGATTTCCCTCAAGGTGAGGAGGAGGAGGTGAGGACGACGTGCTGGTTCTCAGGTGTGAGCTGGGAGGTGACGACGTGGACCTGTCCTTCCATCCATCGTTGTTGGGAACGTGGGATCTATCTCCGGTGGGATGGACGAGCTAGCCGTGCTAGCCCAGCGGCAGAGGGGCTGCCGGAGGGCAGAGTGGCATCGTGCTGTTCGTGGATGTGGCTGACGGAGCAGACATCAGACGCCGGCGCCACATTGGAGGAGCTTCCCCTGCTGTGGGCAGACAGGATCCAGGAGACAGAGACTGAACAGACTGCTGGGGAGGCTCAGTCCTGGACCCTGTGGAGGTGGAGACTGGCTGGGCTGGAGAGTGGTGGACGGGACCTTTTGCACTTTCTATACTCTTTCTTACTTTTGTTTTCTTGATTGCTGCTGTGAGTCCTGAATTTCCCCTCGGGAATAAATAAAGTATTTTCTATTTTCTATTTCTATTTTCTAAAACTTTACTTCCTATAGATCAATAAACTTTCTTTTGATAGTTTCTCAAAACTCATACATAAGACAACTCGTCTCCTTTTCCTCCCTCTTTCATTTCTCACTCACAAACAGATTTACACCTGACTCTCCGTTAGACAGACACTCGGGGTGATGAAGACATAAGGAGATTAGGTTGAAAACCCAGAAAACAAGAAAGTGTTTAGTGCAAAAATTAAATTAAATACAAAATAGAATAATGTAATACAGACCTGATAAAAAAGATTTTAGGACCAGTTGAAAAATTACTAAAATATGCAATTGCACATTTGAATCTCAATGAGGTTTTAAGAAGAGCTACAATATGCAAAAGCAAGATCATGATCTGGGGCTCTTTTATTTAGTAGAACACTGGAGCTTCAGGTGGAGCAGGGTGGTCAAATGGCGGCTGGTTACGTGCAGATGTTGCAGCGGGCATCCTTCATGACTGAGGGCCCTGGTCTGTGTGGTAACAGCTGGTTTTTCAACAGGACAACGCTGCAAGTCACAATGCTGGCTTGATGAAGGACTTATTCAGGGAGAATAACATCACTCTTTGGACCATCCCGCATGTTCCCCTGATTTAAATCCAACAGAGAACATTTGGGGATGGATGACAAGGGAAGTTTATAAAAATGGCCATCAGTTCCAGACAGTTGATGTCCTTCATGAAGCCATCTTCACCACTTGGAGCAACAACATTTAAATCATCTGATCTGAGCATCTACAACCATTATAATTGGTTTAGAAGAAGAAACGTATTCCTTTTTCATATCAGTATTACAAAAATTGATGGCATCACCATGGTTACTACAGAGCGCTAAATATGCAAATGAGATGTGGTACAACTGCAAAGATGAGATCGTCTACATAACTGACTTTTGAAAGCATGTGTACAGGATTAGCAGTTTAAAAGTTATCAAAAATTTCAGACAAAGAGCTGTTTAATCTTCCACCTGCCTTCTCCAGTCTGTGAGGGTCCTCCTTGACTTGTTTTCTGCTCTAAATGGATGTGAACACACAAAAGTCTCAGAGTTATTCCAGTAGATTTCTCCAGTCTGCAGAAGTAAAAAGAGATCTGATGTTCAGTGTGATATGTATACAACCAAAGTTTATCCACTCTGAGTTACTCTGACAGACTAAGAGTCTCACTTTAAGGATCTGATAACAGTACAAAAAAAAAATCCTCAAAAATGGATTTTTTTTTCTTTTTTTTTTTTTAAACTAGCTGTCGTAACACTCTATTTAAGGGCATCAGACTCCATTGAAAAGCACAAAGTTGTAACTCCCAGCATCACAGGAGGTCCTAGGGTACCACAGTCTTCATCACTTAGTTCTGTTATTGTTGCTTGTGTGTGTGATGTGTACGTTTTTGGTTGTGGTGAGTCTTTGTAATAGATAAAAATAATCCCTATATTTCTCTCACTGGTGTTTAGAAATCTTTTATTTCAGCCTCTGCTTCGTTTTAGCTTCTGTCATTTTTCAGATAGTTATACTTCTCTTTTAATATCACACTTTTTGAAAAAAAATAAAATAAAATAAATGTACTTTTATGTTTTCATAGTATTAAATGTTTCACTTAGCCTGACATCTGCACTTTGCATCTCTGAGTGGCTGCCTCTGATACAACATTCAATTGTTTTGTGTATTTTGGGTTTGGAGTTCAAAGACCTGATACACAGAGACTGTTTTTTTTTACCCTTTCAAACATTTTTACACACTTAACTGTTCATTGCTCACACCTCCCATGAACTCTGAAGCCCTGCCTGCCTGCAAACTTTCTGTTAATGCATGAACTCTCCACTACTTTGAATGACCTGCATCTCTTTTAGAAAGCTTTTATCTTCCCTTGTGTTTGCTAACCCGCTCACAGCTGCTCTGGATGAGCGTCATACAGTTCAACCTGGATCCAGCAGCAGAAACGTACTCTCCTCAGGGTCACTGATGATTTGTCAATGCCGGCTGATGCAGGACTCTTCTGTGCTTCTCATTGGTCCTTAACACGGCGTTTGATCCAGTGGGGCACAGTGACATGACTTGGAGACTCTGACAGTGGGTGGGTGTCACTGGAACAGCCTTTGTTTGGTTTTTCTTGTTTTTTTCTCTGGCAGAACAGTTTGTGACCGTGTTGGTAAGTTTATTTTACAGGTAGAAGACCAGTCCTATGGTGTCCCTCAGGGTTCTGTCCTGGGACCCCTGTTGCCTCTTTCTCTTTAGTGGTACTGCTCCATTTTATCCGTATCTGTGTCCTTCATAGAAACATGCAGAACTACGGACAAAATGAACGCAGAGCATGGACAGAAGGCTCAGTCTGTATTTGTTTGTAACATTGAACATAAATGGACCTTTAGAAAAACGCGCTGCAAACACCACAGCACCACACATTTGCAGTACATTTTTCTAATGTGTTGTGGTTTTTGCGGTACATTTTCTAAACGCTGCACACGTGTGGTCAAACTGATGTAGATGTTTTTTTTAATTTCCTTGTGTTTTGTCTTTTTGCACGTGTTCTCTTAAGTTGAAGCGCTTTGAGCTCTCAGGTCCACCGTACCTTTCCCTGCTGCCTTACATTACCTGATAGATCATGAGCTTACAGTACACTATAGTTGAGCACATGGGGTGTAAGATATTCTCTGATCTTTCTTTTTTCTAACTTTTACAGCTTTTTACACCCTAAATCAGGGCTCTACACTAACTTTTTCACTGGCAGTGGTGTGACCCACTTTCTTAGTTGGCCTAACCAAAACATGATTTGGCAGCACCATTTATTTATTTCACTTGTTTTATCTAATAATTTATTTGGGGGGGGGGGGGGGGGGGGGGGGGGGGGGGGGGGGGTTGCAGTAACTCTAGCTATGATTTTTGCTATAAATTTTAATGTAAAAATGAAGTTTGCAACAAGCAGCTAGCTCTGGCTGACAAAACAAGTTATTTTTGACAAAACAAGTTTTTTATTCCTAAAAAATTAAAATGAGGTTTACAGAAAACCAAGACCAAAATACTTAGATCAGTTTACAAAACTTAAAAATACTAAAATGATAGAGAAAATGTCTTTGGTTTTCGTCTTTGTCAATCTGTGTCATACATGAACTCACTTTTACCGACCAAGAGTGGTGGTAGGCTGCCAATACTCCTGAATATGGAGGGAGTCTCCCATTTTTTAACCCTTTCTCCCACTATTCTCCTGGCTTTTGATTTCTCCTGATTGTCCCCGAACTGTAAGTTTGCACCTGTAATCTCTAATATTTTTAAAGTCAAATCAAGTCCCGTACTTGAGCGTTATATCGAAAAACTCAAAAACCATCCACCCCTCTCTCTTAGTTGGTTTGATCCAAAGATGCTGCAGAACACCTCAGAGACAGAGACAGATAACTGTGCAGCACTCGTTGATGAAGAGTTTATCAGAGTCTTAACTGTTTTCTATCTTCTTTTTTTTTTAGGTGTTTACACGACATGTCATGAGTTAGACTCTTGCACTGGTTAAAAAGTTGATTCATCTTGTGGTTAGCGCTGATTTCTCTTTCTAAGGGTGTATTCACACCTGTGGCTCATTTGCTTTGTTCCAATTCAGGGGCAAAACCGAAACAATTGTAGCGGTCATCACTTGGTTCGTTTGTATTCACAAGACAAAAGTCTCTTGCGGTCCAAAGTTGTAAACAAATGTCACGTGCGATCAATTTTTTCTCTCATTGGTCAGAAATCATAACTGGAAGAAGATGAGTTTCCCTATCTTTGTTCATTCATTCATTCATTCATTCATTCATGTTCTCACCCGCCTTGGAGCATCAACAACGTGTGTGGCTAGTTTGCTTTACAGAGTTTATCTGGCTAATGTACCAGTGTGTGCTTTATGAACAACATGTGCAGTTTTTCCTGGAGTCCCGACTGCGTCTGGAAAATAATATCCTGTTGCATGTCTCGAGAAAAAAACGTGCCAGCTCACGTCACCGCAGACAAGAACGGGCTCTGATGGGTGCACAACAACACATTCTACTCTCACAACTACCACAGTTATGAGTCAGTTGTGCCGGTTGCTGGGCCGTTTGTGTTCTTACTGCACAGGAACCGCTACAGGGCGCGAATGGATGAGAGCCGAGACCACCTATTTTTGGCGATGTCAACCCGCTTGTTTTGTCCCGCATCCGAGCGCGATTGCTGTGTTCACATATGCACAAACGAACCAGACTTTCAGGGGGGCTGCCCACTGTTTCGGATCAACTGCCCCAAACAATACACGTGTGAATATACCCTAACATAAGCTCCGACATGCTCTAACGTAGCATCCTCCTCAATAAGGAGAGTTTAGAGCAGTGTGAATCTTATTGTGAGAAAGCTGACTCTGAAATAGTCAAACGCTTGTCGTGAAGTTCTGTCAGTCTTCAGTGTGTGATGCGCATACACGGTGCATGTACGCAACAGCGCTCTCTCTTCAGAACAGGAGAGAGTTCAGGTGGAGGAGACTGACTGAGCCAGTGAAACAGAGGGAGAATTTAAACCAGTGTTTTGTACACTGCCTATGATAGAGGAAGTATTAAGACATATGCACTTGCACGTGCGCGACCACATGAAATTTTTACTCGCACACGCTGAAAAAAAGGTCACAGTCTCAAGCCCTGCCCTAAATACTGAATGAAAGAATGAAAGAGCAACCTTTAAACTGGATGCTCGTAAATCAAAAATAGAATTTTTTTCTACAGTTTTTATTTTTAGGGCCCGAGCCCCCGAGAATCGGGGGGCGAAGCCCTATTGTAACTGTTAGGATTATTCTTCTTCTTCTTCTTCTTCTTCTTCTTCTTCTTCTTCTTCTTCTTTGTTTCTGCCAATACAATGCCATTTTGCGTGCCTTTGGCTTGAAAAAAAGGCGAAATGACCTAGCCACAAAATTCTAACTCGGCGAAAAATTTATGATTCCACTGTCTGTGCAAAAATCCATCCCCCCTTGCGCCCCCTAGGGGCTTAAAACTGCAGCCCCTTGCTCTGCTTTGAGCTACAGCCCTGAAATTTGGTGGGTATAACAAGCATGCTCACATGAACAAAAAAGTCTCTTATGACTATCGTGAATTCTCAACACGAACTTCGCTATTAGCACGTAAACATGGGATTTTGACGATTTGGAGCCTACGCATTTGAACGAACTAGTCCTAGGGCTTTTGTCACAGCAACTCCAAACTTGCCATGTGTATACTACACACATTGAACATTCATAATCATAGCTAAATTTTCAGAATTTTTTTCCGTTTGGCTAGGACACAGGCTCAAAGTTCGGCATTTTTCAACTTTGTCTAATCTGCACCAAAATTTACACACATGTTCAGTGTTAAGCCCTGGACACAGCCATGTCTCTATTCCTCCCAGAAATTACAACGCCTCCTGATGGCAATGGCCTGAAATTACCAAAATTACGTTTATAGGCTATGTATTTCAATGAACTACTCCCAGGTTTGGACTAAGATGAACTCCAAACTTGCCTTGTGGAAACTACACACATTGAAGATGAACACTTACAATACAATTCTTATCATCTTGTATGGCGTGGCCACAAATGGCCGCCAAAGTTCACCATTTTGCTACTTCATGAAAATCTTAATAGCTCTCTTGTACAATGTTGGATCAGGCCCAAAATGCACACACATGTTAACTCTCCCATCTCCAACACATCCATATACTTCTTTTCATCTAACACTACAGCGCCCCTTACTGTTAACAGGAAGTAATGTCTTTTACTCTCTGATTTATAGCCTCTTCATTTTTTGCCATTTTCTTTTTCATTTAACTTGCAAATCTCTGTCACGCCTTCATAAAGCATTACAAATCAGCTCATGTCCTCAAGGTCAAGGGTGTGTCTATGGCACTAGCTTCACCTCGCTAATGTCAAAACACAGCAGGAAGTAGTACTAACTCAGTCATTTAAGGTCTAATTTCTTCCAAACTTCACACACACCATGAAAGTCCATCCCCCAACTCTTCCATAACCTCAAATCTCTGCTACTGCAATAGCGCCACCCACTGGAAATGCTTGATCATATTACATTCATTTTAACGTTTGCTCCAAATTTTACACACATGAAGTCACTCCCACTCCTGACTGCTGTTGACATGAATTACAGTGATAATGCTGCTCCCCCTATGGTACACTAATCATTTCAACTATGCTTTCAATGTACTATGTATGCTTGCTTGCGGGGGAACAACCTCATCCATACACAGAGCTCTTGCTTGAGGCACATTTTGCTGCACTTAGGCTGCTTGGGAATTACCCCAATACGGACCATTTTCCGCGGGGCGAGGGCCCGTCATTGCTGCATGCAGCTATATTTTTTTATTACTTTTTTTGTGCAATAAGAGAAGCTTTTTGTTTCTCACACTGATAAAGAGTGAAAGGACAGAATGTCCCTGAGGAAGACTTGAAACACAAACTAAACAGCCATCAGTCTTACAACAACTCAGACAGTGGTGTGCACGGGGGGGCACACGCTTAAGTGCTCACTTGTGAGCCAAAAAGGCGTGTTGAAGCGCCCTCTTGGCTGGGAAAACACACTAATCTTCCCCCTTGGCTGGTTAAAACATGATAAGGCGCCTTCTTGGGAGCTAAAAAAGCCAAAGTGCACTCTTGGAGGCAAACGTGTAATTAAGTGCACTCTAAAACACAGGGAACCTCGTGCCCTCCTCAATGGTAATTTCGCCCATGTCCTTCAAAAATTCTGAGCACACCACTGGACTCAGATAAATGTTCAGCTTGTTCACTTCATGGAGAACAGCAGAATAATACCTGTAGATCGTTTTAATCAACCTAAGAGAGCATCCAGGTTTTTATCTGCAGTCAGTCTCTGTGGAGGTTTCAGTCAAACCTGCAGCTGCAGACAGACACTAACAGGTAGGACGAGCTATAGGAGCAATCTGAACACATCTGCACATGAACACCTGTTAAAGCAGTCAGACAGCTGCCTCTGGACTCCACATACGGACGTCCATATTAAAGACAAGCTGCTGTCTTGACTGCTCACAGCACAGAGGAGGGGTGGACTGTATAGAGGTGTGTTTGAGCTAACATGTATCAGTCTGTCCAGCTGTTTACTCTGGACCTGTTTTTAAATACCTGAGGTGGGAGCTCTGATGACTGTTTGCTCGTCAGCTTTAACACTGAGAATTTTTATTTTATTAATCTGTCTTAGGTCTGATTCTTTCATAACTCTCTACCTTCATCAGATTGAAGGGTTCACGATCTTATACTCTTTGATCTTCTCTCGCTTTCTGTTCCAAAGATCAGAACAGAAACAGGCGTCTGAATTTGCTCCTTTCACTTGGAACAAATTACAGAGAGATCTGAAGCTGAATGAAAAGGTCTCACTGAGTTTAAGGTGAGCAACAACAGGTCAGAGGCAGAGATATCAGACTGCTGGCTTTCTGCTGAATGTTTGTATGGTTTTGGTGTCATGGTTTGGCTTTTTGGTTTGTGTTTGTGGATACCAGGGTTTGGGGTTTTCTTTTCTCATCTGTGTTCGTGTGTATCTCCAGTTCCTTTGTGTTTATCAGTGGGGAACCTTCAGGGACTTCTAGGCCTTCAGAGAAGGCCTTAAAAAAATCTGGACCAAAAAATATACGTATCATCTCTCTCTCTCTCTCTCTCTCTCTCTCTCTCTCTCTCTCTCTCTCTATATATATATATATATATATATATATATATATATATATATATATATATATATACATATATGTATATATATATATGTATATATAAAATTTCTCATTTAGTTGAATAAAATACATTTAATACATCATGTAAGCTTTGAAATTAAGTGTACTGCAAAGTTCACTTCAGTAATGAAAGGGTTACTGTCCTGAAACATGTTATCTCTATCGGAGCCCGGTTTGCTGGCTTATTAAGTGGTTAGGACTTCACGAAGGCCAGGCTGTGTTTTGGTTTGGAGAGAGACAGGAAAATTGACCAATCACGATTTGACTTTTTGGGGGGCGGGACAAAAACAGAAGAGCATAGGCCTTCGTGAAGTCCGAACAGTGGGCAGAGTGGTAAGAGCGGTGAGAGGAATGGCAGAGGACAAGAGCGAAGTTGTGGCTAGCTTATTAGCATTTTTTCAGCGTGTGCGAGTAAAAATTGCATCTGGTGGCGCTCGTGCGAGTGCTTACGTCTTAATACTTCATCTATCACGGGCACTGAAAGGGACAATTTGTTTTGAATGATTCCTCTCTTCCACTGGCACAGTCAGTCTCCTCAACCTGAATTCTCTACTGTTCTAGGTCTCCTGCAGCGTCTTTGGATCAAACCAACTAAGAGAGAGGGGGTGGATGGTTTTTGAGTTTCCGATATAACGCCCAAGTACGGGACTTGATTCACTTTCAAAAAATATTAGCAATTACAGGAGTATACTTAAAGTTGGGGGACAATTAGGAGTAATCATAAGCCGGGAGAACAGCCAGAGAAGGGTTTTAAAAAATGGGAGACTCCCTCCATATTCAGGAGTGTTGGCAGCCTGCCAGGACTCTCGATAGGTAAAAGTAACGAGTTTATGTATGACACAGATTGACAAAGATAAAAACTAAAGACATTTTCTTCATCATTTTGGGTTTTTTAAGTAAGTTCTGTAAACTCACTTAATAATGTTAGTCATTGTTTTATGTAAAGCCTCTTTTTTATTTTTATTTTATTTATTCAATGAAAATGTTCTTTGTCAACTACTTTTTTCCGCGATGATTTCTTTTCTGGGCTGTGAGGGCTGAGGTGAAGGCCCAGCTGTAGTACTTACGGTTCGCCACTGGTGTTTATACTTTAGGATTCCTGTCTGGAGTTTCTGTGTTTCCTGTGTTAATCTTAAAGTGGGTGCACACTACAAGATAATGGGGATGATTTTTGTTCCGATGTCCTCCTTACGATCAAAACTAGCTAAGGCCCGATTGTCAGATGACAGCATGTGTGATTTTCCTGTGGTGTGTGTTAAGAGTGATTTCTTCTGGTCGGAGCCGCTCTGACAGCCTCTGATTCAGAGATCGTAGATAATGAACATGTTTAATATTTACGACTAAAAATCCTGTAGTGTGTGGGGCGCTCCGAAAGGAGGCAAGCAGGTAAAGCGTGTAATGTCACATGTTCTGGCGCGAGCTGACTGACCTCAGAGGAAGTAGGAAATCTATCTGTAATTCTTGAAACCATAGGCGCAAATCCCGGGGGGGACGCAGGGGTCATGCCCCCCCCCCTTCCATAAAGTTGTCCCCCCTAAAAAATCCAGTTGTAATTAATTTTCTAATAGTAACGTTTTCTTTTTCAATGGTGTAATACAAGGCATGCGACTTAAAACACAAAGATTGACGAGTTTAACTATTGAAGGATCACACACACACCCCTGCACAATCCTCGCAGTGGTTTGATCCGATCTATTTCCCCTGGCACAGATGCTGCAGCCGCGCACACACACGCACACAAATAAACACATACAGACAGAGCGGAGGGTTGCAGTCAAGTAAGTAGCTTTCACTGAAAGACTTATCAATCATAACTTCACTTGTTAAACAGACACACAGAGAAAATGAAAAGCAAATGTACACTCCTTTGTCGGAAGTCTGACAGTATGCTTTAAAAAAAAAAAGGCGCTGATTGAGCTTTCCATCCAATGTGGTGCGCACACACAGACACAGACTACAGAGCCCCAAGGATCGCGATTAAGTCCATTAAAACACTTAATCGCAACTACTAACAATTTATAAGTTAATTATCACACCGTTTGGCAAACAGCCTCTCCTTTATGATGCAAAGACGGCTGTGACAGATAAGACAGACAGGTGACATGCTGACATCCTCGTCCTCTCATTTATGACACAATATTAAAGTATTTAAGATGCCTGTAGTGAGATAGAGGCATCTCTAGTGAGATTTATGAATTCATAGATGAAGCCATTATTTATTAAAGTCTTATTATGTTCTATTCTAGATGTATTGATTAAAAAATAAAGTAGTTATGACTTTGACTTAGATCTTGAATAGATCCAGTTTCTAATTCCATTCTGACTGTTAATTTTAACCCCTTATTGTCCTCCAATTAAAATCAACACTTTTTTCATTAATTTGGATATAAAATACTAATTATTGAGTTCATAGTGTTGTGGACGTGTCGCTTCCACATTCATGCCAAAACATTTTTTCATGAACTAAAGGAAAATTAAATCTCGGCTGATTATCCATAGTTGGGACTAGTCACTGTTTAATATCACAATATAAAAAAACACAGCAAAAAATTATATCATTTATTTTTATGTCCCCCCCTAAGAATCAGTCTCTGAAATTTTACTGTTTATTGTCCCTCCCAACAATGAAACGGGATTTTCGCCCCAGCTTGAAACTACTTTACTTACCTCCAACTCGCATTGTTATTCATACAGCTCATATCCCTACCGTCTCCACGACTTTTTACATAATCCTTTTGTCTTTTGTGTGTTTTTTTCAAAGTTCTAGAGTCCAAAAACAAACATCTTTGCATTTTCCCGAACGTCCATCATGTTTGTTTACATTGAAGTCACTTTTTACTACGCGAGATTTGGAATATTGAGCGTGAAGACGCTGAAACTCTGCTGAAGAATCTGTTAGTGTGTGGTGTCCTCGGAGTGTACACACCACACTGTAAGAGCAGGAGAGAGAAATCTTGTGTGATCTGTGTTTGAGTGTTCCCCTGTCTCAGGCTTTGTACAGACGTAGCCGGGTATTTACAAAACATGAATATCCGTCCTTATACATTTTTGACAAAATATTTTCATCCAAACGCACCAGACAAATCTGCCAGTGAGTGCAGTTTAAAGTGTGCTAATCCCATAATTGTGTTTTTCAGACGTTTAACCCGTACCATCAGGATGAACCCTGATATTCAGCTGTGGCATTTGAGAACCGAAAACTGTGTTTACCAGCGTCCACATGAAAGTTTTCCAAAATCTTCACTTTGGCTGGAGTTTTCAGAAAACATCGTTTTTCGTGGCATAAAGCTGTGGTTTTGTGTAGACAACAGGTGTATAAAAATATATGGTTTTTCTAAATACCCAGCTACGTGTGGACATGGCCTCAGTGTTTCTTGAATTCTATGTCAGTTCATTGCAGCCTGTCACAGTGTGTTTTTGCTGTCTTGTGTCTCCTGGTCCGATCTGTTTCCTTATGTGAGTTTGAGTGGATTTGGATTTGGATTCTTTTTTTCTTTTTTTTTTTTTTTTGATTTTTTTGGGGGGTTCGGGGAATTTTTGAGTTAAGTTAATAAAACCTTTTTTATTTCCATCCGCTTTTGTGTCCTCCACCTATCTTGTTTTTTTTTCTCGTTTTTTTTGCTCCTGTGGATTCTGAAATCTGGATGAGTTCAATAAAAACTGCCTCTCTTTTACAGGACACTCCAAATTAGAATTTTCATCTTAGTGTGTTATTTTTTAAATGGAACCTTGTAGGTATTGACTCACATTTGAAGCCCCTAATCTAGTGGACACTGAAGGAATTGCAGTTCATGGTGCATTTTTTTTACATGTGAGGACGGAGCAAATAAAGAAGTTCATTGTTGTGGTCAGACTGATGATGAGCAGCTGAAAGCTCTGGTTCAAGGTTTTTTTTTTCAGGATGACTGTCCATGAGCTTTGTGTCCACTGTCCTGTGGGTTATTGTGGGGTTCGTGTGTAGTTTTTTGCATGTTTTTTTCACAGTGTTTGTGGTTCCTGCAGCTGGCTCTGTGCTGCTGAGATATTTACAGTGTCAGATGTGTTGGTGCTCTCAGGAGGAAGCTGCTGACACGGTGGCGGAGGTGTGCTGGAGGAAGCCCAGCCTCTTACCCAGCATCACCTGAGGGACTGACAGAGAGCTGTGAGCATCTGTTTGGCTCTGAGTGTGAATACAGATCCTACATCTGCTGAGGAATTAACGAGACGAGGTGTCAGGCCTCAGCAACAAAGCCCACACCGACCGGAGCATGTTCAGCTCCCCTGGCAGAGCTGTCGACTTTAGTTACAGATGAAACTCCGGACCAAACGGAACGTTTCATCATCGAGGAGTTCAGCCATAGTCTGCTCTTTATGGATGCCATCACTCTGCAGTAATCTTATTGGCATGAGGCACTGAACCCGGACCAAAGCAATATTTTTCTGGAAGAAGCCGGCTGTGAGAGTCACCAATTAGCCCTCTAATTAAAGTGATTTAGACATCCAAGCCTGAGCTGGACCAAAAGCATCTGACTGCACAGAGGGTGGCCAGGGGCAAAGCTGGAGAAACCCACCCGATTAAAGCTAATGAGCTAAAAAAAGAGAGGAAGTTGATTTCCTCATCAGGCCGCTGCAAGTTCACAGAACTGAAAACACAGCAGTGGTGAGCCACGAGGCCGCGCTGGGGTCCAGGACTAAAAATAACTTCATGAATTTCAAATATTTAAATATCAAACATTGATTAAAAAAAAACATACTTACAATTTGCAATAGTAACTTTTAGCTGGGGCATTGTTAGCTTCACTACTTTTGGAAAGTAAAGATTCAAGAGTTGATTTTTCTGTCAGGTAACTAACTTTAAATTGCTTTGAACCAACTTACACTTTGTTAGTGTGAAGGCGCTTAGTGCAACATAAAACTAAATACACTAAAAAAAATAACTTTCTCAGTTATTTAAGATCAGAGCTCAAGGTGTGTTTCTGTCAGAGGGTGAACTTCTACAACAGCAGAGAGAGCAAGAAACAAGCTGATAAATAAGGATCAGGGTGAGACACGAACACACTATTAAAATTACTTTGCTTGCCGCGTGTTAACTCTTGTGCTTGAAGTTTTTACAGGAAGAAAAATGGAACAAAGAAAGATTTTCTCCACCTGAAAGTCAATGGCTGTCAGGAATCTGGAAGAAACAAGGAGGTGGAGATCCCAGTTACAGAAGAACAAAAAGTGATTAAAAAAAAAAAATCATTCAAAA
Organism: Halichoeres trimaculatus; assembly: GCF_033239565.1. Taxonomy (NCBI): domain Eukaryota; kingdom Metazoa; phylum Chordata; class Actinopteri; order Labriformes; family Labridae; genus Halichoeres; species Halichoeres trimaculatus. Next base: position 6,341,657 of record NW_027437191.1, on the reverse strand, counting down.
GAAACAAACAAAAACTACACAGAAAACCAAGAAGCAAGAGTAAGCACTGGAAGATGAGGAGACGCGCGACAACAGACAAAAAAACTCAACACAAAGGCCATGTCCACATGTAGCCCTTGGACGTATTCTTATATGTTTATGTCTGTCCCCCACACAAAACCGCAGATTTCCGTCACTAGAAAGAATGTCTTTTTGAAACTGGTCAAAGTGAAGATTTTGGAAAACCCTGGTTTCATGGTTTCATGTGGACGCCGGTAGACAGAGTTTTTGGTTCTCAAACGTCACAGCTGAATGACAGGGGCTCATCCTGATTGGCTGGCACAGATTTTAGGTCTAGAGAACGCTACTAAATATGGGTTTGACCTTGAGCCGCACTTATCAAGGAATTGCCCGCTGCATGTGAGTGAAAGCATTTTTAAAAACAGATGAGGGATATTCATTTTTGAAAATACCCAGCTACATGTGAACAAGGCCAAAGACTTAAAAGGCAGCAAAAGCAATCAAACACAGGTGTGAATAGACACAAAGGTGAAACACATGAAGGGCAATCAGACAGGAGGGAATCACAAGGAGAACTAAACCAAACACAGGGAAACTAAAGACAGAGACAAGATAAATACAAAACACAGATATGTTAAGAATAAGTAGACCCGCACATGACAAGAACCAAACCAAAACTCAGAGGAGCAAAATCTATGGACCAAAACAGGAAACAGAAAACACAAGACAAGAATCATAACGCAAAGGAAGTTCAGACACACAAGAACAAAGGTGAGAAAAGAAAACTCAAGACTCTGAAATACACAGACACCAAAAAACCAAACCATGACAACGGCCTCCACTTATCTTCTGTGTTAAACATGCAAACAAAGACAAAAAAAATATGATTGAGCACATATTTACACTTTAACCCATTGATTACATCCTCCATATGATCTTTGGGTCACTTAAACCTGCTACACAGAGACGCACTGACACATTAAAGAGCAGCACCAGTGAGCAGTCACACTGCTCCAATATGAACCAGACTTTGAGCATACACATAGCTCGCCTATAACATTGTGAAGCGTCATCAGTAGAGGTGGACAATACTGGGAATTTTGGTTTTGATCCAATACCAAGTAAATACAGGGCCAGTATTGCCAATACCAATACTTTTACTGATACTTTTTAATATTTAAGGGTGATGTATCATCAAACTGCTGACCTTGTGTGTTCTTATGATTTTTTTCTTTTGATTATATTGCTAAAACTTAGGTTCTGGGCAAAGTTTGAAGGAAACTAAAAAATACTTTAGTGTCATGATAACATAACAAAACATAGTTATGTGTGAAATTATTATCTTAAGAAAATCAAGTGCAAAAAATGTATTATGACAAAATCTTTTTTGAGGTTAAGGACTACAAAACAAAAATAAATAAAAGGTTTCTCATCATTTGACTCGTTTTTTCTTTTAAATTATAAAATATAAAGAATTATCACACAAAACATTTTTTTCTTTAATTATTAGTTTTATTCAATCAAATCTGAGCTATTAAATGTATTTTTTATTGTCTGTATTTTATTTTATCTTTATGTTATCAGTATCTACATATTTTATACGTGTATGGTTGTGTAAATATTTCTTGAAGATCAGTTGTTCTGTTCATAATCTTAACAGTAACACTAATCTTATCATATCATTATATCCTTATTTTCATTTGGTTTGCTGGTTTTGTTTCGACGGTGCAACATTAAAACAGGGGGTGCAAAAGAGTGTGCTGCTACACACTGTGACACAGCGGCACTAACACAAACACAGTCAGGTCGCCACTTTTGTAAAACCTCAGCAGTATCACAGTATCAATTTTTTTGTCATTCCATATCAATACCAACGTTGGAATCAATATTGATATTTGGATCTTTCCGCCTACCTCTACTCATCAGAGTTAGCACAATAAGACACATAGAGCACTGCTACAATTTTGAACCTGTGGCTACCTACCTGTCAACTCAGCTGTCTTAAGCTGCGTTTCCACCAAGCGGTACGGGTCGGTTCAGTACGGTTTGGGACAGTTAAGTCTGATCCCGTTTGCGTTTCCACAGCAAACTGTGCCCTCTCGTGGTGGGCGGCGTGTAAGCCGCATGCCGGAAGCCACAGCTGGTAAACAATAGCGCGACGCCGTAGCAGCTTACCCCGCTATTAAATCCAACAAAGAAGAAAACGCGACACAGTAAACAAAGAGCACGGATGGAAGACATGCAGCATTTCGTCCTCTCTGTGATTTTCATGTAGCTCTCTGTTACAAAGTGCAATCAAGCTTCGTTTCAGAGAAGTCTGTGAGCTGCAAGGAGAAATGCAGCCGCTGTCAGGGTGAGTGACGATTCTTTTGACCAATCAACCGTCTGCAGTGTGTTGCTCCACCTCCCGAGAGCGGATCGGTTCAGTCTGGCACCCATACAAAAGGGTCCCAAAAAAGTGGGACGGCTCGTCTCGGTTTTTAGGGATCCGTCCCGGGATGAGTCTGTGGAAACGCCGCTAAAAGCGCACCGTACCGAGACGAACCAACCCGGATTGCTTGGTGGAAACGCGGCTTTAGTGCCTGTAGTGTACAGCTGGCCATGCATGAATGGGGAAAGAGAGAAAACAGCGTTTAATTTTAAACTTTTCTCCCGTGATCTTGGAGCCTCCGACCACCCAAAAAGTCGCTAGATTTGTCGCTAGTCGTTTTTCTCTAATTTTCTCGCTGGGGGTCCAGAAAGTTGCTAAGTTGGTAACACTGCCTGGAGCTTGTGCTCGTGCTTGATGTGAATTGTGCCAAAGCCCACCTCTCCACCTCTATGTAAGACTTCACCTTTAACTTTGCTGTGTAAACAATGACCTCACAGAATATTTTTTAAGGGTCCATCCAATGCTTCTTATTCGGCCCATCTTCAAGTTTTGTTTGGATTTCTCTTTTTTTTCTATCCTCAGGTGCTTGTGTATTTTTTCTACATTCTCAGCAAAGAGAAGAAACTGTTACAGTTCTGGGCAGAACTAGCAAGGTACACGCTGGACCCAAAAGCGAGGCGGAGGCAAGGAAGCAGTTTAAGAGTTTTTATTGCACAGAGGGAGTAATTGAGAACGAGAGTCCGGTTTGTAGCAGCTCTCTCCTGAGAGCGCTGGGCACAGAGAGTTGTGGCTGTGGAAGGTGGCAAGGGCTGTAGCAGTAGCTCGAGGGAGGCACTAGGACAAAGCAGCAAAAAGACAGGATCAGCAAAAAACTCACAGGAAAAGATACACAACAACGTGTGGTCAGTATACTTATCACAAAGGAGACCAAACTACCACGAAGCAAGACGGAATCCACTGGCGCCGGTCCACACCTGAAGAGCGTCTTAAGTAGCCGGCGCCTGATTGCAAATCCGCTGCAGCTGTGCCGGCTGCAGCCGCGGGAGAGAGGAACAGGGAGGGGAGGGGGAAGGAGAGGAGCGCTCCCAGAGCGCAGCAGATTCACCACAGTACCCCCCCCTCAACGGACGCCTCCTGGCGTCCTACCAGGCTTCCCAGGGTTGGCACGGTAAAAGTCATCAACCAGAGAATTGTCCAAGATCAACTTACGGGAAATCCAGGACCTCTCCTCCGGACCATAGCCCTCCCAGTCCACCAGGAATTGGAATCCCCTCCCCCGGGGACGGACGTCCAGAATCCGAGAGACAGAGAAGGCCGGATGGTCATCGATGATCCGGGGGGGAGGGGGGGGGACGGCTGGAGGACTAAGGTCACTGGAGGAGACAGGCTTTATTAGTGACACATGGAAAGTGGGGTGAATCCGAAGAGAGGCAGGCAATTTCAACTTGACACAGGAGGGGTTGATGACCTTTACCACTGGGAAGGGTCCGATGAATCGTGGCGAGAGCTTACGTGCATCCGAGAGAAGGGGGAGGTCCCGGGTGGAAAGCCACACTCTTTGTCCTGGCTGATACATGGGAGCAGGAGAGCGATGAGCATCAGCCAGACGCTTATTCCGGTCAGCCGTTCTGAGGAGCGCCGCCCGCGCCTCCCGCCAGATGGTCCTGATACGACGGTGGTGCTCCCTCACCGACGGCACGGCCACAGTCTGTTCCTGCTCTGGAAACACAGGGGGCTGGAAACCGTTACAGACCATGAAGGGGGACATACCTGTGGCCGAGCTGGTGAGGGAGTTGTGGGAGTATTCAATCCACGGCAGGCAGGTGCTCCAAGAGGCAGGATGCTGGGCCGCCACACACCGGAGCGCAGACTCGAGATTCTGGTTGGCCCGCTCTGTCTGGCCGTTGGTTTGAGGGTGGTATCCCGAGGAGAGACTGGCTGCTGCGCCCACCGAAGAGCAGAAATCCCTCCAAACCTGGGAGATGAACTGGGGTCCTCTGTCAGACACTATGTCAGCTGGGATACCGTGAAGCTTGAAGACGTGGAGGACAAGGAGGTTGGCAGTCTCTAGAGCAGTAGGGAGCTTGGGCAGGGGAATGTAATGAACCATCTTGGAAAATCTGTCAATAATGGTGAGTATAACTGTGTTACCTTCGGAGGGGGGCAGACCAGTGATGAAATCCAGGGCGATATGAGACCAGGGTCGACTAGGCACAGGGAGGGGGCGCAGCAAACCAGCAGGCGGGTGGTGAGAAGCCTTGCCTCTGGCACAGACAGAGCACGCAAGGACAAACTCCCGTGTGTCCTTGCTCATGTTGGGCCACCAGAAACGCTGCTGTAGAAACTCGAGAGTGCGGGTCACTCCGGGGTGGCAGGCCAGCCTCGAGGAGTGTCCCCACTGGAGGACTTTGGCACGGGCGGACTCGGGAACAAACTGCCGATCCTTGGGTCCTGTCCCTGGATCCGGTTGGGCCTTGAGGGCTCTTTTAACCTCCTGTTCGATCTCCCACTGAGCTGCTCCCACGAAACAGGAGGAGGGAAGGATGAACTCCGGGTCCTCTGAATCCATAGAGGGGGAATGAAGGCGAGAGAGCGCGTCAGGTTTGGTGTTCTTGGAGCCAGGTCGGTAGGAAAGGGTGAACTCAAACCTGCTCAAAAAAAGGGACCACCGAGCTTGTCTGGGGTTGAGTCTCTTGGCTGAGCGAAGGTAAGAAAGATTTTTGTGGTCAGTCCATATGATGAAGGGAACGGCAGTCCCCTCCAGCCAGTGCCTCCACTCCTGCAAAGCCCATACCACAGCCAGCAACTCTCTGTTACCCACGTCGTAATTGCGCTCTGCTGGAGAGAGGCGTCGGGAAAAGAAGGCACAGGGATGAATCCTTTGGGTGGATGAATCCCGTTGGGAGAGCACAGCTCCTGCTCCTGTGTCCGAAGCATCCACCTCCACAATGAACTGGAGAGAAGGGTCAGGATGGCGGAGGATGGGTGCACTGGTGAACAGCGCCTTCAGCTGGTTGAAGGCTGTCTCAGCCTCAGGGGTCCACAGGAAGGGAGAGGAGGTAGAGGTTAAACGGGTGAGCGGGCTAGCCACCAGGCTAAAATTGCGGATGAACCTCCGGTAGAAGTTAGCGAATCCCAGAAAACGCTGTAACTCCTTACGAGTGGAGGGAGGGGGCCACTCGGCAACCGCTTGGATCTTAGCCGGGTCCGCTTGAAGTTTACCCTGGGCGATGATGTAGCCAAGGAAGTGCACAGAGGAAACGTGAAACTCGCACTTCTCTGGTTTGACGAAGAGCCTGTTCTCAAGGAGACGCTGGAGGACAGAACGGACATGCTGCTTGTGTTCCTGAAGATCTCGGGAGAAGATCAGTATATCATCCAGATAGACAAAGACAAAGCGGTTCAGCATGTCACGCAGAACATCATTCATCAGGGTCTGGAAGACAGCGGGGGCGTTGGTGAGGCCAAATGGCATTACTTGGTATTCGTAATGTCCCAGAGGTGTGTTAAACGCTGTCTTCCATTCATCTCCCTCCCGGATGCGGATCAGATGGTAGGCGTTGCGTAGATCCAGTTTAGAGAAGACCCGCGCCTCACACAGAGGCTCAAACGAGGGGTCGATAAGGGGTAGTGGGGTCTTATCCTTGATGGTTATGTCGTTGAGCCCCCGGAAGTCAATGCAGGGTCGCAGGGTTGAATCCTTCTTCTTGACAAAGAAGAATCCAGCTCCGAGAGGGGAAGAGGAGGGTCGGATGAATCCAGAGGCCAACGAGTCCTTGATATACGCCTCCATGGCGTGTTTCTCGGGGCGAGAGAGATTGTACAGTCTACAGGAAGGTAGAGGTGAACCAGGGAGAAGGTTGATCGCACAGTCATACCGGCGATGAGGTGGCAAAGACAGGGCACGGTCCTTACTGAAGACAGGCGCGAGATCGTGGTACTCGGGAGGAACAGCAGACAGGTCCGGAGGTGGAGAGGAAGACGGAGGAGCTCTGGTAGCAGGGACGGCAGATTGAAGGCAGTTAGCATGGCAGGAAGCGCTCCAGCCTGTTATGGATAAGGTAGACCAGTCTATGGAGGGGTTATGCAGTTTCAGCCAGGGGTAACCGAGGATCAGAGGAGTAGTGGGGGATTGGATAATGAAAGGCTGAAAAGTCTCTCTATGGTTCCCAGAGATGATGAGGGTGAAGGGCTCGGATTGGTGAGTCACTGTGGCGAGGAGACGGCCATCCAGGGCGGTGACCCTCTTGGGCTCGGAAAGGGGAACTCGGGACAACCTGAGCTGTTGAACCAGCCCCTCATGGATGAAGCTGTCATCCGCACCAGAGTCAATAAGAGCCTGAAGAGAAGAGGACTCCTGTCCCCACAGGATCTGAGCAGGTACCAACATGCGAGGAATGGAGCTGGCAGGGGTAGAGATCTGGCTCACCGTGATCCCCTCTCTCAGCGGTGAGCCTCCCCTTTTACTGATGAAGGACAGGAGGCGATGTAGTGGCCAGCCTCGCCACAGTAAATACACAAATTGTTGTTCATGCGCCTCCTGCGCTCCTGTGGATGAAGGCGGGCTCTGCCCAGCTGCATGGGTTCTTCCGGGGGCTGGGGATTAGGTGACCTGACCGTGGAGGCTGAGGACGGGATCTCTGGGACTGCAGGCTCACCTAGAAGGGCTGGTCTTCGAGGTCTAGCACCCCGCTCTCTAACCCTCTCTCTTAGTCTATTATCAATCCTGATGGCAAGTGAAATTAAATCCTCCAGGGAGACTGGTTCATCCCTGGTGGCCAACTCATCCTTTAACTGATCAGAGAGACCCTTAGCAAAAACCCCCATCAGGGCTGACTCGTCCCACCCACACTCACTGGCTAGAATACGGAATTCTATGGAGTAGTCAGCAACAGATTGAGAACCCTGAGTTAACGCTAAAAGTCTCCTGGTAGCCTCCCTCCCCCTAACCGGGTGATCAAATACTCTCCGTAACTCAGAGGAAAAACTAGAAAAAGAAGAAAGCACAGGTGAAGAACTGTGCCAAAGGGCAGTAGCCCATTTAGCGGCCCTGCCGCGAAGTAAATTGATTACATAAGCTACCTTAGCTTTATCACTGGGATAGCTGGAGGGTTGTAAATCAAAAACAAGAGAGCAGTTTAACAAAAACTGAGCACAAGCTCCTAAATCACCTGCAAAAGGCTCGGGAGAGGGAACAAAAGGCTCTCTAACAGAGCCAGAGGGTTGGGGGGCAGGCTGCACAGGACTGCTGTCAGCAGAGGGCACTCTAACCTCACTGGAGGAAGCCTGCGGGGTGAGCTGGTTGATCTGGAGGTGCAGGCCCTGAAGGGTCTCCAAAATCCCCTGTAGCATCTTGTCGTGCCGTCCAAGCAGCATGCCTTGGTGGGTGAGGGCTTCCTTGAACTCCTCTGGAGAGGTTGGATCCATACTTTTGGCCAGTGGATTCTGTTACAGTTCTGGGCAGAACTAGCAAGGTACACGCTGGACCCAAAAGCGAGGCGGAGGCAAGGAAGCAGTTTAAGAGTTTTTATTGCACAGAGGGAGTAATTGAGAACGAGAGTCCGGTTTGTAGCAGCTCTCTCCTGAGAGCGCTGGGCACAGAGAGTTGTGGCTGTGGAAGGTGGCAAGGGCTGTAGCAGTAGCTCGAGGGAGGCACTAGGACAAAGCAGCAAAAAGACAGGATCAGCAAAAAACTCACAGGAAAAGATACACAACAACGTGTGGTCAGTATACTTATCACAAAGGAGACCAAACTACCACGAAGCAAGACGGAATCCACTGGCGCCGGTCCACACCTGAAGAGCGTCTTAAGTAGCCGGCGCCTGATTGCAAATCCGCTGCAGCTGTGCCGGCTGCAGCCGCGGGAGAGAGGAACAGGGAGGGGAGGGGGAAGGAGAGGAGCGCTCCCAGAGCGCAGCAGATTCACCACAGAAACTGTGCATTGTTCCCTTTTGTCCCAGTTAGATTTCTAAGGACTCGAGGTGAAACACACTCATTCCACTTTGTGTCACATATTTGTTTGAACACCTTCACACTGCGATCAACACCCTCATCACCAGAGATTACGGCTTTCTCTTCTATTGTTCATAATTTAGTTTGAGTTTGTGGCCTAACTTCAATGCTTTAATGTTAACTCTCCTTTTTCAAACCTGTAACAGTCTTAACAGCCTGTATGACATGAGGGAAATCAGTTTAAAAAAGTCTGACAGTTGCTCCAGGTCACCATATTTCTGTTTTTAAAAACCAGACACCTGTATTTTCTGTCTGATGTAATCGTGTTTGATCACATCATGTCTGTGTTTGTTAAACAGGTGTTCTCCAATTCTGGGAATACTTTACTCTTCATGGACATCTGTTGTTAGTTCATCCATATGCACCAGCTTCCAGACGTGGGCATTTACATCGTCTGGAACTGGCTCCTACTCACAGAGGATCTGGACTCTTTGTCTTACAGACTTTGGAACCTTGACTTTCTAGTAAAGGTGTCTGAATTTGCCTCTATAGAAATCTCTGTCATGTATTGCACTTTTTCTGTTTCCTGTTTTATTTTGTCAATCTTACTCCCTAAATCTGTCTGGTTTAGTTTGACCTTATGTCTCTGTGTTTCCTGCTCTTAGATTTCACTCTTTCATCTGTGTCTTGTCGTGTCTTCCTGATTGTTTTAAAGGTATAGACAACAAGACACAGGATAAACTAATCTGTGAAATTAAAGAGCAGGGAAACACAGGGGGAGGAGGTAAAACCAAACCAGAAGCAAAGCGAGAACTGTAAAATAAACAGGAAACATACAAAGGAATACTAATACACTCTACACTGGACTGAAGATGGAAAGAGGAACGTAACACTATGTTCAACTCATAATTTGATACTTTGAGACTTACAAGTTATTTTTGAGGAAAAGCATCCTCAGGCTGACGCTGAGATCTCTGAACATCCTCAGTGCCTCTGTGGTTGAAAAACCCTCTACACCAGGGACACAGGTGGCTGGTATGGTTAGGTAGACTGTGTCTGTTTTCCAAACCACCTTCTACACCAGCAGTGCCTACTATTTTGGCTAAAATTCAGTATTTAGTTGTCTGTATGCGAAAACTTGCAAAATCTGTAGTATACTAAAAATCCCCCAATGTCCTACTGATCCAGGAAAATTTCTCAGGATGCAACAGACCAGTCTACCTGGCATGCTGTTTCCCATAATGCACAGCGCTGACACTGTTTGTCAATGCGGATGACAGGTTTTGGTGAATTACTGCCATCTACTGGAATAAGCTGATATTATAACTACAACACAACAGCACTAACGTTAGACAGTCTGTGAGATAGAAGTGAAATAATGTGAAGAAACACCAGTAAATCTTGTCACTTCCAGTCGTTAAAGAGGTGTTTACTTTTACGAATTCATTAGCCCTCATAAACCACTTATTCACTTTTTAAACCATACGTGGATTATATAGGAGTGTTTTTTCATCAGCTGTAAAAAATAAAAATCCCTGTCAGATTTATTTTCAGTAAACGATAACATTTGGTGTGAGATTAGAAATCAAGAATGATGATTCTGCTGAGATATGATCAAAAAAACAACTAAAAGGTTGAGATCTGCCCATAGATTGTTTTATACATTTATATTAAAGGCAAAAAAAAACATCATCTTTAGCCCCGCCTCTGAAACCGGAAACCAGAGTAGTATACTGCAAAACAGACCCAACAGATCAGCCATACTACAGACTACAAGCAAAACCAGTAGGTAGTATGTACTGCGTACTACATACTACATTCACATGTAGTATGTAACAGGTGGTTTGGAGAACAGCCACTGTCTGCCTGCTGCCTGATCAGCCGGCTGCTCTGCTGCAGGTGTGGGGGGCACTGGTACCTGCTTCTCCCTCATCTGTTACCCCACACAGTGGAATTGGTCTGTAAACGCAAAAGTCCTGTAAAAGGGGGTATTTGAGTCAAGAAAACACGAACACAAAGCCTTCCTCAGATCATCTGATAACATATTCGCACAGATAGATGACTATAAGTATCTTAACAAGCACAAACAAATATGAACAGGCAAGCTGTTTCCTCACAGTAAGCATACTGAATAAAACTTGTAAAATAAATGTACCTACACTCTCTCACGGTATCACTAATAATGGTGCATTTGTGACGCTAATCAAAACTACAGGCTGTGCTGTTAGCTTGACTTACAGTCACATCTTTAACTTTAAAACTTTGCAAAAAATGAATGTTGTGTGACAAAACTTAAGTACTACACATTAGGGATGGGTACCAAATTACGTACTTTTATAGGTACCAACCGAATTCTGTCTTAAGTACCGGGTACCGATTTATGTAAAACCAAAAGGTACCACAATTAGGTACCTAAATGCATCTTTGTGACTGTGAGGAAGTGAAAGAGTAGGTGATTTTCCATGCTGGACATGAACATAGTATTGCAAGGTTGTATATTGAAGAATAATTATATAAAATTGAAAAATGAAATATTTTATTATTTCAAAAAATTAATATTTTTTACCACATAAACACTAAAAAGTACCGAAAAGTGGTACCGTTGAGTACCGGGATGGATTGCCAGGTATCAGGCGTCAGTACCGTATTGTTTCAAATGTGAAAGGTGCCCATCCCTACAACACATTGAAGTCTAACACCCAGGGCAAGACTGGCAACACTTTACACAAGTTAATATCTTTAAAAGGGAGTATTTCAGTATTTCAAATCATGAATACAAAGCAAACATTAGATCACCTGCGTACTGACAGGTGAGGGTGCGCAGTGTCAGTTCACATTACCCAGTTTTGGTTGCATTCCCTGCTGGTGTCTCCTGAAACATCCTAAACATTACTGCTGTAGGTTTTAGAATCACAGTCAGCTAAAACACATGCAAACAGTTTAAAACCTGTGTAACTGACAGTAATCTAGTAACAGACTACCATCACTTAAATCACCAGTTCTCTCGTTTCATAGAGGACACAGTAATTGAGACTTGAACAAACAATAATAATTATCTTGTGCCATTTTGTACCTGTTACATAAATTGCAGAAGTATAAATAAGTAAATGAGTATAACAGAGACAGAGGTTTCATTTTATCACAGAGGCAACACTTGGGGGGAAAAAACTACGTCTGGAAGATATTTAGAAAATTAACACAGGTCATATACCAAGGTTTTTTTTTTGTTTGTTTGTTTTTTTAAATAAATGAAATTAAAACAAATCATGCATGCACTTTCAGAGCAAATATGCCATCTCCTTCAGCCTGTGGAAAACAGTGTAGAGGTGGTCTTCCTCCAGGAATCCAGGGTCCACTGCAGTGCCCTCCAGCAGGCAGCTGTATTCCCCAGTGACTCTGTCTAACAGGTCACTGAGGATGGCTCTTCATGCAGCTCACTGAGTTATCCAGTGTGTTGATTTCACGGGCATCTCGTTGGACGTCTGCGCTGAGGAGTGTCTGCCCCAGCTAGTTGCTGTTGGACACAGTGTTCAGTCATATCTAGACTGCTGCTACAGTGCTCTGCGACGTCCATGATGAACATGTGTCCATTAAAACAATCAATACATGGATAACAAAAGTCTGCTTGGTGGCCAAGTTTCAAGTTTGGCAAAACACTTAATATGAGGTTAAGAAACATTCCTCGTTGTGCTTCAAGCTTTTGGAGATGATGCAAGTGACGACTTTTGACCTGCAAAAAACAAACTAAGTTCTAAAATCTGAGATTCTCAAACAAGCTACTCCCCTTGGATTTATTTTCTAACAAACGTTTGTCAGAGTTTTTATGATCAGTGAACTATTTGAGCTGGTCATTGATGAACATTTATCATCATAATTTTTATTCACAAAAGTCGCACTGCCACTTCTGGCAAGGTATCGATCAAGTTTCATGGAGGAGCCCAGATGACTAACTAATGATTAGGAAGAACAGTGGTAGGGTCTCTGTCTTCACAGTAAAACAAATAGACACATGAAAAATAAAATAATATATTATTCTCTTGTTGCTTTGGTTTGACATGTCTTTGTTCCTGAAGACTCACACAGTCTGTTTTAAGTGTCCTATCCTTTAATAAATTCCTTCATCTGCTGTTTTTCTGTATTATCTGGTCAGATCAGATTAAAGGACGTTTTATTTTCTTTCATTCTTTGATCTATAATCCAACACAGGCTTTTTTTTCTTCTTCTCTCAGACCCTTCAGTGCTTCAAGTGAAATTACATCATTCCCCCACTCCCAGTTCACCTTAAGCCCTTTATTTATTTACTTGTTTGTTTATTTATTTTACCTTTAAGCCTCTCCGTCTGTAGAGGTTCGTAGTAAAGCAAATGTCAGAAATCTAATATCCATGTCAAATCTCATCAGCTGTGATCCAGCTGACAGGATGTCCTCCAGGCTCAGGGAAATCCTTGAAGGAGTTTTTGAGAAGATAAAAACAGATAAAGATAAATTACAGTTAATTTAATTATGCTCCATTGGTAAAGTTTCTGTTTGAAGGTCATCGCTATCATTTGCTCCTCAGTCACTTTAGTCCTGGAGGTTCAGTGTTTGTGAATTTAATTTATTAGGTTTTTGTGTGTAATCTTTTGTGTGGTATTTCAGTGGGATTATACATCATCCTATGTTGTTACAGTTTTTAAATAATGATGAACTCAACTTGTCATGTAATGTGATTCTGCTGATCCCTGTATAGGATTATCCTCTACTTATTCATCTGGTTGGTCTTTTATTTACTTACAGAATGGGATTCATCATGTTCATTGTTTGTATATATCATAAAGTGTGTGATATAAGACGTCAGCTACAAGAGGTGTTGAGTTTTAGCTACAAGTCGCCCATGCACAGTTCAAATGTACAGGGTGGGCCAGAAAGATTTATCCCTTGTATATCTCTATTTTGTTTGCTTAGCTTTTGTCCTAGAAACTTAAAATTTTGGATAGTTTCTCTCAAAAGGCATAGCTTTTGATGTACCTGAGTTTGTTTGTTTGTTTACTCCTAATGTTTGTTGAGTATGGCATCGAAGGGTAAGCGTGACCAGATTGGGGCCTTGAAGGAGGCTGGACTGACAACAATGCAAATCATGAAAAAGGTGAATGTTTGTTGTAAGACTGGCTACAATGTCATGAAATGATACAAGGAGACTGGCAATACCACCAACAAGCCAGTCCCTGGAAGAAAACGTTCAGTCCGGACTAGTGGCGGACTGAGACTGAAAAAAAGCCCTGTACTTTAACTTGACCCAGCCCATAACTACAGGATGCCCCACCCCCCACCCCACCCCCACCCAGATGAAAGGCCGGTTCTGCCCGACGACGGACGACGCTGTCGGGGGGCTGGTGTCACCGGTCGAACCAACCGTCTGCTGACCGGCAGCACCGGCCGTTCTGGACTTCTCCAGAACATCCAGATGGCCAGTCCGCCCCTGGTCCAGACCAAAAGGGTTGTTGAGATGGTGAGGAAGAGAATCCAAAGGAAACCTCGCAGGAGCATGAGGGCAGCAGCAAAGGAAGTGAACATCTCAAGAAGTAGACTGAGAAGAATCATAAAACAAGATCTTGGACTGAAAGCACTAAAAATGCGACACAGACAACTGATTTCAGCCGCTTCTAAGAAAAAAAACAGCTTGACAGGGGGAAAATGATGCTGCAGAAGATCCAGCGGGCTGCAGACAAAGTCCTGGTTTGGTCTGATGAGAATATCTTCACCGTTCAGGCAGAGGTCGATTCCCAGATTGACAGGGTTTATGCACATAGTCCACAGCACCTAGCTGAAGGCTGCAGAACTCATTTTCATCGTCAGAAGCAGCTGGAGTCATGGTGTGGGCTGCTGTTGCATCTGATGGCTCAAAGTCTCCTTTGGTCTTCATTCAGGAGGGTGTGAAAGTGAACAGCCAGGTGTACCTTCAAATGCTCGAAGAAAAAGTGTTGTCTTGGTGTACTAATGCGTTCACACAAGATGGTGCACCGGCTCACACATCCAATGTCACACAGGCCTGGTGCAAGCAGCACTTTCCTGGCTTCTGGGACAAGAACACGTGGCCTCCGTCAAGTCTGGACATCAATCCAATGGACTTTGCGATCTGGTCTGTCCTGGAGAGGGAGGTCTTAAGAGTATCTCACAGCAGTGTCACCCCTTTGAAGACAGCTCTGATGAAGTCCTGGTCAAAACTTGATGCAGAGACAGTGCAGCGCTCATGCCAGGCAGTGCCAGGTCGTCTCCAGGCTATGGTAAAGGCAAAGGGTGGCCATATTCAGAAGTAAATCTTCTTGGTAACAGAGAATAAAGTGTAGAAACTTTGTTCAATGTTTATGTTTGTCTGCATGCATTTTTGGATAGTGTGGAAAAAACAATGGGCAAATCTTTCTGGCCCATCCTGTAGTGTAGTGAGTCGTTACTACATATACTTTGATTTGGTTTGTGAACTTGGCAGAAATGTAAATTTACACATGATTTAAAACCTGATGCATTTCAGTACTTTAATAAATACATTGTAAGATTTAAGGCCCATTTATACTTCCTTGTTGAACGAAAATCCGTCCTTTTCAAATGATGTTGCCGTCACTGCTCACATACTTCTAAGTGTCTGTTGCATTGGCATTGCTGTTGAGCAATACATCCACAAAGGGGCAGCCCAGAGTCAAAAGTTCATGACAACAACAAACTCAAAAACAAAATGGGCAACTGTGGAGGAGGTATTGCTATTGTAGTGTTTTTCAACCACTGTGCTGCAGCACACTAAGGTGCTGTAAGATACTCTTAGGTGTGCCATGGGAAATAATTCAGTTTCACTTAATTTTTCTAAAACTACTGAAAATATGCCATTGCCAAGCTGCTTTAAAAGTAATGTACTTTCTTCCGTGTCAGTAGGTGGCAGCAGGTAACTAATTGCCTTAATACTCAGCTTTAGTGATGTATGAGACAGGTAGCCTTGACAGTAACGGAGAAATTTTTGAAAAGAAGAAGTCTGAACTCCGAACAAGACCTTGGACAAAATCCAGACCCTGATGAAGGCTGTAGTACAGGAGGTAGTCGAGGAAAGCAAAGATGGTGAACTCAAGGCTGTACAGAGAAAGCTGTTTTTCACAGTGGCGAACCGTAAGTACTACAGCTGGGCCTTCACCTCAGCCCTCACAGCCCAGAAAAGAAATCGTCGCGGAAAAAAAGTAGTTATTAAAAAACATTTTCATTGAATAAATAAAATAAAAATAAAAAAGAGGCTTTACATAAAACAATGACTAACATTATTAAGTGAGTTTACAAAACTTACTAAAATAACCTAAAATGATGAAGAAAATGTCTTTAGTTTTTATCTTTGTCAATCTGTGTCATACATAAACTCGTTACTTTTGCCCATCGAGAGTCCTGGCAGGCTACCAACACTCCTGAATATGGAGGGAGTCTCCCATTTTTTAAACCCCTTCTCTGGCTGTTCTCCTGGCTTTTGATTTCTCCTGATTGTCCCCCCACTTAAAGTATGCTCCCGTGATCGCTAATATTTTTTGAAAGTGAATCAAGTCCCGTACTTGGGCGTTATATCGAAAACTCAAAAACCATCCACCCCCTCTCTCTTAGTTGGTTTGATCCAAAGATGCTGCAGGAGACCTCAGAGACGGAGACAGATCACTTTGCTGCACTTATTGATGAAGAGTTTATCAGAACCTTAGCTGTTTTCTATCTTTCTTTTTTGGTGTTGACATGTCGTGAGTTAAACTAACGTAGCTCTGCTCTAACGAAGCACCCTCTTCAATCAGGAGAGTTTAGAGCAGCGTGAATCATATAGTTAGAAGGCTGACTCTGGAATAGTGAAACGTGTGTCGTTATGAAGTTCTGTCTGTCTTCGGTGTGTGATGCACATACGAGCTGCACATGAACGCGACAGTGCTCTGTCTTTAAAACAGGAGAGTGTTCAGGTGGAGGAGACTGACTGAGCCAGAGAAAGAGAGGAAGAGTTCAAACCACAATGTCTTACACAGTGCCCGTGAAAGATAAAGTATTAAGACATATCCACTCGCACGGGCACGACCAGATGAAATTTTTACTCGCACACGCTGAAAAAATGCTAACAAGCTAGCCACAACTTCGTTCTTGTCTTCTGCCATTTCTTTCACCGCTCTCACCGCTCTGCCCACTGTTCGGACTTCACGAAGGCCTATGCTCTTCAGTTTTTGTCCCGCCCCCCCAAAAAATCAAATCGTGATTGGTCAATTTTCCTGTCTCTCTCCAAACCAAAACACAGCCTGGCCTTCGTGAAGTCCTAACCACTTCATGAGCCAGCAAACCGGGCTCCGATAGAGATAACATGTTTCAAGACAGTAACCCTTTCATTGCTGAAGAGAGCTTTGCAGTACACTAAATTTTAAAACTTAGATGATGTATTAAATGTATTTTATTCAACTAAATTAGAAATTATATATAGAGAGATATATGATACAAATATTTTTTGGTCCAGATTTTTTAAGGCCTTCTCTGAAGGCCTAGAAGTCCCTGAAGGTTCCCCACTGGTTTTTCATTCATTCCATCTGTTTACCAGGATGCAATACATTGACTCTAGTGGGCTTGGTGTGTGTGGCGAAAAACTATCCAACAGTACCATGGTCCCAAGTAAGTGTATATGCCATTTCCTAATGATCCACCTGATGCTTCAAAACAAGCAGGTGGATGATTTTGTTTGCCTGTGTGAAAACATGGTGAAACAGCCAACTTTTGTGGGGAAAAAGAAAAACACAAAAGAGCAAGCCCTCAAAACTAGCTACCATGTTGCTGAACTTGTTGCTGAATCAAAAATGTTGCACACTGTAACAGAGTCATTAATACAGACCTGCAAAGCTATTGCTAAGGGGGTGCTCGACTCTGACACCGTGAAAGAAGTCAGGATATCAGCTCTGTGTTCATCTAAACAGACCAAGGTTTCGCAGTGCATGAGTATAAGAGACTGTATTGTTATTAGGCTACAGCAGGGGTGGCCAACCTGTGGCTCCTGAACCACATGTGGCTCTTTGCCTTTGAGTGTGCGGCTCTTTGATCCATTCATAAAAAATACATATAGATCTATAGATTGTTATGAGTAGTGGTGTGCTGATCAATCTAAAATATTGATATATTGATGTCAACGTTGGGATCAGTATTGATCAAAGCTTGGGTGATTAGATTGATACTTAAGTTTCGGTTTCTCTTCTCTACATGTACTCCTCTCAATGGCTCATGTGGATATAGCTATATAGATAGATAGATAGATAGATAGATAGATAGATAGATAGATAGATAGATAGATAGATAGATAGATAGATAGATAGATAGATAGATAGATAGATATGTATTACTTTTCATTTTATGTAATTTCATTTATGTGTGAGAGGACGTATGTTTGTAAGACCACGTGTGTGATGTGGCTCTTAGTCTCTGACTGGTTGGCCACCCCTGGGAGAGTATCGTTTTTAATATTTTTGGTTGGTGGGACTTTTTCAATGTTAAAAATGTGCCGTGGCTCAAAAAGGTTAAAAAACATTGTGCTAATATATTGCTTGCAAAAAAGACAATAATGGAGTAGGAGGCAGTTGGTGAGGCCATTAAATACATTGCAAAAGTTCCGCCATTGTTATTTCTTCTTCTTGTCTCACTAAAACTTACGTATAAAATGAACGCAGAGCATGAACACAAGAAATCATGCATGCATGAATGGGCCTTAATGCTGGGGGCTGTGTGAAAATAGGGCTTGGACCACAAATCCACCATTGCTTGACTTTGGTAGTCAATAATGAATGGATTAAATAAGAAACATATTGGGCAGTTATTCTTCTGCAACAGTCCAGGTAGGAAGTATAACTGCCCTTCAGGTGTCATCCTTATTCATTTCAGTTATAAAGGACCAGTGTCTTAGGTTTCCGATTGGTATAGATGGATCAGAAGACAGGATATTGTCTATATTAAAACAAACCTCATGTATTTCTCTGTTACACATGTTGGACGTGATATAAAAGCAAACGATGCCCGTGGCTGTCTGCCCGGCCGTGCTGCTAATGAGACCTCAGGGCTGCAGACGGGTGCAGCTGTGGTCACATCTGCCGTGTCCCTGAGCTGCTCTGTGGTGACTGACAGATCTGTCTTTCTCTCTGTGAAAACACAGAGACAGGCCCGCTCAACATCTCCCGGATCACTTTAATGGCAACATGATAGTTACACAGACCAACAGAGAGCCAGAGCAACAATGCAGACTGGATTAATGAGGTCTGAGAGGACAACGGAGCAGAGACACACGAGGGACAGCAGGAGACTGATGTTTGCAGCATTCAGATGCTTTGGTTTGTAATTAACAGACATTAGACTCTTTCTGTAAACAAAACAGCACTGTTAAGTCTTGGGGTCCATCTGTTACCCCAACAATCATTCCCCTTCTCACTGAGTCTGTTCCAGGGCTGGGTTAGAGCTAATGGAGCAGTTCTTTGTATTTTGACCACTGAGGAAGGTAGAACTAACTCTTTGCTGTGTTAAAACAAAGTTATTCAACTAAATTCAAAAAGGTCTACTTTGAGTTAATATTTCATGTAAAGTTATCATACATGTTGCTTTAGCAGTTAATAAATACACTCACCATCCAGAAATGCCTTAGTCCTTGGTAGCTTAGATACAACAAGTCCTGGAAACATTCCTCAGAGAGTTTGGTCCATATTGACATGATAGCATCACACAGTTGTTGCAGATTTGTCGGCTGAACATCCATGATGAGAATCTCCCGTTCCACCACATCCCAAAGGTGCTCTATTGGATTGAGATCTGGGGACTGTGGAGGACATTTGAGGACAGGGAACTCATTGTCATGTTGAAGAAAGCAGTCTGAGATGATTCCAGCTTTATGACATGGAGCGTTATCCTGCTGGAAGTAGCCATCAGAAGATGGGTACACTGTGCTCATAAAGGGATGGACATGGTCAGCAACAATACTCAGGTAGGCTGTGGACTTTAAACCATGCTCAGTTGGTACTAAGGGGCCCAAAGTGAGCCAAGAAAATATCTCCCACACCATTACACCAGCAGCAGCAGCAGCCTGAACCGTTGATACAAGGCAGGATGGATCCATGCTTTCATGTTGTTGACGCCAAATTCTGACCCTACCATCTGAATGTGGAGCAGAAATCCAGACTCATCAGACCAGGCAACGTTTTTCCAATCTTCTATTGTCCAGTTTTGGTGAGTGAAAGAATATATAGCCTATGTTGACATGTTTTTATTAACAATACTTTAACATTTGCTTTTACTAACTTGGTTGTACACATGTGTGCTTATTGTGGTGGTATGTATTGCAGGACACTTGAAGGGGGCTGGGGATTCCTGGGATTTTATGGAGCACCCAGGGTAGAGAGTGACCACAAGAGAAGTTAATGTTTATGCCCATAATAAAAAGAAGTAACTGTGTAACACTAATAACGCAAGTCAATAATTCCTTTTTTAGAGTCGAGGTGTTTCAGTTGTTGTGACGAAGGTAAAAAAATTAAAGGAAGGACGAGAGAGATATGTTTCCAACAGTTTCTCTACAGATAAGTGAAGGGGGGCTGATCACCCACTTGATGAATGCCAGTCACAGACAGAGACAGAAGACGGCCAGCAGCCAATCAGAGGGGGACAACACCTGGAGAGCCAATAAGAAAGAAACTCTTTTAGTGGCTATATATTGGTGCTGGGAGAGAGAGAGAGTCAGGGTCAGTCTCATGAACTGTCTCTGCAACATGTAGGGAACAGGGAAATGAGGCTGCACCAGAGATCTCTGTAAATGCATATTCTTGACCTATTCTTAATAAATTTGTGTTCAGCTGCGAACCAGGAAACCTCCTGATCCTTCCCCATCAGCGAACTGCACGGAAAGAGGTGAGAGGAGATTGGAGTCAAATTAATAGTTTTAAGGTATTTTGGTCAGATTGATAGCATCACATTTCAAACAAAAAGTGATTTACGCATTTGGGTAGTTCAATACTAAGACATCATTTTGAATGACAAACTATATCTGTGAGGTACCCTTCATGGTTTGCAAGGCAGCAGCGTGGGAAAAATGGCTGAACCTACAGTGAAGAGTACCCAGTCAGGATAACAGTGTGGAAAAATGACTGAGCGCACAGTTAAACGTACCCTGCAAGGCAGTGTAGGTTACAGTTGGATTGTACCCTGTTCCTTTTAATGGATATTGAAGTGTGGGAAAACAGTAGAATTGACACTTAGATGTATGTCGTACACCTCACCTCATTTCCAACATGAGCCTGTGTGAATTGTAGCCTCAGTTTCCTGTTCTTAGCTGACAGGAGGGTCACCCGGTGTGGTCTTCTGCTGCTGTAGCCCATCTGCCTCAAGGTTGGACGTGTTGTGTGTTCAGAGATGCTCTTCTGCAGACCTCAGTTGTAACCAGTGGTTATTTGAGTTACTGTTGTCTTTCTATCAGCTCCAACCAGTCTGTCCATTCTCCTCTGACCTCTGGCATCAACAAGACATTTTGTCTCACAGAACTGCTGCTCACTGGATATTTTCTCTTTTTGGGACCATTCTCTGTAAACCCTAGAGATGGTTGTTGGTTAAAATCCAAGTAGATCAGCAGTTTCTGAAATACTCAGACCAGCTCGTCTGGCACCAACAACCATGTCATGTTCAAGCCACTTGAATCATCTTTCTTCTTGCTGCCATGTGATTGGCTGATTAGAAATTTGCGTTAACGAGCAGTTGGACAGGTGTGCCTAATAAAGCGGCCGGTGAGTGTAAGTCAGTAAGAGATGCTGGCCCTCAGTCATTTTCATAAAATCTGATTCGTCCCTCTGGAAAATGTTTGGACTCCTCTGAACAAACCACGTACACAGCTGAGCTTCTGAGTAGAAACCATTGGCATGAAGGGGACCTGCTGACATTTCTGTATCCGACACTATGACCCCATGTTGAGCATGAAAACACTGGGCGCTCACCATCGATTAGAGTAGATTAGTCATTTGAGTTTTGGTCTTCGAGTGTGACAGAGGTACCAAACAGTTTGGATCTTTACAACAAAACTGGAGTCAGATCTAAAAATAAAAAGATTTTTAAAAAAAAAAAAAAAGCATCTCTGCTGCGCTGAAATTATCCGCGTGGTTCACTGGAGATGTGTTTTTCTCTGTTTAACAAGATGCTGCTTCGTTCACTGACCCAAGCATAAACAGGATATGAGAAAAGAGGCTAATTTCAGCAGAGAGAGTATTTTAGCAGCTCTTTATCTCAGGTCTCTCTCAGGTTAATTCACTGACTGAGGAAGCTTCCGGATCAACACTCTGAATCACTGAGGTCAGATACTGAAAGAGAGGTTTTTATTTACTCTGTTTGCAGTAGTTTCTCTTTTTAATCAGTAAATATCTGCATCAGAGTCTCCACCCCCATGCTCAGCTCCACCACCCGCGTGACCTCAGTTGACCTCATACCTAAAAACTCAAAATAAGCCTACACCATGTCAGGAGGATCAGACAATTAAGGAATTATTCTGTTTCTTATGCAAATGAGACTGGTTAGGTTAAATGTGGGCATGAAAAGCCTAAAGCATACTATAATGAGATTTTATTATGCTCCAGATATTTTCATGAGGAGGTGCAGTGAGAAACAAACAGGTTCACTCTGACATTTGGTCTTAAAAGGACGTGTGAGGTAATATTCCTCATTTCCTTCTTTTAAGACTTTTTATGCAGAAGGTATCTCACATCTCTATGAGGGTCTGAATTCCCTTTGCTTTGCTTAAGTTAAAGCTTCAAATTAAAGAAAATATGCTGTTACAAAAAAAAAAAAAAAAATTCAATAAGTTTGGCCTGGTGTTTTCATCTCTAAATCTCTTTCCTGGTTACCTGGGGCCTATATTACGAAGCAGAATTAATATAACTTCAGAGTTAACCCTGGTTTATCAACAGCACAAAGCTGGTTCATTTCTTGGGGGCATGGATCACCACGGTGACTTACTCTGAACAGCTAACCTGCTCCGGTGCAAAGTAAGATGGAGGTTGAATCAGATTATATAAAATGCCTCTTCCACTGGCCAATCAGCTTCTCCGAAACAATGAACTGTGCAGTTGCTTCTGGACCCAGAAGACAGAGGCGCACAACTTGAACGACGAGCGTAGAGATGCGAGAGGTTGTTCCGGTACCGATCTGTCGATCTTGTCCATTATGTGCATCATCCTCAGGGGTCAGTCAGCTTTGCCCCCATTGAGAATCTGGCCAGTGAACTACAACTAAACTAGACTTTCAGTAATAACCAGGGGGGATACAAAACATCCAACATTTTTATGGGTGTATCCAACTTATTTGACTCTGCTGCTCATACATGCATTGTATAGATTTATCACCATTTAAAGGAGAATAAACAGGCTTTCCAAGAGGCTCTGTTGAAAAAATAAAGGAATAACCTGACAAACTAACATCAAGTTTATAATATGCATGAAGTGTTTGCATTCTAAATTTGCAGCATGCAGCTGTTTGTGCCTTTTCTGTGTGTCAGTCACTGTGTAGACATGTTAGACTCACAGCCAACACAACAGAGGCTTTAAATTACTTAAATATTTCATAAATTATTAATGTTTTTAAGGGTGAAACGTTGATCTTTAAATAAACAATTTAATACCAAAGTAAGAACAGCAGATGAAGAAGTGCCCAGGATGTGTGATGTTCATCAGACTGTGAGAGTCTCCAGTGGAAAGATTTAGAGCATTCATATACTGCCATCTGCTGGTAAGGAGGTGGAACTGCATCTGTGAAGAAAAAAAAAAAAAAAAAAAAAAAGGAAGAAAAGAAAAAAACATGACAGGTGAGGAGCAGAGAGTATGCAGCAGCACACAGCAGTATGCACTGCACACGCACACACACACACACACAAACGCACGCACACAATGTTTAAAAGAATAAACTTTGACAATGTGCAGCAGAAGGAGCACTTTGGAATGTTTCTCTGTGAATGTTTGCGTTTGTCTGATGAAACTCTGACATGAAGCAGAGCGTGAAGGAGAGTGTGAAAGAAAAGGTGTGAGCTACATGAATTATGTCAGGGGCTGGTCATTGTTCACTGGGGATGTCACACTGAGCAAAGGAAAACTGTAAGTGTTGTATGCTGGACCATATACAGAAAACTGTTCCTGTCCGGCAGTGTGTGTGAGTGAGTGTGTGTGGTTCTGTTGATGTGTGCCCGTTGGTGGCAATGATGTCGCTACCAGTTTGAGTTCCTGACGAGTCAGAAAGTGAGATGAGAGCTGATGTGGTTGGTATAAATTAAAAAGGTTAAAAGATAGACACTATAACATAGTGATTATTAAACTTACTCAGGAAGGTGCATCTTTCATGAGTGGAATCCATTAAACAAACTATTTGATAAAAAAAAAAGTCTGAGGGTCTTTCTGAACGTGTCTCCACTAGTTATCCATCGGTGCAGATGCAGATGAACTAACAAAAGCTTTATTATAACTAAACTCAAAATACAAAAGCTTTAAAAATCCAACAAAAGAAAAAATCTAAAGTACTAAGAAACTGACAGAAAAAAACCCAAGAGGCACAGGAGACACAGGACACAGGGCACAACATGCAGGGACAGCAACAATGAACCAACAAAGAGCACATGGAGCACAGACTGTAAAGACAGGGGAGTGATCATCACAAGTGTGGAACAAGACACAGGTGAAACACATGAGGAGCAATCAACAACAAGGAGGGAAACACAAAGAGAACCAAACCAAACACAGGTAAACTCAAGACAGAAACTAGATACATTAAAGACACACAAACACTAAAGATAACCACAAAAGAAACACACATGACAAGAACCAAATCAAAACCACAAGGAACACAAACTAAAGACAAAAACAGGAAACACAGAACACTCAAGACTAACTAAGATCAACACAAGACAAGAATCACTAATATAAACCAAGAACCTCAAATACACAAATAGTACAAAACCCAACTGAAAACCCAAACCATAACAAGATAATTAGATAAAATTAAATAAAACTCACCTAAAAGCTAGTTCAAAAAGGTAGGTCTTCAGTTCATTTTTTTTAAGGGTTAAACTCTGAGAAGCTCTCAGGTCTTCAGGCTGATCCACAGTTTCGGTCCATAGTGGTTAAAAGTTGCCTCATCACAAGTATGTGTTTTTATCTTTGGTACTTCTAAAAAACCACAACCTGAAGACCTGAGGGCTCTCACAGGCTCATACTGTAACAGCAGATCAGAGAAATCAGAGGGAGCAGGAACATTAAGAGATTTAGAAACCAATAAAAGAACCATAAAATCAATTCTAAAGGATACTCAGCCAATGCAGAGACTTCACTATGGGTGTAATGTGGGCTCTCTCACTGCTTTCTGTCAGTATTCAGGCAGCCAAACTAAAGCAGAGAAATGTTCTTTTTAAAGGGAATCCTGAGTGTCTCCACAGCTTGGCCATAATATGCTGCTGTTTCCCTGATCTACTAAAATTCACTGTTAGTGGCATGTGAAATGTCCCAGTTACTTTAAAAAACCTTTAACACGACCGCCTTTTTAGACCTATGGAGGTTCTGTGCCAAAAGTTCTCACTATACACACTCACTGGCCACTTTATTAGGCACACCTGTCCAACTGCTCGTTAACACAAATTTCTAATCAGCCAATCACATGGCAGCAACTCAAAGCATTTAGGGATGTAGACATGGTCAAGATGATCTGCCACAGTTCAAACAGAGCATCAGAAAGGAGAAGAAATGTGATTTAAGGAACTTTAAACGTGCCATGGTTGTTAGTGCCAGACGGGATGGTCTGAGTATTTGAGAAATTGCAGATCTACTGGGATTTTAACCAACAACCATCTCTAGGGTTTACAGAGAATGGTCCCAAAAAGAGTAAATATCCAGTGAGCGGCAGTTCTGTGAGTCAAAATGTCTTGTTGATGCCAGAGGTCAGAGGAGAATGGACAGACTGGTTGGAGCTGATAGAAAGGCAACAGTAACTCAAATAACCACTGGTTACAACCCAGGTCTGCGGAAGAGCATCTCTGAACACACAACACGTCCAACCTTGAGGCAGAT
Organism: Halichoeres trimaculatus; assembly: GCF_033239565.1. Lineage (NCBI taxonomy): Eukaryota > Metazoa > Chordata > Actinopteri > Labriformes > Labridae > Halichoeres > Halichoeres trimaculatus. The sequence continues at coordinate 6,316,263 of NW_027437191.1, read as the reverse complement.
GGGCTACAGCAGCAGAAGACCACACCGGGTGACCCTCCTGTCAGCTAAGAACAGGAAACTGAGGCTACAATTCACACAGCAACACCAAAACTGGACAATAGAAGATTGGAAAAACGTTGCCTGGTCTGATGAGTCTGGATTTCTGCTCCACATTCAGATGGTAGGGTCAGAATTTGGCATTAACAACATGAAAGCATGGATCCATCCTGCCTTGTATCAACGGTTCAGGCTGCTGCTGCTGGTGTAATGGTGTGGGGGATATTTTCTTGGCTCACTCTGGGCCCCTTAGTACCAACTGAGCATGGTTTAAAGTCCACAGCCTACCTGAGTATTGTTGCTGACCATGTCCATCCCTTTATGAGCACAGTGTACCCATCTTCTGATGGCTACTTCCAGCAGGATAACACTCCATGTCATAAAGCTGGAATCATCTCAGACTGCTTTCTTCAACATGACAATGAGTTCCCTGTACTCAAATGTCCTCCACAGTCCCCAGATCTCAATCCAATAGAGTTCCTTTGGGATGTGGTGGAACAGGAGATTCTCATCATGGATGTTCAGACCACAAATCTGCAGCAACTGTGTGATGCTATCGTGTCAATATGGACCAAACTCTCTGAGGAATGTTTCCAGTACCTTGCTGAATCTGTGCCACGAAGGATTAAGGCAGTTCTGAAGACAAAAGAAGGTCCAACTCGGTACTAGCAAGGTGGACCTAATAAAGTGAAGTTTATATAACAGACATGGAAATGATCAGAGTATATGATCGTTTTAAAATTAAGCTCCATGATCTGGCTCCAGAGGTAAAATATCATCCTTGTTTATCAAAACTAAGTCACTGACAAATGGCCAGAAGTCATCAGCAGGTCAGATCCAAAGGAAATCTGACATTTTGAACGAGGAGAATTTAATCTTGCGGATGGAAAACTTTATAATTCTTTATCACACAACAAACTCTTAACATGCTCCATGCTCAGCTGCAGAGACACATCCAGTATGAATTGATGCTTAAGCACATGCTTAAAAACTGCAGTGCAGTGTGGCGCTCATGTAGTATGTGTGAATTAGGAGTCAGATGTGACAGCATGTATTGATCTCCAGCACACACTGCCATAGGCTTCTCTCCCATACAAAACAATCTCACATGGACCAGAAAAAAGAGCATTACAGTTTTCAGTTCTACTGGAGATAAAAGCATGAACCAGTGTCTCTGACCTCTCTTTGAGCTGCTGACAAGTTAAAAGACAGTGTGCTTAGTTTGGAGTTCAGTTTCTCTCTCTGAGCTCCTGTACCAGTGACTAAATCCTGACTGAGCTGTAAAAGTTCTCTGCCATCCATGATTTAATATCTAAATGGTTTGGTTTGAAAGGCTGTCTGTTGGCTTGGGTCATTTGGAGACACAGAGATGTAGAGCTGTGCATCATCAGCATACTGATGGAAGTCGTCTCCTGATGATATTTCCAAGAGGCAACGTATATTGGTTGGAAAGAGTGGGTCCTAAAATCCTAGAGAACAGGTTTCAGTTAAACCAGTTTGCTGTGATTCAAACAAACTGGTCTTTTTCTTTCCCCATTTTGCTCCATTTTCTTGTCTCCTCTAATGTGTTTTTTGAACTGTGATATTGCTACATCATGATAGATTCACCTATTTAAAGATGTCAGCTGTGAGAGTTGTTGAGTATCTGCAGAATGTACAGAACTTTAGCTTTATACAAGTAGCCTGTGCACAGTCCAGATGTTGTTTAGCGAGACTTCAATAGATTTACTTTGGTTTTGTTTGAGCCCCAAAAAGAAAATGTTAATTTACACATCTGGAGAAAAAGTCCACAGACTGTAGATAGTGCTGCCTTTTTGATTAGAAATCTTCACTCTGACAGCTTCTGTTGGTTTTGTAATGACTTCTTATTTCTCCTGCTGACTCTTGTATTCCAGAGGCCTTCCTGAGGTTTGGTGAAGATAATCCTCTGTCGTGAACGATAGAAACATTGGACTCTTTATACCAAGTTTGGCATTCAGCCTGTGTCTGCTTTCGTCAGATTAATGGGCTGTGGCGTATCAAATAACTCCCACTAACCAGCAGGGACAGGAGCTAGCATCTGATAATGAAGGCAGAGTCCACACAGAAAGGGGGACCCTGGACTGAGCAGAGAATCAAAGTTTCTGTTTCCACAATAAACATCTCCACAGCTTCTTTTTTTTGTTTGTTTGTTTGTTTTTACCTGAAGTGAACCTGAGACCTGTGGAAGATTTCCTTCTTCTTAGCTGATGAAAAGAGAGTCCATTTCAAGAAGAAAGTAACTCACTCCCAATAAATCTGTGTGTCTTTACCATTCAGTGTGGGCAGATTGTAAAAGAGGACACAGCAGCACTAAAAAGGAAGGAGCATTAACTTCAGGGTGTGTTTTCTCACCCTGCTGCTGTTTTGGAACAATTAGAAGTTAGTTCTAATTGTTAGTGAGTTTTGTTTTTCTGCAGTAAACTGATAACAGCTGGCGTAGTATTTTCATGGAGACTTCTATCATCAGTCCAGTCCTGGAGAAGAACAGAAATACTGTTGAGTCCGGAATATAAGTCGCACCGGTATACAGGACGCTTTCGGTTGATGGTGCTCTCTCAGAGGAAAAAGGTTTTTATATCATTAATAATGATAAAAAAGACGTGCTATTCATTTGAATACTTTTTCAATTTATTTTCATCCTGAATTAACCCACAACATATACAACGGTACATGACAGTCGGCCTTTTCCAACATTTGAAAAACAAAACAAAAAACATCACTTGTCATTCCTTCAAGTGTGAACTCTGAACAACTCTCTACCTTGAGCAAAATGTTTTCAAATAACTTAGAACTTGAAATAAATAACAACATGCAGCTACTGTGTTTAATCCATATAAATGTTTCAGCCTATTCAAATAATGCTGTCGATGTTTTTTTAAGAGGGCAAAAGCTGCTGATGTTATTGATTTGATGTGGCTGTTGAAGTTCAGGTCTGAGTCCAGTGTCACCCCTCGATTTTTGACCTGGTTACTCACATTCTGAGAGACAGTCTCAAGGTGACTGATAACACTTTCTCTTTGTTTCCTTGGGCAACAGACAATGATTTCAGTTCTTTGTAGTTTAGCTGGAGGACAGTATTTTGCATCCACACACTGATCTGCTTGATGCAGTTACAAGTGAATCTACAGGCCCATGTTTCCCTGCTGTCGTTGACACGTAGATCAGGACCCGTATGCACGTTCAGTCATTAAAGGTCCCATATTCTGCTCCTTTTCTGCAGTTTAATATGGATCATTGATGTCTTCATGAAATGGTAGTAACATGTTTTGGTCCAAAAAGCCAATAAATCAAGCACAGCAGCATTGTTTCCAGGCTCTCATAGCCCCTCTGTTCAGAACGCTCTGATTTAGTGGGCGTGGCCTTCATATGTAAATGAGCCACCGCTGATACCGCCCCGCTCTTCAACGTCACTGAGAGCGGGGCCCTGAGGTCACATTGTTTAGAAAACAGCAAAGCTTGTTTACCATAACATTACAGGCTAAAACAACAGGCTAACCGCAGCTAAAGTTAGCGTCCTGAAGCTAACATAGAGACAGGGGGACACTAAGGAAAAGCTCTTCCATCTGCTCCACAGCACACAGCATTTAGAATACTCACATTTCCAGGGTCCGAGGTTTGTTGGTGAATGGTTGGTAATGCACCTGGATTCAGGACCAGTCTATTTGCTAGCCCTCTGTTGTACTGTCCAAAGTTGGAAAAGCAGTCGGCCGTGAAGTGACTAGTACACACATGCACAGTTTTACTGAGTGCAGCTGGCACATTTCCTTGATAAATGAACTCTAGCTGCTCAGTCTTGTCTTCTTCTGAGATGGGAAGCTTGTGCATGGAACTATGTGGCTGTTTACAGCCAAAAAACAAAGCAGTGATGGCTCTTCAACTTTAGCATTCTCTTCCCCAGCACCGGAGAGGGGAGTGGGCTGGGAGAGGTTTCGGGGGTATCTGCTGGACCAATCAGGTCAGACTTGCTCCTGATTGCTCAAGTGATCGCTGAGGTCGGCAAACCCAGGAAATTCCAAACAGCTCGCTTTAGATCAGGATTTTATATTCACAAGCACTACTAAGTACAGGTTTTGTCATTAAATATCACATTTTGTGGGCTGGGAGGAAAGCCAAAGACCCACAAATTTCACTAAAAGACTTAAAGTGATTTTTGCATAATATGGGACCTTTAAACAAACAGGACCATTAGTCCATACGTTCTGTTATGGAACAGCCTGTTTAGCTGCAGCATTAGCAGCATGCACGTCTGCAAATAATCAGCCAGTTAACTAATTACACCATAAAAGAGACGCAAGTGCAGATTACGTCATATTAAGGGGAACTGTCTGGAAAACCCCATCAAACAGAGTCAAACTGTGTCTTCCACTCATAAACAGTGATAAACCTGGCGAGTGATAATGTGTGACTAAGAAATGATCAAGAAAAACATTTTTAGCTGGAGAAATGGAGATTTTACTACAAGTAGACAGATGGACAAATAGCTGTTATCAGTGAGTTAATCAGACAAACAAAGAGAAAGAGAAAGTTTGTCGATTGTGAACAGAGTAAATGTGTGTGGTGTGTCTGAGCACACAGTAGAAAACCTTAATAATAAAATCAGTAATTTGAAAGCTGCTTTACGGAACAAGCGCTGCAGCAATGCCCCTGTACCTCATTCACCAACATTTCACCACACACATCTTAGAGGATCCAGACTTGGTTTGTCTTATCTCATGTGTTCACTAAACAAATGTTGTGTCTACTAAATCTAAAGTTACTGTATGGCCATACATCGCCACCTTTCCAAAGGGTTGTCCACTGTTTTTTGCATTTCGTCTCAAACTGTAACATATTGCGCTATGGCTGCCTTTGAACAGCTAAACAGGTGCTGTAATCCTGCCGTTAGTGCCTGTAATGGTGGGGTATACCTCTATTAAATCAAACGCTCTTTTGGCCTGTTAACCTGGCTCATGCATACCGCTTATCTTTGTTTTTTTCGCCTCATACAAACAGTCTGTTTTCCACACTAATGGCTTATCATGTATACGGACCCTTAGGGCTCTAATTTTGTAGACCAGGCACAAGGGCAGGCACACCTACCCTGCACCGGCCTTCGCCATGCAGACAGGGCGTGACCGGCGCACTTTGCAAGTTTCCTGCAGTACCAAGAGAAGCGCAGAGAAGGCGCAGAGAGGCACAGGGGAGCGTCCACGCCTTCCTCCGCGCAAATAGCAGAGAGGGAGGAGAAAAGCCGTGAGTGGGTTTAACACAGCCGAGCGCTGTTTTACCAATCAAATAAGCGCCTCTCCTCGCTTTTAAATGCCCTGTGGCCGAGGCGCAGCGTCTGATTGGTCTGACTGATCCCCAGCACCGTGGAAACAGTGCTGGGAGCGGAGGCGGTCAGAGCTGCTGTCCCTGCAGCAGGACAATGGACAGCGGGGCACATCGGAGGACACGAAGCGCGTCACCGTGTGGGCCAACTCCCAGGACAGATTTAATCCGTTCCTTTGTCATTAATAGGAGTAAAAAATGAAGAGACAGTTACACAGCTGGCTTATCCATTCAGAAAACTTTTGATCCACCTGCACTCCTGGTTTGTTATCGCCAAATAGCAGAACCTTTGGTGATATACTGTATACTCTCCCGGTGTCTCCACCTCATCCTCCTTACAATAATGTACTCCATCTTTTTAGATCAGGTTAAAAATAAAGACTAAAACAGAGAAATATGGGAAATCACGGGTAAATCCTGAGTGACACACATTTATTTTGTCTCTTTTTTCTTCGTCTTTTCTCTCCCTCTTTTCTTTGAATTAAATGAAATGAGAGACGCCAGATGTATACTCAGTATCAGATGTTAAGGCTGTTTATTGTTTGATTGTAAGATGTGCATCAAACTTTCAGCTGCCGTCAGGTTAACTTTCCATTATGACAAACGGCTTTAATCTGACATCAGATGTGACGGGACAGTTAAAAAAGATATAAATGTATATGCTGGTTCAGATGGTTACATTAAATAGTGATTGCTGTGATTGTTTATTGCATTAAAATGTGCCTGACACTCTTCCTCACCTCAGATCTTGGTGCCCAGCCATGTCTCCTCATCAACAGCCTGTCTATGGTGTGTGTGTGTGTGTGTGTGTGTGTGTGTGTGTGTGTGTGTGTGTGTGCGTGCGTGTATGTTTGTGTGTGCCGGTATGTATGTCTATGTATGTGCGTGGGTGTTACTGTGTTGCAATGGGTATATTTGTGGGGGTGGGAGGTTTGGGATTTTAATGGTATTCCTTTGTTTTTGTTTTTTTCTGTTTGTTTGGTCTTGCCTTTTGTTTTTATCCTCTGTGAGGCACTTTGTGTTGCACAAGCATGAAAAGTGCCATACAAATAAAATAAAGTTGAAGTTGAAGTTGGAAACCTGCCTCTGAGGCTTTGTTGACATGTGCGCACATGTGCTCCTGTCACCAAATTACAGCTGCGTGGGGTGCGCTCCGCCTTGCGCAGAGGATAGACCAGGTTGGAGCTGGCGAGCTTTCAGCGCACTTTTTTGGCACTAAATTGTCACTGCGCCAACATGAATCTGCTGACACCTCCCCCTGGTGCGCCGTCAACTCCCCTGGCATGCAGTCACACCCATCTCTGCACAGACAGTCTACCAAATTGCAGTGGCGTTTTCTCCCGGAGGCCAAGGGAAGCCATGCTTCCTCACTTTTTTCAGACTGTAGCTGTGTTTTAATGAAAATACTCCTGTATAACAGTTTCGATAATTCTTCTGTGTTTCGTCACTGTCATCTCTTCCTTATTTCTCTCCTCTACTTATTGAGCATTTTACGATGTGTAAAACAGCGCCCTCCTAAATGTTATGCTGTGAATGAGTGGTGAAAATATGATACTGCACACTGTTGCCTGCAAGGAAGCCAAGCAGAGTTGGCGTCCCTTGGTGAAAAAAATAAAGAATGATTAACCAATCAGATGAGGCTGCGGTCATGACACTACTCACCTGTGATTGGCCAAGACCGTGTCAAGGGAAGCCACCCCGTCTTTGGCCTCAAACCAATCAAATGACAGAATCATCATCATTATCAAGCCACTGAATGAAATCAGCGAGATTAGCACATTAGCAGTGTGCATGAAGCGGCCGGTTGTGCGTTTGAGTGGGCGGTTGAGTAAATTAATAATACATTTAAGCTAAGTCAAGAGGACAATGTACGCGTGTGATTGAGTGACTGAGGGTGGGAGAGTGAAAGGGTGTGTGTCGGTGTTCAAAGTAAGTAAAATGAGCGCTCTCTGGGCGCTCTAACAGGTCGTTCCATTACATGAAATAGTGATATACAAACTGCAACATAGTCTTTTATGTACCCCACTCCCTAAAAATCATACAGATTAGAGGCTTTGTCTCACTTGGCTTCCTCAAAAAAAATCCCCACGCCACGCCACTGCCAAATTGTCAAATTTGCAGCGCACGGTGGTGCGCCGCATGAAATTAGCACTGCGCAGGCTGCGCCAGGCTTGCGCTGCGCCACGAAATTAGAGCCCTGAGTGTCAATGACGGCAGATCTGAGTGAGTAATTTCCCATTTGATCTACACCAGAATTTCACACATTTATAGAATACTGTAGGTACCAGTAGCAGCTAATCAATACAGAAGTGAAAACATTTCACAGTTTATATTGAGCAGAATTTATTTCATATTATTTTTGCTGCAGTTTTTCGTGTGGCTCCTTGTAAAAGTGAGTTGTGAGAGACACAGGAGCCGAAAGACCAAGGGAGGAAAGGCTGAAACAAATAGGGAATCCATTAATGGGCGGGCAAATTTAGAGGTAGAGGGCCATGTGGTAGGAGGGTCGAAGCCTGTCGGGTTTAATTTAACTGGATTAGTATCAACTGGGTGAGATGAACACTGGGGAGCCTAAACTAGCGCCTCTCCAGACCTTGAGCTGTAACATGGTCTGTTTAACAAGTCATGGGTGTCCCAGGGTGTGAGGAAACTCTGGTCCATCAATAACAAAGAACTGCACTCTTTCTATGTGTTTTATTTAATATCCCTGATCATGAACAGTTGAACATTATATTGATAATTATGTCACAATACATCATTTACAGCTTGGGGAGAATCTAATATCTGGAAATGGAGACAAGAAATCCATTCAGTGAGCTGCTCTCACTCATAACCACCAAACTTTGATTCAGCCTCTTTCAAAAGCTGCTGCGGCTCGGTTACCTGAGCAGCTTTTCTTCCCTTTCTTTATCTCAGACGTCAATGTGAAACATCGATGTTTAATTCATCATGTGCTGCAGAGGAAACAATCGCTGCAGAACGTCGATATCAGCCAGCAGAAGGTTTTTCTTTCATTCCACAGGTCTCAGGGTTGGCATAAATAACCCTCAGAGAAATCCTGATCAATTAAATCCACATCACATGATGCAGCAGCACCAGATAATCAATTTAAGACTCAGATTCATTATCAAGCATGTGAAAGTGTTTAATGAGGGCGGTGATCATTTCCTCTGCTTCATTAAACGTGTTTATGTTGACTGACCTCAGCCTGTGTGAGGTTACGCTCTAATTAGTCTGATGAGCGCTCGACTGTAGTTGACTCTGTCTCACTCGCTGTATGGAAACATGTATGAGGTGATTTAAGAGTCGGCTGAGATGCCCTGACACCCTGTGGAATCAATCCAAGCTGCTACTATCGATTTTATTAGTTTGAAAACAAAGAGATCAACTGGACACACAGAATAATCACCTCAACCTGTGGCTCCGTAATTATTTCTTGTTTTCACTCCATCGTTCATCCGTACCTCTCCCAGCTGAAGTTTTGTGTGATTCCTCTCTGGTGAAGGTGATCCCAGCTTGGATTATTTCCACCTGCGTCTTGTTAGGCTCACCGTGCACATGTATTCAATCTTCTCCTGTTCCAGAGCCAGTTTGGCTGCAGCCCCTGAATCTTGTTTTCAGCCTTCTCCTCGCTGTCTCCCTGTTTCTTCAGATTTAATGGAACTTGTAGAGTTTCATCAATACCTGCTTTCTTTTGGATTTAATCATCAACCCCAAGGCTTTGCTGTTGTTGCCTTTTTGTGATAAACTTTGATTTGTACCAGCCCTCGTATCATCAGTCTTCTTTTGGTCCCCTTACCAGAGTCTGTTTCTCTTAGTTTGCACCAAACCTGACAGAGACCACATCCCACACCTCTTTAATCCTCCTCCAGCTGCCTGTGAGTTTATTAGGTGGTTTGAGATTTCTCCATATCAGCTGTCACTTTTTCCTGAGGTCCTTAAATTCTGCTTCTTTTACTGTCGTTCATTAAATCCAGACAAAACAAGAAACAGTCAGATTTTATTTGTGAGGGCACAAAGTTTTTAAGGACATATTGTTGTCATTTAGCTTTTCTGATGTAAAAGTTCCTGATTTGAGAAGAAAAGTAAATTCAAATGAAGGGCATTTTCACACTGTGGCTCGTTTGCTTTGCTACAATAGGAGCAAAAATAATTCTATTATTTCACTTGTCACTTGGCTTGTTTGTGTTCACATGGTAAAAGCTTCTTTTGGCCCAAAGATGTAAACAAATGTCGCTGGCCTCATTGGTCAGAAGTCTTGACCTGAAGACAGAGGAGTTTTCTCATCATCATCATTCATTCAGGTGTTTAACCACTGTCCCCAGGAAAGAATAAGAGCATCAGCAGTGTGTGTGGCTACTTTCTGTTATAGCATTAATCTGGCTAATGCACCAGTGTTTCCTGTTATAAAAACATGCTTTTTTTTCCAGATTTTTGGGTCTAAAAGTGTGGTTCTCAGGTCAAAATAGAAAAAAGTAAAAGACAACCTGACATATTTTGCCCATATTGCCCCTGATATTTACTTTGTTTGCTGATATTTTCTCAGCATGTAGCACTGCAGAAAACTGACTGTGCTTATGGAACAACTATTTTTGGGCACACTTAAGCCACGTTTCTACTAGTCTGGTTCAATTCAGTTCGGTTTGGCTCGGTGTGGTACAGTTAAGCCTGATCCCGTTTGTGTTTCCACAGCAAACTGTGCCTTCTCGTGGCGGGCGGTGTGTAAGCTGAATGCCGAAAGCTGCAGCTGTTAAAAAATAGCATGACGCCATAGCAGCGCAACACAGTGTACCCCAATAATAAACCTCATGAAGAAGAAAAAAGCAACACAGCAAACAAAGAGCATCAATGGAAGACATGTAGCATTTCGTCCTCCCTGTGATTGGCATGTAGCTCTTTGATACAAAGTGCTATCAAGCTTTGTTTCAGAGAAGTCTGTGTGCCGCCAGGAGAAATGCAGCCACTGTCGGGGTAAGTGACAATTTTTTGACCAACCAACAGTTCGCAGTGTTGTAACTCCACCTTCCGAGATCAGATCGGTTCAGTCTGGCACCCATACAAAAGGGTTCCAAAAAGTGGGACGGCTCATCTCGGTTATTTGGGGATCTGTCCTGGGATAAGTCACTGGAAACGCCACAAAATGTGCGCCGTAGACGAACGGAATCGGTCTGCTTGGTGGAAATGTGGCTTTAGTGACTGATTTTTACAGAAATCACTAATAGAAAGAGCAAACAAATACAACATTCATGAGTATCTTTCACAATCAATAAATTTGTTAGTAAGAGCTGCTGGACCTCGGTCATTTTCACAAAATCACATGAAGCCCACCCTCAATACATTTCAGGGTGTCAAATCAAAATCTCATCAGAATGAACCATATATGTTTGCCCCCCAACCCCATGGCTCCTGCATTGATGAACATTTTATCTGTGTTGTAGCAGAGCGAGAACATGATACTATCTGTGGCTGAGCACAAAAAGGAAACACACATAAAGAATAATGTTTTATGTGTCCCTCTCTGCCTGTGTCTGCTGTCTCCTTCTAAACACTCTGCGCTGATTTATTGCTCCCTCCAACGTGCAGCACGTTCTTTAATGGCAAACTTTAACACAACAATAACCAGCTGAGGGACTGCGGTGACAGCCAGGAGGAGGAGGGGAGAAAAATGAGGACAAACAACAGTTTAAGTCTGCGAGGCTGATCCAATTTGAATGCAAATTCACCGAGAGGTTTTCTACTCGGTCCTCCATTTATTCCGCTTTATGCAAATTTTACAATTAGACTGCTTATCCCGACAGGAAGTGCAGTTCTGAAACAACAGGAGATAATGGATCCTATCAGAGCAAGGTCTCCGGGGGGACAGGGGGAATTTAGATGAAGCTTCCTCCATCCACAGAGATGATGAGCTTTGTAAATCAATCTGAGAAGGCGTGTGTGTCCTGATAGAGACAAAACCATGAATACAAAGTCCTTCAAAATCTGTCCCAGAGTTTGTTTCGCTGGTAAATCTAGACCAGCAAGAGCATTCATTAGATAATCCTCATGGAAACATCCAGCTGTCAGAGAAAGACTTCAGGCAGGAGAAGTTTGATCTGAATCACAGTGATCCAGGTTTGAAGATCCTTTCTTTTTCTTTTTCTGTGTCTGACCCACTGATCCATCACACTTCTAACCAAACTGATCCAGATGCATTTTTCAAGACATTCAATAATGAAAAACAGGTTACTGGTTTGTCTGTATCACTGCCTGGTGCACCTTTATCAATGTTTTTGTGGACAGGTGTGTTCCTCAGGGACCTGGTTGTAAGGGGCTCACAGAAGACCAGAGACCATGAGCTGTCGATGTTTCACTCTAACAGCATCAAAGTCTGTAAGGGGTTCTCTCCCTGGGAAGTTGCAACTTTGAGAAGTGAAGCCAGAAGTGGAGCTGATGCGATCAGTTTATAACTACAGCTCACCAAGCGGATATTTAAAGAAGGTTCCAGTAGCTTTAGCACATTAAACAGAACATTCAGGAACTAGTAGTTCTTGGTGGATCAAGAACTCCCAAGAACTAAAAGGTTCCTGTGGCCCATTGTCTTAGTTTTCATCACAAGCTGGAGACCCAGGTAGATTTCTGTAAGTCTTGGAAGTAAAATAAAATTAATCTCATAACACTACAAGGCCACTAGAGGGGAGTAAGACAACAACGAAAGGTGTTGAAGAAGGAGATGATAGCATCTTAATATGTAGCACCCATAGACTAAAAAAAAAAGGATGTCATCTACCTCGGCTCAGAGTGAGGTTGCCGCAAAAACTGCTCCCCCTGGTGGCTGTCTGCAGTATGGGTGCAAAACTCTGTCTCCCCAGTCATTCCAGATGGGCTGTGGTCAAACTTTAAAAAAATAAAAATACCACTTAGAAATGTTTCTCACGGCTGTTTGCTGTGGTGATATGAAGTTATTATTAGGCTGTGTTATGACCTCTTTTTCCTAAAACTTTCTTCTTCATTAGTTATTAGTTATAAAACTGGGTTTTATGTCACATTATAACAATGATTGACAGATCTGTTCTTGTGTAGTTTTTTCAGGAATAGTACAAAACTTTGGCAGGGAGAGTCAAGAAGAGGTTAGGCTCTTGAAACAAAAATATATTTGTTTTTTCGTCACGTGTTGTCCATAGTCTCTACTCTGGCTGCACAGTGGCAGCACCTGTTACGGGGATATTTTGGCTTCAAAACCGTGAGATGTTAAAGATGAAGCCACGCTGTTCACTGTATATGCAGCCTATGGTAGCACCGCAGTTAGCCTGTTAGCATGATATTTAGCCTGTGCTGGTTTCAATCATGGGCTGTTTTCCAAAGCCCAGGTACCTTGTCTTGCCTTGCCTTTGAAGGCAGTGCCTCCGAAGCCCCTTCTTTCCAATCCAAGGCAAGTGTCCTGCCTCTTCTCAAAAGGAGATGCTAATGGAACAGCCTACAAAGGCATTTTTTTACCATCAGATTCCTCTCCCAAATGGTTATGTAATTGGAGTTACACTGTCTCACATAACATGTGTTGCACTGTGGACAGTGCTTGGAAAGTTTATACAAACGTGGGAGTAGACCGTATGCTCAAGCGGCTACAAATATTGTCATGGCTTGCCACTTTTGTGCGCTTTTTGCTTTTTTATTGCCACATCATTGACACTCTGCAGGTGCAGCTTCTCAGTAATTATAGTTATGTGAGTGACACACAAAAGAGTTAAGTCCCTTTTTTTCATTTTTTTGTAGATTCATGCGTTGCATGTTGGGTATTTATAGCCGTGGCAAGGCAGCGAAGGATACACCTGTGTATCCTTGGTCAATTAGCCACATGCTAACCAAACGGAGGACATATGCCTCCAGACGACATGAACATTGGAACAGCACTTGGGCAGCGACTGATGATGTGGATGCCTGCCCACGCCCACATCAGACCAAGGCAAGGCAAGGTACCTGGGCTTTGGGAAACAGCCATGGTATATTGCTCTGCAGATGGAACTACCCCCCCCCTGACAGGGCTGTTTCAAGAGGGAGATTAATCACCCTTTCATTAAATTTAGACCCCAGTACCTGCAGTCAAAAATCCCTGGTTTCTGGGGGAAGTTTAAAGTTGAAAAGCCGATACAAACTCTTTCACGAAGAAAAAAAAACATGTTTACAGCCTGGTTCAATGAATGGTTTTGGTGTTAAAGTAACATGTTATAATAACTTAGGGCACCCTTGACTTAAAAAAAAAGCACATTGTAGCTGTTAGAGGAGGTTAAAAGCCCATCTCAGCTTTTTGCCTCTTTCAGTGTCAACCAGAAGCCAAAATCTTTCAATCAGACATTTACTAGGTTAAAGGTTCCCCTCCACTTCTTTGATGATTTTGTCTCATTTCTGTCTGGGATTGTTCATTTGTTCATTTTGTTCATATTAGAGAAAAATAAGTTTTTTATCCAGCTGGGCACCAGACCTGCAGCTCCCTGACTTCAAACCCAGGCTGTTGTCTCTGAGGAGAAAACTGTGATAACTTATCAGAGCTCTATAAGTCCTGCAGACAGCACTGTCACCCTTGATGGATCTTTTCTCTCCGCCGTGTCTTCAAGCTACATAATGTCCCTGATAACTGGACTGTCCCTCACTTTCACCCCACCCCCATTAGTTTGGCTCTCATGGCACTGAGTAACATTTCAGTGCAGCTACCAGGCCTGTGTGGGAGACTGTCACCAGCTCATTTTTAATTTGATCCCCTGATTTATGGAGAGGAGACAGAAGAGGAAAAACACAGACAAAAACACTGAGTTGACAATACACATGCATACCTTTATTGTACATAAGCTCTGAGAATATCGCTGGCACTGGTGGATCCCTACAAACAGGATTTGTCTTTCATAGTCCCGTCAAGATATTAAAGCTCCAAACTCCATCAACAAAAAAAGTAATTTTCTTTTGCTAAGCTAAACTTAAAACATCTGCTCCTCTCCCAAGTTAGTTTTTTGTTATTGTAGTATCTAAACAACTCCTCCTGTGAAGTCAAATCACTGTTTCAATCAATCAAGTCTGAAACTGTAAAGAGAAACTATTCCTGGTAACAAAACAAAACTTTTAAATAAGAGGAATTGGTTCATTTTTGAAGTCTTCATACTGTCCCTCTGGTGCCCCTGAATCAGAATCACAATCGCCTTGTAGCATTTCCTTTGACTAAAACCGGGACAGGTTCCCAAATTACTAACCCGTACCATCCCACTTTTTGGTACCCTTCTGTTGGAACCCAGAAGGCGGAGCTAGAAAAAATTCCGTCTGTTTTTTTGGGTCAAAAGAATTGTCTCTTCCCATGTGACAGTGGTAATAAAGACCAACCACAACCTTTTTAAAAAAAATGAACGTCATCTTGCTCAGCTCGAAATGCGGTCGCAACAAAAACTGCTCCACCTGGTGACTGGCTGCGGTAAAGGTCAAAAAATCCATCTCTCCAGTCATTCCAGATGGGCTGTGGTCAAACTTTAAAAAATGAAAACACCCCGTAGAAATGTTTCTCATTAATAAATGTTGTGGTGATTTGAAGATACCGTTGGTTGCTTTCTATTCAGGTCCTCTTTTTCCAAAAAGTTTCATTTTTGTTCGTTAAAAGAGGTTAAAAAACGAGGTTTTACGTCACGTTTAACGATGATTGACAGCTGCCGTTCTTGTGTATTTTTTTAGAGGATTGAAAAATATGTGTCAAGGAGAGTCAAGAAGTAATTATACTGTAACGGGGTATTTTGGCTTCAAAACTGTACAATGGTAAATGGCTAAGCCGAGCTGTCCACTCTATATAAAGTCTATGAGCACAACACATAACCCCGCCATGTTTAAATCTCCAGCCGACCTCTAACAAAATTCTGTTTACTGCGTTGCATTTTTTTACTTCATTGGATTTATTAGGATACACTGTGTGATGCTGCCATGTTGTTACCATAGACTGTCTAAAACAGTGTTACCCAACCCTGGTCCTGGAGGACCCCCTGCCCCGCATGTTTTAGATGTTACCCGACTCCAGCACACCTGATTCAAATGAATGGCTCGTTATCAGGCTGGAGCAGAGCTTGATGACGAGCTGATCATTTGAATCAGGTGTGTTGGAGTCTGGTAACATCTAAAAGATGCGGGGCAGGGGTCCTCCAGGACCAGGGTTTGGTAACACTGGGCTAAAAATTCGAAGTAGTCGTCACCCGTCTGTTCCTGATACCGTGAAATGAAACCAATCCACAGATGCACATTTGATATGACGCCGGCTGTGAGTTTCCTTTCGAACAGCTACTGGGCGCCGTCAGTCATGTAACTTGAGCTATGTCTCTGATTGGACAATTAAAAAGTCCTGATAACTTTTAAACCACCGAGTTGGAAAAAAATTCATCCCCTGTACAGTGTGCCAATAGTGAGATCAGTGTTTCAGACCCAAGCTGTTTTTTGAACCAGGCTGCAAATATGCTATTTAATGCTTTAAAAGTCTGTTTTTATGGCTGGGTGTGTACGTGACTTCTGGTCTTTCTGCAGCCAGCCTCAAGCAGATTCTAGATGAACAAAAACTTTGAGCACTTCCACATAGGTTTCATTGGCTCCTACACTATAACATAGCTGACGTGGCTATCAGAAGGCTATCAATCAGACCCATACCAAACCAGACTGATTCATACCCAACTGCTTGGTGGAAACAGGCCTTTAGTTTTCTCCCACTGGTGTTTCAGAAAAAAAATGTGTTTTCAAGCCTCTGTTCAAAACACTTTGTTTTAGCTGCTGTTGCTTTAAGGCTTCTCACAACGCACAAATCCTCTTCTTGCTGATTGGTCAGACCTTGGTATTTTAGGGAATCCTTATGATAACCCAGTGTTTCTCAATCCAACACACCTGATTCAAATGATCAGCTCGTCATCAAGCTCTGCTCGAGCCTGATAACGAGCCATTCATTTAAATCAGGTGTGCTGGAGTAGGGTAACATCTAAAACATGCAGGGCAGGGGGTCCTCCAGGACCGGAATTGAGAAACACTGTGATAACCACATCATTTCAGTAAGTCTCATGAAGATCATAGGAAGAACAAATCTTTTTTTTTTTTTATTTGACGTGTGAATATGAGGCTGTTTGAAACTCTTGCTATGTTCAGAATGAACTTCCAGCATTTATGTTGATATGGGGAAGCAGAATACCCCCTCTTTAAAGTGAAAGTTAACTTGACTCAAGGTGGTTCAACTTGCAACATTAGTGCAAGTGCGATGTCTGTCCTTTTTTGTTTCTTCTGTTGGGTTTTCACAGATGTTGGCTTCAAAACTTTCCAGCCTCAGTTTTTATGTTCCAGGGTTTATTCATTGAAAGCTGTTTCTTATGTTAAAGCTCTTTATTTAGACCATCCCTTTACCCCTAATTCCTTTCTTGAGTATTGAGATGTAAACTGATAGTTCAAGGTTACGTTTGAAAGTTTAGAGGAGTAAAAATGGAGACTGACAGAAATAACTGTAAGCACAGATACTCTCAGATAAAACTCGAAAACTGTAACAAAGAATTTATGTTTTCACCTCTGAGTTTCCCCTACAGTACACCAAGTTTGTAAAGTATCAGTGGGGCTGTGAAAACAGACTGCTCTTATAGATTTAACCATTCATCAAACGATCATTAATCACAGTGACTCTTTTACATTTAGCAGCAGCTGGTCTGAGAGCAGCTCCGCTCAGAGGGCATAATGGATTACCTCTGTGTGTGAAAGCATGGCCTCATTACAACACGGCACATATGATCCCAGCTCTGCTCTGCTTTGATATGTATGACAGATATGGATCATTAGGAGAAAATCCAATCACAGAGCCATAACCATGCAGTCCAAATGACAGCAGAAGGCTTCTAACATTCACTCATAATTGACTGTTAACAATCTTACTCTGACTTTTTTTAACGTTCTATTGTTTATTGTTTTGTCTCTGGTGTTTACTTTAGTCTATCATCAGAACCCTACCCAGGAGTGCACAGAAACACTTTCTCGTAACCCTGTTAAATAAAGACATAAATGACAGAACATCTGTTAACTTAATGTTAGTATTAAGGAAGTCATACAATGAATTATAATTGAACCAGGATAAAATAACTTTTAAAATGACTAACACACCACCAAAAAAAAAAAAAAAAAAAAAAAAACAGGAGACAAGAAACTCCTGTTACAACAACATTTGTTTGCTGTTTGGCTTTGGATAGTGTGTATTACCTTTTAAATCTGTTTTAAAAGATTTTAGGGATCCTTTTATTGATATTATTAGGAATATTGAGGGACAACCCCAAACTTTTTCATGATTGGACACAGGAAACATCAACCTGCGGGAATTATATTGCTGTCTTAACTGCCTCTGGCAATTTTGAACATTTGTTACCTTTTCAGCAATACATCCGCAATACAAGGTAAAGGTAGGAAAAAAATATTGATACAGCAATATATTATGATACTTTGACAACCCGATACAGTACTGATATTTCAACTCTTAATATATGTATTTTTGTAAATAATGAAAATTCATATTTTAGCGAGTTGGAAGTAAAATACGACTTCCGCACCTCCACTGCAGTAGATGGCGCCTCATGGTGCGGCCACACCAATCGCAAATTTGCAGCGCGATTACATACAAAGTCAATGCAAAGACGTGTTTAGTCGCCGATTCGCCTCGGGCGGCGCGTTTGGCGCAGCGCGTTTGGAGCGTTCACGCGTTTGGGCGGTAGACGCGAAGTTCAAAATATTCCCCCACGACGTCATTGTTTTGACGACGTTGGGGGGCAACCACCGCCTGCTCCGGCTCCAACTCCGCCGGAGGATGGAGGAGAAAACAATCTGTGTGGTGTGTCATCATCCAGAGGGATACAACGTGTGTACTCTACAGAGACCGGAAAAACAGGAGCAGGCTTGGTTGAAAGTCTCTGAGGAGACAGGTTTTGAATGTAAGTTCTGAAAACACGGGTCATCACTGAGTCCGACTGTGTTTTCCTCAGTGGAGTTTTGAGCCTGATAGAGAGGAGGAAGGAGCAGGGCAGGGGCAGAGCCAGGGAAAAGATGGAAGTTCTCTGTGCTCCTCTCTTTCCTCCACCCCTTCATTATTCCCAGGGAGACCTCCGGGAACATGGGTCGGGGGTACGGGGGGTCGGAGGTTCGGGGGAACGGGGATGAGATCGCAGGGAACAGCCAAGCAGGGCTGGTGGATTACCAGGGAGAGGCAGCAGGCATTGATTGTGATCTCCAAAGCTTTCTCACACTCTCCTGTCATGATTTTGAAACCACAGCTCATTGTTTTTCAGATGCTCTTTTGGACTTTCGGTCTTTAAATGAACGAGCTCTCTACTCCGCATGTGCAGTACCGCGCTAACGCGTGTTCGCCCCTCAGCTTGTCAAAAAAGTCCAGCGGCGAGACTCGGAGCCTCACACGGCGCGTGACAGGCCATTCGTGCGAGTAAATTCGCGTGTTCGCGTTTGGTGTGGCCGCGGCCTAAGAGCTGCTACCCTGTATCTTACAAATAGATTGGATGATAAATACCATCTTAAAATATTTAAAATCTTAACTTGGTAATTTGGTTTTTTGTTGTACTTAGCAGGTCAGTATGCCATCAATGTTTTCCTTGGTTCTTTAATTTTTAGCAATATTTTGATTTACACTTACATCATCTCTGTTTTTTTTCTTAGTTAACTCTGTACAACATCACAATTTATAACAATATTGTGATATTGTGATACATTGCGATATTATCATACAGTGACGTATTGTGATGCGTACAGTAGCGAGAGTTTCTTGCCAATACTCAACCCTAGAGGGTTCCTGGGCAGCTCACTGCAGGATTTTTGACCACTTCATGTTCCTTTCAACCTTCAGTTTTCTAATGGAACTACATGGTTCCTGTGGCCTATCGGTAGTCTTTATTTCCAACACAGGCCCAAAACCCAGGTAGGTTATGCAAATCAGCCCAGTGACATACTGAGAGAAAATATATATTAGTAATTGCAACCAGACCAATAGAGGGCAATAGGACGATGATGAAGGCCAATCAGCAAAAATGACACCATAGAAGAAGACAAGCTGACATCTCTGGCTCAATCCCAAACCGCCCCCTACCCACTATCCCTCCGTTTGCGCATCCTCGCGGAGGATCCACCATATTAAGGGCTGTCCCATTCCTCGGAGTGCAGAGGGGGAGTGGACCGTTCAGCCCTTCAATAGCGAGTCTGCATCGATGCAGGCTTCCATCGACTTTGGCAGAAAGTGCAACGCCAAAATGGAGGAGGAAACAACATATAAATGTAGCACCACATGTGTCCATATGTTCCACACCTTTGTCACACTGACAGAAAATCACGAAAACTTGGCTCAAAAACATTTTAAAAAAATTACAATGAAATAAACATATGTTACTTCATGCTGATGTTTGATTTGATTATGTAGCCCTGGCACCTCAACATGTGAACACAATCAGCCACATTAATTTACTTGTTTGTTTGGAAATGTCAGTTGGTAATAGGATTGAGAGACACGTGGAATCACTTAAGATTATTTTAAATATGATGTAGCTTATGTCATTGTATTGGCTTTTAATTCAATGATTTTAAGGGGCATTTGAAAAAACGAGACAGCTTGTGAGGCTCCGAGCTGTCAATGATACCCGTTTTACAAAAAAAAAGAAACGCTGCAAAAGAGGCATGGAAGTAAGCATCTGCACAATCCCAGTGAAATTCATTTTTTTCTTGTTTCAGTCTAACTGTAATTTTGTAATCGAACATTTCCGCTTCTCTTCTATTGTGCCTTAGGTTTTTGATCAAGGAGAGGGGGCTTGAGGGGAAGGTTACCCCCAATCAGGCCTCCAAAAAGTGGGAGAACTTAAAAAAATATCTATAAGGTGAGTCATTGGGCTGTAATTTCGTAGACCAGGAGCAAGCGCAGGCGCACCTGCCCTGCGCCATCCTGCCCTGCGCCATTCTTCGCTGCGCGGACAGGGTGTGACCAGCGCACTTTGCAATTTTCCTGCAGTGTCAAGAGAGGCGCACTGAAGGCGCAGAGGAGCGCGTCCACGCCTCCCTCCGCGCAAATGGCAGAGAGGGATGAGAAAAGCCGTGAGTGGGTTTAACACAGCCGAGCGCTGTTTTCACCAATCAAATAAGCGCCTCTCCTCGCCTTTAAATGTGCTGCGGCCAACGCGCAGCGTCTGATTGGTCTGACCAATCCCAGCCACTGCTGAAAGTGTGTTGGAAAGACCCGGTAGCGGAGACGGTCAGAGCCGCTGTCCCTGCAGCAGGACAATGGATAGCTGGGAACATCGGAGGACACGAAGTGCGTCACCGTGTGGGCCAGCTCCCAGGACAGATGTGATCTGTTCCTTTGTCATTAATAGGAGTACAAAATAAGAGACAGTTACACAGCTGGCTTATCCATTCAGAATATTTTTGATCCACCTGCACTCCTGGTTTGTCATCGCCAAGCAGAGCCTTTGGTGAGACACTGTATACTCTCCCAGTGTCTCCGCCTCATCCTCCTTACAATAATGTACTCCATCATTTTAGATCATGTTAAAAATAAAGACTAAAACAGAGAAATAAGGGAAATCACGGGTAAATGCTGGTTCAGACGGTTACATTAAATAGTGATTACTGTGATTGTTTACTGCATTAAAATGTGCCTGACACTCTGGAAACCTGCCTCTGAGGCTTTGTTGACATGTGCGCACATGTGTCTGTCTGTCTGCCTGTCACCAAACTACAGCTGCGTGGGGTGCGCTCCGCTTTGCGCCGAGAATAGACCAGGTTGGAGCTGGCGAGCTTTCACCGCACTTTTTGGCACAAAATTGTCACTGCGCCAACATGAATCTGCTGACACCTCCCCCTGGTGCGCCGTCAACTCCCCCTGGCACGCCGTCACACCCATCTCTGCGCAGACGGTCTACCAAATTGTATAATTGGTAGTGCGCCGTACGAAATTAACACTGCGTGAGGTGCGCCAGGCTTGCGACCCTGCGCTGCACCACGAAATTAGAGCCCATTGCGCTGTGGCCCAAGACTGATGTTGTTGTTGTTGGGTGAGACTTAATTTCACATAATTAATCCCCAGGAACTAAAAAAGCCACGGACTGGGTCAGGTACTGACCGAGGGGAGGAAACAGATAAAGAGGACAGGTGCTCAGAATGAACGATTTTTGGTGGCATTTGATAAAATCGTGGACAAAATGTAGCGCCCCCCCCCCCCCCCCCCCCCCCCCCATACACACACACACACACACACACACACACACACACACACAAGCACAGAGAGTGATGATGCTGGATTATTTTTTTTATTTGTTTTTTTTATTTGTCTTCTTAAGTTTTTTGTTGTCATTTCAATGAGGACATTTTTGTTGTGGACCAGCAGTTTTGAGTTGAAAATAAAAAAATAAATGCAGTAAATTCTTTTGATGACTCATTCTTTCAACATTAAATTGTTTTGTCTAAATGAAAACAAAGAGATGCAATGCAAGCACAACAAAAAATAACACCCATGAAAAAGTGGGTGGGGGTTCAAATGTGCTCCTGCAGGTGCTGTGGTAGGAGTTCAGGGGCAGAAACAGCCATCCTGTCCTTCATATCTTGGCCACTTGTCTCCAGCCCTCCTGGTGGGTGTTGCAGAGCACCCTGGCGATCACAGTCAATGATGAGGTGTTCCTCCAACTCAATGGTGTTGTTGATGGTGAGGCAGAGGTTAATGCAGAAATGCACAGCATGCAACTAAGTCAGGGGCAAAGTTTGGGCTGACTTTTAATGCTTTGAAGAATGTGGCCCTCCATCTTGCCTTCATCAACCTAAAAGCACGCTCCACCACAGAACGTGCCCTGGAATGGTGGCAGTTGTAACGCTCCTGGACACGTCCATGCAGGGGCAGCTTGTAAGGGGTGATGATGGTAATAGGTGTTTCAATACAGGGATATCCACCGTCTGCCAACAGGCAGAACCCAGAGGGTGGATACAGCCCTTGGCTGTAGACAGGACTATTTCTAAGCACTCTGGCATCATGGACAGAGCCTGGATAGCCCATGAAAATGTCCAAAAACTTGCCCGTGGCATCACAGATTGCTTGCATCTGAATTGAATAAAACAATTTATAGTTCAAGTAGTCTGACTGGCGTACATTCCCTGGTGGTGTAATACGGATGTGGCATCCATCAAGTGCACCAGTGACACTGCCAAATGCTGGAGTTTGTCCTA
Organism: Halichoeres trimaculatus; assembly: GCF_033239565.1. Classification (NCBI taxonomy): domain Eukaryota; kingdom Metazoa; phylum Chordata; class Actinopteri; order Labriformes; family Labridae; genus Halichoeres; species Halichoeres trimaculatus. The sequence goes on along the minus strand of NW_027437191.1, from coordinate 6,293,685 downwards.
GCTGGCAGGAACCACCAGGGATGTTCGCCAGTTCATCTGGAGAGGGCAGGGAGATCATGGCACCCAGCTTTGCCTTAATCCCACCTGCAACTCTGTGGATGACCCGGTGCACAGTGGATTTTGGCATTCCAAATGCACAGGCCACCACAGAGAGGGAGAGGCCATGAGCAAGGCTGTATAGGAAAGTCAAGACCTCCAGCTCCTGACCCCATCCATGGTCCCTTGGATTGTTCAACAGCCTCATCAACACTGCCACAGACTGCTGGGCGAGACGAAAACCCCTCTTTAGGCAGGCCTCTGGATCACTGTACACCCGCAGAAGAGGTATGGCTGGATTCAGCTGCATGTACAGCACTGTGTGTTCCTGGGAGAGACAATACATATTGTTGTTTTATGTCAATATTTATAAATTAGTTTCATCAATAACTCTATCTTCTCACAATTTGGTCTGTCATCACTAAATAAAGTCAATTCAATTTAATGACATTGGGAGCACTGATAGCAAAATAATGAGCTGACAATAATTAGCCGACAAGATAATAGCAAGATAATATGCATTATCAAATATGTATAGTTAGTTAAATAGACAGCAGAGCAGCATTCACCTCTTGCTGATGCAACAAACGCTGAAGATGCTTGCGTCTTCTGCAAGCTGCTGCACTCCTGGCGAGTCGCAATTTCTGCCACAGGGTGACAGCCATACACAGGAGGCGTCTGTCTGTTTCCATGGTGACGACGTCTTCCGTTTTCCGGTGAAGTGGTGAGGGCTTCCCATTCCCTCCCCAGTCGTATTTACACCCTCCCCCTTCATTGAAAGTGCCCTCCACAGCTGCGAGTGTGACTTCATTAGGAGTGACACTCGGTTGTGGAGGGGGAGTATGTAAGGGGCAGTTTGGGATTGGGCCAGCATGTCAGCATAGAGGATATTCAGCGTGTGCTGGTTTTGATCATGACTGATTGTGCTGCAGATGGATTTGTTGACACTTGAAGGGAGACAAGCCCAAGTTACAAAACCTTCATAAGGTGAAGCTGTTTCAAAAAGCCTGAAACAGCTTCGACCAGTGGAAAGGCAGACCACTCTGCCATCTAAAGCATCAAGATGGCAGAGATTAACCTGAGTTCCTGCTTTAAAAGTGACCCTGTTGATAGACGACTTTCAGTGGGGTGCATCCCTCTCAAACAGTTTTAGATTATCATTAAATACATATCTGCCGAAGATAATTTGACGGACCTGTTAGAGTGCCCAGAGAGCGCTCGTTTTACTTACTTTGAACACCGACACACACCCTTTCACTCTCCCACCCTCACTCACTCATTCACACACGTACATTGTCCTCTTGACTTAGCTTAAACATCTTATTAATTCATTCAACCGCCCACTTAAACACACAACCGGCCGCTTCATGCACACTGCTGATGTGCTAACCTCCCTGATTTCATTCAGTGGCTCGAGGATGACGATACTGTGATTTGATTGGTTTGAGGCCAAAGACGGGGTGGCTTCCCTTGGCACAGTCTTGGTCAATAACAGATGAGCAGTGTCATGACCACGGCCTCATCTGATTGGTTAATCATTCTTGTTTTTTTTCACCAAGGGATGCCAACTCAGCTTGGCTTCCTTGCGGACAACAGCGTGCAGTATCGTATTTTCACCACGCATTCGCCACAGAACATTTACGAGGGCGCTGTTTTACACATTGTAAAATGCTCAATAACTAGAGGAGAGGGATAAGGAAGAGATGACGGTGACAAAACACAGAAGAAGTATCGAAACTGTTAAAAAGGAATATTTTCATTGAATCACAGCTACAGTCTAAAAAAAGAGAGGAAGCATGGCTTCCCTTGGCCTCCGGGAGAAAACGCCACTGATAATAGGGAAATGACATCACCAGTGTGTAACTCCAATGAAGTCCGAGTGGAAACAATAGGAGTCGAATGAAACGGGCAGCAGAAAATAATGATAATAAGGCAAGATGGGGTATCGGTAAAAATCGGTAGAAATGCGGGAGAAATATGACACTAGGATAAAATCGGGAAGTAGTGATGAAAAACGGGAATCTCCCGGCCAAAACGGAAGCATTGGCAAGTGTGGCTCTACTAATCAGAAATGTTCACTTTGCAGTTCCTGTAAAATGTAACCCCCAAAGCAGGGCAGTATCAAAGGGTGGATAAAGTACTCTAGAACCAAATGTAGGCCTTAGTTCCTGTAGTCAAAAATCACATAGTTCCTGCAAAAATTCCCAGTTTCTGAGAAAGTTCCTGTGACTAAAAAACATTTGTCTCTCACTGTCAATAAAAAAAAAGTGTATGACGCTCTTCCACTACTAACCCAAGCATGATCAGACAAGTTCTGCAGGCTACAGATATTTAAGCTTGTCATGTTGTGTTTGTCCGTCTAATGTTTTATTGTCAGTCTTTCTATTAGCTATGAACTTGACATGTTGAGTCTGGGTGGGGATGAAGTCCATGGGCTTGCACATGCACCAGTGGCTGCTGGTCAGTCGAGGAGGGGAAGCTCATTATTTTCTGACATACATCATAAATTTGTTTACTTATTTACACGTAAATTCTACCCTCCGTGCCAGCTTGTTAGCAGCTGGAGCTGCTATGTGAGACTACGACAGGCTGTAAGTGTGAGTGGCAGGGGGAGAAGCTCCACAGCTGTAGCTGTAGCTGCTTATTGGTGAAAAGAGAAAATCTTTAAACACAACGCTAATCGTTTTTAAGAAAGGTAAACTCGCTGCGGATCTATAAAGCCTCCGGATCAGTCCAGAACAACTCAGAAGATGCTCCGGTGGAGGGTTATACTTCAAGATCGCTGACTGGCTCATTTCACTGTCAATCAAAAAGGGATTCAGCCTCAGACAGATCATCCAATCATCATGCAGAAGCCCAGCGTCCAGGCCAGCCCACTGCCTCATTGACCCCCAGAGATGCTCAGCATCCAATCCAGTTACCTGTGATAGGTAGCTGAACAAAAGAAAAAGGAATTCTATTACATATTTTGTCAATGAAATGTACACACAGCAGAACATATCACCACTTTTTGGGGGGATATTTTAGGGGAAGCTGAGCTTTCCTTGCAGTCTTAGAGCAATCGCCACTGACATGCACACACATGGAGTCACATGGCACACACTCAACCTTGGACTCAACGCCTTCTTTGGCTCCGTTACAGTTCAGCTGCAGAGGGTTAATGCCCACGTGTTCGAGCAAGGCTGCATGTTCTCCTAGTGTTGTTATTTCATACCTGTTGCAAAGGGGCTCTGGGCAGCTGGTGGCTCCTAGGTTTATCCCATTTCTGTTTGTTTTCCCATATCTAAGTTTGTTTTCTTGTATGTTTTAGAAGGTAACTGAAATGAAATTTCCCCTTTGGCATCAATAAAGTATTCTGATACTGATTCTTTACAATTTGGAAGAAGTATTTTTTGCATTTTTCCAAAACAAAGGACATTGATCAACGTGTCAGGAGTTCAGTTCACATTCTGAGTTTTTCTGTCTTGGGAGCAGCATCACATCCCTACCTTAAGTGCTCCATTGGTAAAGGGCCAATAGAAGAACTGGGGAGATTTATGTTCCACCTGACCCCAGTCTCCCCTACTAACTCTCGTCCTCTCTGCCTTAACTTTAGATCTTTTTTTTCTTGTAGAGTTATAAGCATTGAAAAAATAATTAATAACAGAAAACCACATACTGTGTAACACAGATTTATGTTAAAATCTAATGATTCTCCCTTTTATCTGTCGCCTCTGTGGAAGTTGTCACACCCCCTCTCCCCTCCCTCCTCCCTGCCAGCTCTTTCTTAAACGCTGTTGTCTCACATATTGGGCTCTAACATACACACTCTATCTCCCTCTCTCTCTCTCACACACACACACAAACTGTCTGCACACACAGTCTACATACTGAAGCGCACATGTTGTTCCGCATGTTGAGGACGGAGCATCGTGTCCCCTCCAGCCGGAGCTCCTGTCCTCTTCAGCGGGAGTAGGACAACTGTCGACGCCGCGTCAGGAGCATCAGACGCCGGGGAACTGTCCTGAAAACCCCCGCCACCATGGATCTCTCCTTCATGGCCGCGCAGGTAAAAACCTTCTCACGTTTTTTCTGCTTTTCATCCTCAAAGATGATCGAATGATGCAGGTAACACGGTGAAAACACGGACAGAGGAAAAAGTGACAAAAATAATTAATGTTTAATTACATTTCCAACGAGACATTCACCAAAGCTGAGAGTGCTGTCCGGCAACTTTGCTCTAAAACTTGACTCAGAGTTGAGCTAGAGGCTCTGACTGACTCAGGGAGACTAAAAAGATGACGTCTTTTTTAAACACCTGATCCAACTGTTACACGATGTGTGCACAGGATCAGCTGTTTCTATAGAAATATCTGTGCTGCAAAACCTTTGATCACAGTGGTAATGAAGACGCAGCATAGATCCTGTCGTTATCTTATTGATCATATTGCTTTTCCAAAATTAGACCATGTCTTATTACTTTATCGTGTTATGTTGGACTACCTGCTGTGATCTATTTTCTCTGCACAGTTTTTCTAAGTTTGAATAATCCAAACTTTATTTATTTGTATATAGCTTTAATGTCAGGAAAGCAGAATTGAGCAGGAGGTATTTAGTTTTATCTTCCTGCGAAGCTTCTGTTGAAACAGGACAGATTGCAGACCCACACTTTCTAAAAATACATTAAGATGTTACTGAAATGTTCTTCCTATGAGATGTCCTTTATTTTATTACCCAGTTCAAAAACTAAAAATATTTTTTCATGATTTATTTAAAATGTGTTTACATTTAAGTCGAATTGATGTGACTTTCACACACTTATAATTAAAGTAAAACAGAAAAAAATCTCCAACCAAAACAATCATTTGAAAACAAAGCTTGGGCCTTTTTTATGTTTGCTTGTTTCTTGCTTGTTAAGAAAAAAAATGTGGACCTGATTTCTGATTGTTGAATATTTTATCATGATATCTTTGTATGAATTCTATCTTTTTATCTACCAAAAATATCACATTTTGAAATATAAAGTTCAATACAGTTCAATATCATTTTAAAGTTTCCTTAAATGTGGTAAAACTGAAATGAAATTGGCACATCTGATCAAAATTTTAAGACCAGTTGAAAAATGTTACAAATTTACATTTTGCACTTTTGGATCTTAAAAAAAGATTTTAAGTAGTTTCAAAATGTAAAAAGAAGAAACAAGAGTGACATTTGAAAAAATGGGTGAGCAATTTGGAACAATTTGGAGCATTTTTTCTTCTATTTTGGCTCACTCCCATTTCTTTTGCATTCTGAATCTATTTAGTTATAGGTTGTCCTTACAATTTAAAATATAGAAAATTTCCACGTTTTTGAAGAAATAATTGAAATAACAAGGTTATCATCAATTAAAAAGATGAAATCAGGTGTTCTTGGAAGGGACAGCAGGAAAAACTCACAGATTTAATAAAATAAAAAAAACAGGTTCCACAATCCTGTGTACTGATTTGATGATATTTTATTACTTATTGGTTGCAGAGCTCCAATTCTGACCATGATCAGGGATGACGTTGATGATCTCAAAGGTCCCATATTCTGCTCCTTTTCTGCAGTTTAATATGGATCATTGATGTCTTCATGAAATTGTAGTAACATGTGTTGGTCCAAAAAGCCAATAAATCAAACAGCAGCATTGTTTCCAGGCTCTCATAGCCCCTCTGTTCAGAACGCTCTGATTTAGTGGGCGTGGCCTTCATATGTAAATGAGCCACCGCTGATACCGCCCCGCTCTTCAGTGTCACAGAGAGCGGCGCCACGAGCTGCGAGTGCACAATGTTAAGAAAACAGCGAAGCTCGTTTACCGTAACATTACAGGCTAAAACAACAGGCTAACCGCAGCTAAAGTTAGCATCCTGAAGCTAACACAGAGACAGGGGGGACACAGGAAAAGCTCTTGCATCTGCTCCACAGCACACAGCATTTAAAATACTCACATTTCCAGGGTCTGAGGTTTGTTGGTGGATGGTTGGTAATGCACCTGGATTCAGGACCAGTCTATTTGCTAGCCCTCTGTTGGACTGTCCAAAGTTGGAAAAGCAGTCGGCCGTGAAGTGACTAGCACACTCATGCACAGCTTTACTGAGTGTAGCTGGAACATTTCCTTGATAAATGAACTCTAGATACTTAGTCTTGTCTTCTTCCGAGATGGGAAGCTTGTGCATGGAACTATGTGGCTGTTTACAGCCAAAAACAAAGCAGTGATGGCAGGGGGGAGAGGAGTGGGCTGGGAGGGGGTTTGGGGGTGTCTGCTCCAGTGGACCAATCAGGTCAGACTTGCTCCTGATTGGTCAAAAAAGGGAATCGCTGACGTCGGCAAATCCCCAAAATCCCAACAGCTTCTTCTAGGTCAGGATTTTACATTCACAAGCACTACTAAGTACAGGTTTGGTCATTAAATATCACATATTGTGGTCTGGGAGGAAAACCAAAGACCCACAAATTTCACTAAAAGACTTAATAAAGCGATTTTTGGGTAATACGCAACCTTCAAATCTATCTACAGTTTCTTGTCTTGTAGTTGCTTTAAGTTTAGACAAAAAAATGTTTCAGTTTGTGTTGCCGTGTTAAATTGCAGGACTGCACATAATTTGCCCAGCAACAAGGGAGAGTGGATGATGCATGTGGAAACGTTTATAAACCTCTAGATCAAGAGGATTATCATGTCAAACAAAGACAGTTCACTGTACCAGTCGTAAAGCTCAGTCCAGGTTTCCTGCTCTGATCTGACTGTTGCTCTGCTTACATCACGTTTCAATGGGGCCTGGAACCAGAGCTGGGCTGTTTCGATTTTATTGAACCCAGTTCTGATCTGAAACAGTGATTTTTAGAGTACAGAAAAGTCATGATTACAAGCTTGCCTTTTTTCTAAGTTATAATCTGTCTCTGTAGGATAGATCGAGGAGGATTACTAACCTGAGTTATTCCTGAAGCAAAAGAAGAATAAAGCAAAACCACATTACATGTTCATGTCAGGAACTGGTAAGCAGGAAGAGTATCACGTATCAAACTGCCTGTAACCGATCCCAGTGTGAACAAGGTCTGCACCACTGAAATAATCATGGTCAAGAGCTAGGCGTTATCAGAGTTAGTCCCTTTGGTTAACTTTTAACATGAATGTTTAACAGCAGTTATCAACACCTTTAACTTTGACAAAACTCAGTTATGTTTTGTATCGTTACTTTCACATTACCTGGAGTCACAGCAGAAAAGCAGCAAAGGCAGCAGAAAGCATCACCGCTGAGGTCAGGAGGCGCCAACGTGTCAGTCCTGGGTGAGTTGGCTCAGTGAGCTGGCTAATGTTTGCCAAAATGCCACCAAGAGGAGCCGGTCCTCATCGAGCCAGCTGATCTGGATCTTGATTGACTGTGCCCCTTCTGGCCTGGTTTAGTTCAGTTTCATGTCTGAATTGATGAACAAGTGGAGCCAGTGAATCTATGAGAGCATGACAACAAGGAAGAGAGACTCCATCATATCTGTTGTTTGACTTTTTTTTAAAGAGGGGGTTATTGTTTTCTAAGTCTTTATACAGTCCCTCTGGTACCCCTGCAGTAGGTTTTGTGACTTGCAGCTAAAAAGAAAATCCCTTTTTTCTTCCACTGGTGTTTCTGACCATATGAATATGCAGCAGTAAGAAAATCTGCATACACAACACAGGCATGAAAGCTCAGACTGTGGTTTCTTTGCAAAAGATTTGCTTCTGATTGGGGACCTCGATTGAAATCGACCAAATTCTGGTTTAAAAGGATTGAATCTAGTGTGAACTCCACCTGCTGTTCCAAAATTAGTTACCGAAATAAAAATATATGCTCTCATTTAACTGTCAAGACATAAAATAACAGAAAGAGAGTGCGATAAGATTATTTTTCATTTGCAGCATAGCCTGGATGAGGCAGTGGATGCAGACTGGTCAAACATCTTGAATAGAGCTCATACTGTTTGTATGGTTGGTTGAGTCCACAGCACCAGCCCTGATGAATCCAGCTCCCTCTCGTCACGACTCCCTGATACTGCTGCTGCTCTCCTGTGATTCACATTCAGTCCATGGCTCTGAGTTTGCTGCAATTTAAAATAATTACACTCAGATTAATGTAAGAATATGCATCATGTAAGCACAATATCAGCTGAAAGAGAGAAATTAGATCTTCATTAGGAGGCTTCAAGGTTAAAGAGATGCACGGTTAATGAAGCAGTTTGCTGCAGTTTTTCTCCACGCTAACTTTTTGTCATCATTGTGGGGGTTGATGGGAACTCTGTGGCTCATCTTCTGTTATGAAACCTGCTAAAGTGACATGTCGGCTGCACCTTAATGAGTGCCGCAGAGTAAAGTTCACGACACATAGATTTATAAACTGTATTCGTCAGCAGGAACACTAAACTTTTTCTGACACTGAAAACAACAGTCTGAGCCGTCACTTATTGTCTCCATGGATTTTGTCTCACTTATGACACACACAGTGGCTGTTACTTTAACAACATTTAAGGCTGACATACTTTCTGAACATTTAAAGAGGAGGTATTCTGCTTTCCCAAATTTTGAACATGGACCTACAGTAACAATGCAGAATGTTCAGATTAAATGTGTGCTGATTTTTAAACCTCTTCATATTCATATAGAAATCCCTGAATCTGTCTGTGAACACATCGAAAATCTCTGTTGTAGAAACCTTAACGAGACTTGCTGAAGTGATGATATCATGTTTTAAGGGTGGGCCTCAAACACCAAGGTCAGCCCATATCTCTGCCAGCCAATCAAAATTACGGAGTTTAGGAGTGTTTCACGTTGAGTAAAAGCACACAGCGTGTTAATTGACAAAAATGACCTAGCATGTCACAGCAGTACAACTGCAATGATCCAGTACTTAAAACACAAACATGTTGGGCTCATCGATGACGAGCCGAGGAGCTCAACAGCAGTAAGCTACAAAATCCCACATACACCCCTTGTATATGTTGAGAAATGCATGGTATGTCTTTTAGGACTCATTTGGTCTCACTATTAAATCATCACCCCAGTTGAAAACCACTTGGAGTTCATTAATCCAATGTTAGCATTAGCATTAGCTGCTACAGATAGTGGTAGGGCAGAGAGGGTGAACTGTTTGACCTACAGGGAAAAAGATTGAGGACACATTTTTATTTATTTGCCTTTTTGGCCACTAAGTTCTTAATCTGATGACATAACAATATATTATCTGTCGTTTGTTTAACTTTTTAAATTAAGCATCTGGTCAGCTTAAAATTTGTTCAAATATGTTGTTTCTTTGTTTATATCTTTAAGCAAACAATAGTCATCAACTAAAATAAAAACTCATGTTTGGTTTTGCGAATTTTCCTGTTATGCATTTGATCCGTTTTTTTTTTTGTTTGTTTGTTTTTAATCGATTAATCATAAATTTAATCGTCAGAGTAATTGCTTACTTAAATAATTGGTAGTTGCAGCCCTACTGAAATAAGAATTTTCTAAAACATCAGTAAGAGAAAAATAGGGATTTCTGAGCCGTAAATAATATTCAAAGCTAAAAAAAAAAAAAGAAATCAACCAACTAGGGCTGCACAATAAATTGTTAAAAGATCAAGATCTTGATTCACACAAATATGTGATCTTATTCCTAAACACACATGATTCTTCAGCATTTATTTCACAGGTTTCATTGTTAACAGATGCCTCTGAAACACAGCACTGCTGCTGCCAGCTGCAGTTAACTGAGTAAAGACTGAAAGCTGCTTATGCTGCTTAATTGACCAGCTCAATAGATGGACAGAAAACTGATTTAGAATTTTTCACTTTAAGGTTTATTTAGAATCACTGAACACATAGATAAATATACATTACTCTCTCAAATGAGATTGAATAAATTCAACAGGTCATACATCCACTATTGCACTAAAACAACATACAAAATATAGCGCTGGCTTGATGCTAACATCTATGGTAAATTGCATTGATATGCTACCGTTCAGCATACAATAGTAAAACTTCGGCTTCAGAATAGAATTTCACTTTCATCACAGAAGCATGGCACAGTTACTCTTTGTAAACAACACTGAAACCTCTAAATGTCAGATTAGTTGTAGGCAAATGTTTTCTGGACAGGAGGATAAAAGAAAAGTTACGTGCAGGCTCATGGCTGACAGGATAACTACGTACAGCTCAGTGCTATAACCACTTTGAGACACTAGATGGCCTACTTCAGTCAATAAAATACGTCAAAACAACACATTGGCGTCACATGATGTGCGATTTTTACTTTTTTTTCATTTATTTATGTCTGGAGATCTCCAGACCCATTGGCTAATTTATTATATATTTAGATAAAAGCTAGGGTTGTCATTTTAACGCGTTAATTGGATTAATTAATTACACCGCAAATTAACGAGTCATAAAAATTAACGCAGATTAATCTGGATCCCAAACCCGCGAGGCGTTCAAAGACGCACTTATTTTCAAATGTCTAGCATTTACAAACCGTTTGTCCTACATGAAAAAAGTGGTATTCTCGTCAAATTTTCAAATTTCCGACGGTCCCTGAATGTATCACACCTAGCAACATGCTAGCAACTATGCTAAGAGAGAGCGCTGTTAAGGGGACTGCCGTCCACTTCTCGTTTATTCACACGTCCTTTTTGAAAATCTACAGAAAATCAACCGTTTGCTCTAGCTCAATTCTGTAAAAAACAGGTAATTTTACACTCTCTACTGCATCAAACAAGCCCTGAATGATCAAAAAATGTATTGTATTTAAATCTAAAGAATTCTTTGAAAATTTCCTTCCATCTTCTTGGTGTCATGTTTCAGCTTGGGGCTGCTCTGCACCAATGAGCAACAGTTTGTGTGTTCAGAGCATGTTAAACTGAAAATACTTCACTTTTCTTTGATCCAAGACCTGAAAAAAGTGTTTTGTACATAGTTCCTCACAGTTTTTAGCCTTTAGCCCTGGTTTTCCTGACCTCATAGAAGTATAGAAGTTCATATTGCAGTGAAAATTGAGTCCACATCGAGTGAAAATGTGACAGAAGCAAAAACTGTCCTAAAAATCAAATCAGCTTAACTTAGGTGCAGGACTGTGTAGATTTCGTAAAGATAGAACCATAAAACTTTTTTCATTTGTTCCTTATGCCTCAGGGTACCTAAAAATGTGTTGTATATATTCCCACCTTATTTTTAAATGTTTTCTAATGTAATTTTAATGCCCTGGAATTCAAATTCTTTATTTTGGGACCTTAAGCAGATATGAGATTAAATTGCGATTAATTAGATTAATTAATTACAAATCCTGTAATTAATTAGATTAATTTTTTTAATCGCCTGACAGCACTAATAAAAGCTTAATGTAATGTTGTTGACTGAAAACCTGTAAAGCCTACTTCTTGTACGCAGAATATGCACAAGAGGAATTTATGGAATCAATTAATAATCTGATTGATTAAGGCATCGATATAGGTAAAATCTTGTCAATACCAGAGAATGACCATTTCAGAGTTGATTTTTTGTTTTCTTAAAGTTTGCCATAAACACCTTGTGAAAAGAATCATGCTAGAGAATCGTGATCTCAGTTCTAAGTAAACAAAAAACATGATGCAAATTTTTTCCAGAATTGTGCAGCTCTGCCACCCACTCTTTAACATTATGTTTCAGTCTTTATTGCTGGTATCAGATGAAGGATGTATAAAGAATAAACCCTGGCTTCGTTATGGAACACCGACCCTCTTTAATGTATTATTCGTCTCCGTCTCAGAAACAGAAGCTTTTGTTGTCCTGGCAGTCTGGTTTAGAGACCTCTGTGGATAAGTGAGTGTGTGGTGCAGAAGAAAAACAGTGAGAGTGAAATTTACTGAACTTTAAAATCCAAACACGTTTGCAGCTTGATACAAAAACACAGTTTGGCTCTCTTTTGCTCATTTGGCTGAGGGATGCATTACTCACCTGTTCAAATGAAGGCTTGAAGTTGTGTTAAATTCAGGGTGTGAGGTGAAGTGTCGCCTCAGATAATTCAGTCATTGAGCTGAACTTGTGGGCTGTGTTTGTGGTGCTGGACTCTTGCAAAGATATTTTCATGTAAATAATCGACAAAGAATCTGTCTTACTTTGCATTCCTTGCAAATTATTGGACAAACAAGACGTCTGAGCTTCAGGCTCAGCAAAATGCAAGAACTTTTTATTGATGTGTTTGCATGAGTTATCAGACATCTGTGTCACAGTTTGTCAGAAAGTAGATTGTGTTTGGCAGCTATGTATAGATTTCAGGGATATTGTAGCTTTTTTTCTGTGGAGATGGTCTTAAACCCTGAAAACATCAAGATAAGGATACATAAAACTAGAAATACACAGTTTACAAACCACCCCCTGTATATTAAAATCTGAGTAAAGATGCAAAATCAGGTTTCTGTTGAAAGATACAAACACCACTTTACAGAGTTGGCCTCAGTCCCTGTCCCTGTTCCTGCGGCCCTGACCGGCTGGAGGTGGCCTTGTCTTTATTAATGGTTTTGGGCCTCCTGCCAGCAGCCTCGTCATACCTGAACAGGAACTGTGTGTGAGAGGGGGTAAGAATAGTTCCTCTAAGCGCTGCGCGAGCAGAGCACAGGGGTGAGATGTGAGGCTGCAATAATGAGAGGCTGTTAGATCTGATTGTCCTTTAGCTCTGAGTGTTTGCCTGTGGAGGCGCCGTGAAGCAAAATGAGCTTTAGATCTTTGGTAAAAATTACTCTGTGAAATTTATGTCTCATCATGACTTCAGACCAAAGATAAAAGCTTCGTCTTCATCCATGATTACAGATGATATTCCCTCGTCTCAGTTTACTCTGGATCTGTGTTGTCTTGGTTTTGATGCTACCCCATTTTCTGATTTCATTTTTAATCACTAAAATGTGTTTGGCTGGAACAGAAAGCAGCGGGACTTTTGGATCTTCAGCAAATACCCCCTGGCATCAAACATGCTTTATAGAGCGAATCAAGAAAGTATATACAGTGCTCTACTTTCCCACATTTTGATATGGAACAGCCAGATTCTAAAATGCCAAAAGACACATGAACACATTTTCTCTGATCGAGCAGCAGCTCTGAGTACTTCTGGTTGAAGTCCTGAACTTTCACAAAGGTGCTTTTGTCCCCTCTGTCTGTGTTTTCTCTGCCTGCTCTTTGATGCTGTTGAAAACTTCAGATACTCAACTGTGTTCCTGACTTCTCTGTCCCCAAAAAGTCTCTTCTTCAGCCGATGTCTGTTGTTGTGATTCTTGTTTACAACTTTATTTCTCTGTTTTTGTTCATTTTAGCTGGTGCTTTAAACTTTTAGAAGCTTGGAGCACTGAGGTTTATTTAAGCCCTGTGCACGTTCAGGCTCTTTCCAAAGACAAACTTGACTTCTCTGGTAATTGCTTGTCATTCTTTTTCAATCATTAAGTTATTCTTGAAATGGTTCAAGGACTTAAGTGCTCACTTGTTCAAAAGATTAAATCAGGTGAAGAATAAACTTGAAATGGAAACTAACTTATTCCTCAGATAACTTTTGCATATTTTTTCAAAGTAACACAAGAAAAAGAGAATTTGATTCTGTTGCAAGTGGAGGGAAATGTTTGCTCTGAGATTGCCCCACAGCAGAAAAATGTGTTATTAATCAGCAAATCAAAATTCATTTATTTAAAAAACTTGAAAAGCATACAGGAATAGGTTTCAGAATTGTAAAAAGAAAATGAGCAGTAATCGCTGCGTTTGAGGTGTGTTGTCTGAGGCTGTTTTCCAAATCGCCCACTACACTAGCAGTGCCAACTGATTGTGGCGAATTTCAGAATGTAGTAGTCAGTAGGCCTACACGAAAACTTGTAAAATCTGCAGTTTGCCAAAACCCCCGGATGTCCTACACTGAAAAAAATGTTTTGTTGAATTAACTCAATTTTATTAATTTTAGCAGTTGCACGCAATATCTTTATCTAGATCTAGATCATTTATTTAATCTTAATGTACATGTTATCTTTAAGTTATTTCAAATTAATAACATTCATTGTTGTAACTCAAATACACATAGTAGATTTTACTCAAATTTCTTAAGAGATCACAACTAAACCCATGTTCATCAAACTAAATTGTATTGAGTTATTGAATTGACTCATTTCAAACTGTGAGTGAGGAGGGAGTGCAGTGGATATTAGACTCAGCTGTACATTAAGATGTTAACCGGCCAAGGGCACTGGTTTTCTGTGCTCCACATGGCATGGACCGTGTACCTTAAAGCATGTTTAATATTTTATATGTTAATAAATGAGATGTGTTGATGGGCTAAAATTATGATCAGAAATGACAAACTGGATTTGTTTTCAGTTATATTCAAATTACCTTTACTGAGAGAGTATTTTAATTGGAGCCCTCACTGTAGTGGGGCACAGACAGCCGTGCAGCCAGGACAAGCAGCCTATGCCGTGGAGCACAGCCAGGTAGCCAATGCTGTAGAGCACAGACAGCCAGACAGCTAGCCAGCGCAGTGGAGCACAGACAGGCAGCTGGTCCATGCCATGGAGCACAGACACACTGTCCCCGTGTGGTAGCTTAATGTGCATCAGGGTCTCATATCCACAGTGTTCCCTCCTCACCCATGGTTTTCCTTTTGGGTTTTGCAGATTATTAAGTTGAAACAACTTTAAATTTTATGTTGGATTAATGCAAAATATTGATTTGAGAAAAATTAAAATGTTTAATTTATTTGACTAATTAAGTTGTGTTAATTGAACTTGTTAATTTCATTTCAAAGAACTTAATTTAGGTGTTACCGATTGAAGCAATTCATTTAAGTTGGTCCAACTACTTCTTTTTATTACTTCACAGAAAAAAATGTTTTGTTGAATTTACCCAATTCTATTAATTTTAGCAGTTGCACTCAATATTATTTAATTTTAACGTACATGTTATCTTTAAGTTATTTCAAATTAATAATATTCGTTGTTGTGACTCAAATACACATAGTAGATTTTACTCAAATTTCTTAAGAGATCATAACTAAACCCATGTTAAATAATTTAACTTCGTCCAACTACTTCTTTTATTAGTTGTAGCAACACAGAATTTCATGTTGATATGATCCACAAAAATACATTGGAAACCTTAACTTAAATATTGAGTTGGATTGATTAAAAAAATTACATCACTTCAACTGATCCCTTTTTACAGTGCAGGTTATCCTCTGGCTCTGCTCTCTGATGAATAGGGCCTATTGCACATTACTGCCACCTCCTGCTCTGGAGAGGTGTTGCAGATGGGATTCCTACCTAAACCAGTTAGGTTGAGTTAACATAAAGTGATCTAGTTGTTTTAACAATTTTGACATCATGCTGAAACAACATGATTTAATCATGTTTAACCACTGAACATGAAATAATCTAGTAGAAGCTACATGTTTTATTTATGCTGATTGAACAAACACCAATGTTCCTTTTTTGAGTGTGATCCAGGAAAATGTCTCAGTACGCAACAGACCAGTTAATCTGGCAGGAATGCAAACAAATAATTGATTATTGATTAATTGTCGATAAGAAATAACTCGATTAAATAAATTAGTTGCAATTAATCACGTTTTTTATCCGTAAATCAGGTCTATGCCTCGATATTTTTTTATGTGACAGGCTTAATAACCATATCCATCTAATTCAAATGAAGTGATGCCATTTGTACATTATCACGTTCCACCCCCACTGTGTTCACAGACACACAAACACATGCGCACATTTACACACAGACCAGTAAAGATGCAACACTCGCTCTCCTTAGTTTGAAAGTTTGTTTTGCTTCTAACAGACAGTGCACTTATTTTTTTTCATGTTTCAAGTAGCCATAAAGAAGCCTTGTCATTGCATTGTTCCATCTGTGAATTTGTTGTTCCCTGCTCTTAAGAATAACATTTTATTAGGGAATATGATTTACATTTTCTCTCATAAGAAAGATAGCATTTTGGTAGAAAGGAACCTGTTGATCAGAGGAAAATTCAGCTTCTCAGAAAATTTTCCTCTTATTAATTAATTAATTGATCATTGATCAATAAGATGAAACAATTATCAATTAATGAATTACTCAATAATTTGCATCCCTACTGTCTGGTATAATGTTTCACACAATGCACGGTGCTAACACTGTGTGTCTATGCAAGTGGTAGGCTTAGGTGAATTATCACCATCTACTGGAATGAGTCAGCATTATAACTACAACACAACAACTCTAAAGTGAGTGAGGTGGAGGTGTTTACTTCTACAAATTCATTAGCCCATATAAACCACTTATTCACTTTTTTAAACAATACATGGATTTTATAGAAGTGGTTTCTCCATCAGCTGTTAAAAGTAAAACTCCCTTCAAGATTTATATTTAGTAAATGATATTACTTAAGGTCTAAGATTAAACACTCTTCCTCTCGTGCTGCTCTTTAAGCACCTGAAAGCGAGTGAAAGTCAAGCCAAGCTTCACTCTCATAAAAAAAAAAGCTTCATCTGTTTGGTGTTTCGTTTCACTTTGATTGTGTTTTACTTCCTTTGTGCTACCTCTACTGTCGTAGCTGCTTTGTTTAGCTGTCACTTATGATCATCTACATGTAGTTGCTTGCGCACTGAGCACTTTGTGATTGGCTGATGTAACCACGCTTACCTTTGCCCAGAAACGTCCCGGTACAACCAAAACATCAACATACAGGCAGAGGAGGGAGTTGAGGCAGACACAGACACACATACGTTTCGAGACCCAGACGACTGAGCAGGAATTTTTCCTGTAAAAATTAATATTTTATTTTTTTAGTAAATTCCTGCAGACTCTACCTTTAAAGACATCTGGGCTTTGCTTTCCAGAAACAAGTTAACGATAACAAAGGAAATAGTTCTGGTATAAACTGGTAGATACTTAAATGGATCTGAGACCATGTTTGACTCGTTCTTCCTCTTCAGAGTCATGTGGTTTTCATACAGTGCACAGACACCAGCTTGATTTAAAAACACAGGATACTCATCCTTTAACAGAAGATAGATGATCAGTGAAGTAACCATCCTTTTGTGTGTCCTCATCCCATTTTTCATGCTCTGCCAAGAAGTGACTTAAGGCTGGCATCTGTCACCAGCTGAGTATCACCCAGCGCTGATCCTCAGCCATCTATCAGTGGGTCAGCTCTAAATGAGGATAAAGGATCTAAAATTGGCTGCCACAGGAGAAGTAGTACCATCAGAGCTTGCTGTATCAAACAGAAAGCTAGAGGAGGCACCCTGACTGGGAAAGGAAACCATCTGCTCACTGCTTCAGCTCCAAAGAAAAAGAATTCAGCTTCTCCTCAGCTTTAGGAAAGAAATACTGATGAGTCAGGCAGCTTACCACAACGTGCGACAGGCGCTGAATATCCGGCAGCATTTAAAACCTCACATTTTAAACCTCATCGGAGAATCAGTGGAGCTGAATGTCTTCTTTGACTCTCTGAATACCTGTGATGGGTGACTCCTGCTGGGGAAGTGACAGCTGGTGATATTACAGTCGGTGAAAAGATAGAAATCCAATTACTGCGTGGTGTGTTTTAAAATGAGCTTCAAGAGGCTGCAGATGATTCAGCGCTTATCATGGTGTGTTTTAAAATTTGCATATGGAAACTGGAGGACGAGCTTGAGATAAGGCAGACACTGAAGCTTTTCTGTCGTTTAGATGAAGGTTTGAAGTCCATCTCAGGAAACACCGTACAGCTGCTCTTTGCATTTTTGCAGATCAGTGTGTCAGCTTTATGATCCCACCATTAACGTGTTGTTGTGAGCAGACTCGCTAACAACACAAATAGAGCTTTAAAGTTATATGTTTACAAAATAACACTCACAGAGAGATTGTTTTCTACTTTCCTCATCCCTCTGAGCTGGTGGTTACCCATGATGAGGGTATTAGCATTTGCATGTTGAACTAATACCTGCCTCTGAAAACTCAAATCAAATTTGCTCAAGAATGCCAAGGAGAATCTGTCATGATTGTGATCCAATGAGTTTGTCATCGCACTGTAGAGCACTGCTGTTTGACCCTCAACTGTCCCTGGTGAAGGACTAAAACGGTTACGATCACAGTTCTCGCGTCTTTCAGCCAACATTTTGTAAACTGCTGTTGTAGACTCAGAAAATTTAAATTAATGTGTTTAGTTATTATAATCCTGATATCACCACCTTAGCTTTGTTTGGGAAGACTTTCTCTCCTGCCACCTCTGAAACAGTCTATCCACCAGCTGGATCAAGAATTGGTTATACTTTTGTGAGCTTTTGTTCAAGCAGTGGATATAATTGACCTTTGGCTAAGTCCCGCCCTCAAACACAATGAGCCAATCACAGTGGGTATAGCCAGTCCCATACATCTGGATATTCTCTGCCCTGACTCCAATTGAATTGCAGTAAGTCAGTGTTCATTTAAGTCATGGGATACATGCAACTCCCATACAAGGTATCGTGAGAGGCTGGGTGATTAAAGGTGGAGTCTGCAGGATTTTCCTAAAAAAAAAAAAAAATAGAATGTCAACTTTTACAGGAATAATCCTGCTAGATTGTCTCCTACAGGTAGGGATGGGTACTGATTCAGGTACTTTTGTAGGTACCAACCAAATTTTGTCTGGGTACTGATTCATGTAAAATCAAAAGGTACCATGTTTAGGTACCTAAATGCATCCTTGTGACTGTGAGGGAGTGGAAGAGTAGGAGATTTTTAATGCTGGACATGAACACAGCATTGCGAGGTTATATACTGAAGAATAAATATATTAAATTGAAAAATATAAATATTTTATTATTAAACAAATTGATATTTTTTACCACATAAACACACAAAAGTGCTGAAAATTGGTACTGTTGAGTACTGGTACTGATTGCCAGGTACCAGGCATCGGTACCATATCGTTTCAAATGTGAAAGGTACCCATCCCTACCTACAGGCCTCTGTACATGTGTGACTGCCTCAACCCCCTCCTCTGCCTGAATGTTGATGTTTTGGTTGTATTGGGGCATTTCTGGGCAGAGAGTAAGCATGGTTACATCAGCCAATCACAGGGCACTCAATGACTATGTGACTTTACATGTTCATAAAAGCAAGTGGAAGAAGCTATTCATGGCAGCTATGATGGTGGACGTAGCACAGAGGAAGAAAAACAGGACCGAATTGAACTGAAATGTCAAACAGATAAAGCTTTTTCCTAAACGAGGGTGAAGCTTGGCTCAACTTTACTCACTTTGGAGAACTTATAGAGCAGCATGGGGCGAAGAGCGGCGTGAGTTGGTTTTCTACTAGCCAGGTATGTGTCAAATACCTGTGAATACCTTGCGCTGTCACGTCAAGTCAAGTGCACGACTCTCAAGTCACTCCCACATAGAAATCCAATACTACATGTGGTTGCTGGGCAACAGTGGAGATGTTATGGATAACTTCTGTATTCCCTCTAGATGTGTCTGAGCTATGCGTAGCCCCGTTTCCTCCAAGCAGTTCAGTTCATCCGTGTATGGTTCACATGTTTTGGCATTTCCGCTGACTTACCCCAGACAGGTTCCCACATAACCAAGTCAAGCCGTCCCACTTTTTTTGAGACCCAACCCCAAAACCGATCCAACCCCAGAAGGTGGAGCTACTGCAGTCTATTCATTGGTTGAAGCGGCCGCTGTATTTCTCCTGGCAGCACACAGTCTTTTCTAAAACAAACATGATTGTGCCTTTAACAAAGAGCCACATGCCAATCACAAAGAAGAGGAATTGCTGGATGTCCTCCAACGCTGCTCTTTGTTTACTGTGTCGCATTTTTCCTCTGTGTTCTGATGTCATGCTACTATAGCATCACGCTACCACAAGTGATGCAGCTACTGGCTTACAGCTTACACGCTGCCTACCACAAGGGGGCACTGTTGGCTGTGGAAACGCAAACAGGACCATGCTTCACCAATCCAACCCATACCAAACCTGATACTGATCCAAACCGGACTGCTTGGTGGAAACTGGGCTCATGTCTCAACATGGACATCTTAGACACATCCAGAGGGAGCTGAGAGGAGAACTGCTGCTGTCAAAAAAAGTCAGTTGAGATGGTTCGTGCATCTGATCAGGATCCTCCTTGGCTTCTCTTTTAGGAGGTTTTCTGGGCATGTCCAACTTGGAAGAGACTCAGGTTAGACCAAGAGCTTCCAGGATGGGCCTAGTAACAGCACTGACTCCTCCTGGAAATGTTGCTGCGGGAGAAATGTCTGTTTACTTTCTCTGCCTTCTGCCTTCCACAAGCTGGCCCAGATAAGCCACAGAAAAAGGATGGATGGATGGATGGATGGATGGATGGATGGATGGATGGATGGATGGATGGATGGATGGATGGATGGATGGATGGAAAGTCTCAGTTTTGGATGAAGCTGCTTTTGTGGGAACAGAGTCAGGACAACAACACGTACCTGTTGAAATATTTAAATCCAGCTCTGTAGCTCCAGTCTGTCAGAACAGAGGAGCTCATCAGGTGAAATCTCTGATCTCAGGGAACAAACAGCAGCTGTACACTGACTCTGCAACAGAACACAGAGCATCGCTCCTCGTGTTGGCTGCAGGCGATACACACAGGAACAAATAAACCACACAGAGCACTAAAACCCCTCATGACTGTTATCCAACACAGAGCTTATTTGTTGCCCATAGCAACATCAAGATGTTCAGCCTGAGCCACATATGCTCAGTGAAGAGCTCTCAGAGTCCGTATCAGACCACCAGCAGACAGACTGTGATATGCAAACACTGTGGGATGGATGCTCCTTCAGTGGCAGCGTGGTGAAGTAATCTGCTCGTTTATCTTCTCAGTGGAGACGTTTAAATGGTGGAGAAATCATCTTTCACTGAAGTGTTTAACCTAAAGAGAGAAGAGAGGCTGTGTTCATAAATCTCAGACCCTCTTACTCAGAAAAACTTTTTATTTTGAGCTGTGGTTAGGGCTGGGAGATTAATTGGAAAATAATCCAAACTGACAATTAGAGCGAGATAATCGTGAATTTACAGAAATCAAGGTAGAAGGTTCAACTAATTGTGATTTTGATCAACCAGCCCCAGCTGTGGTGTCTGTTAGCTGTTCACGTTTTCACAGCTGGTTGATTTCATCATATGAAACTACAACAGACCTCAAGAAGCACAGTAGTTGGAGGCAGGTGTTTTGGGGAGAGATGTTGGGACTTTATCTTTACAGCTGCAACAATTAGTCTGCATAGTAAATTACAACAGCTATACATTCATTGATTTAGCATTTTAAGATCCACATGTTGTGTTATCATTTTTATTGTTGTTGTCATATCGTGAAATAAACATGCCGGACAGGAAATGCTGATCGGTACCTTCAGTTCACTGCATTAGGTGTTGTGTTATTGGAAAAAAGATCGGAAAAATACCTTCACGTCTCTGCATCTCCAGTTTAGACAGCCTGACAGCTCCTGGGTTTTAGTGCCTGATGATTTGATTGAGAGCAATAATACATAAATCATAAATGACTTTTTAAAAATGAGGACATTCATCCGATGGAGCTCACAATGCACCAGCGTAACAACTGCACTTGCTTGTTACCTGCTCACATGGTACAGGGCTGGCCAATCAGAGGCGAGAACCTAGCTCAGTGTTAACATACTGAAAACTTGAAAAGCACATTCAACAGATGTAAGTGTTAGACAATCTCTATGTCATTTGCCAAGTCATCTTTTTAATTATTTGAATTTAAAGGAAGAGAAATGACGTCAACATTAGGGGTGGGGAAAAATTGATTATTAATTAATTGCGATTTTGTTATGATTGAGTATTAATCAATTATTAAATTTTCAAAAATCAACTTTTGTTTGCAATATTCTATTTTGTAAAAATGTTGTCCTGCGGTCAATGGAAGTTTAATATCAAGGGTGCATTCCCAATTCGTCAGTGGTCATGTAGCGTGGCGTGTAAAAAAAAATGGCAGTAACTAGTCAACAACCAACTTACCCAGTTTCATCTGGGCTAAAAGTGAGTTTGTGATTCATTTTGTTTTTCATGGCAGGAGCTTTAAACATGTAGACAGAACGCACGCCGTCTGTCAACTTTGCCACTCAAAACTGAAATACTACGACAATACTAGTGACTTGAGGGCTCACATTTCCTGCTTCCTCCCGGAGGAGGCAGTGTGAATTAAAAATGACCACCTGAGGCCTGTCATTCCACAGAATTAACATACTTCTCACCAGTATCGTGCGGTGAGGTCCATGACAAGGGAGGCAGGCAGCCCGCTAACGTTGAAATTTCTATATGTGTGTGTTATATATACGGTGCACTGCTCATATTTGCTAACACAAACTGTTATTGGCCAGCCCTGCTCCTTTAACGTGGTGACAGTTTGTGCTGTGTGTGTGTGTGTGTGTGCGCGTGTGTGACAGCAGAAGGAGAGACGATCTGAGTGCAAGCATGGTGTGTGTGGGGCGGGAGTACATTATTTTGGTCTTTGTTTCCTCAATACATGTGCAGTTGTGCACAAGGTGCACCTTTTTTCCTCCTCTTTAGTCTTTTCTTTCACATTGGCCGGGACTCCTAGACACCGGTTACCAGCAACGAGCCAAGTAAATAAACGTTAATCAGCTTTCCCAACTACGGTTCGGAGAAAGACGAAAGACTGAAGTCCCGGAGTTTACAAGACGAAATGCCAATTAAAACCCGAAACATACGTTCACCTGCATTTCTACAGGATTTACATCACAGGAGAAAGAGCAAAATACGAACAAAAATAACCTGTATCTCAACAACACAAGAACACAGGCCAGACACCTCCGGTATACTCTATGAAACGTCTTCACTAACAAACTATCGCGAGACCGCAAAGAGGGTGCGGTATTACAACCTGCGGAGGCAGAGAAGCGCTGTGCCTCATCGATGCCCACGTTAATCAGTGTGAGACCTTAGTACGCATGCCTGAAGCTGCAAAACGTTGTGATTTCAATTTACAATCTCTCTAGTACAAGCATGAAGCCAACGCGAAACGCTGTCCGTCCCCTCTGTTAGCCTCCCTCATATTGACAAATCAGCAATTTCCTTTTTTTATTTTTTTGATTATGACAAATTGTATACGAACAACTGAAAAAAGAAATATTTTTATAAAAAAATATATATATATATTTTTTTTTTCTTGTTAGCCTAGGGGAGGCACTGCCTCCCCTGCCTCCCCTGACCGCACACCACTGCTTCTCACAAAATGGCAAAACTTCCATCAGGCTCAGAGGAACCAAGTAAATCGCATCTTCTTCAGTATCTTGTTTCATTGCCAAAGATATGAGGCCATACCGTATGGTAGAAAACCATGGCTTTTGTAGATGATTGGTTACATGGTTTTCAGTATGGAGCCAAAGTGTGTGATACCATCCCAGAGCTTTTTCACACACAAGCCAGTCCCAAGTATTTATGAGGAAACAAAGTTTTTAGTGCTAGAGTCTCTCAAGTCTTCTCCAAGGGCAGCAATATGTGACTCTGACAGCTTAGTATGTCAACAGTGAGAGAAAGCTAACGTGTGCTTCAGACAAGAGCTATGGATGATAGCCACACAAGTTTCTCAAATCTGTGGTGAATGAGTGGGGGATAGAGACACACGACCTGGTTCTTGTCACTGACAAGGCTTCAAATATGAACCTGGCTGCAGAGCTTTGCAACTTTCTACATGTCCGGTGTTACGCTCACACCCTTAACGTTGCCTGCCAACGAGCGCCGAAGCTGCCCACTGTAGCCTGACTGATGCATCGAGTCAGACGGATCGCCGCCTCTTTTGTAAACAGTCATCTTAACCTGTGTGATAAAATTGTAGATTTTAATCCAGTATAAAATTGTCATGAAAAATGTTTGAGGCCTTTTTTTGAGGAAGTTAACAACATATGAGAAAGCTGGGCAGCTTGATCCAGACATCCCCAGCAGTGTTTTTCCAGATCCTTCTGTGGGGTTCAAAGTTTTCTCGAGGCCATATGGGATACAAATCCACCACCCCACTCTGAGTTCAACAGGGGTCTGCTTCCACTTTGACATGTGGCCAGAAAAGCACCAAAAGGAGGCACCTCACAGTCTGATCAGATGGGTTAAAACAGCCCCGATGCATGCTGGGTTACCAGGCTCGAGACAGCAAACAAAATCACATCACCTGCAAAATTCATGACTTTTACCCTCACAGCTGAACCGACACGTTCTGCCCAGACTGATCCTCTTTACTTTAACCACTAAAGTCTGAGATCTTTAAATAGATCCTACATTCTGTTTAAAGAAAATACTTATGGATGTTTGCAGCAGTGTGAGCATGTCGCGGCTGTGGCAGTGATGGATGGAGGACTCAGCAACTGAAAGTAGGTTATAAATTCAGGTGGTGTTTCCAGGTCTGTGTGGAGTCTCTCTGGGCTGCTGAAGCCCACAAATTACAGGCTGAGTCTTGGCAACAGGATGATAAATACAGCTCTCAGTTTGTCATACACATGTTCAGGCCAGAAAAGGAAGTGACAGAGTCTGTGGGGCTTTTATAAATACTCCTCTAACCCAAAACCTGCAGCTGAAATATTCTGTCAGAAAAACATCCTCAGAATCGACCCGATGAAATCACCGTCACAGCAGCAGCAGCTATCTCCTCCTCCCGTCCTCTTTAACCTTTTCAACACAATAAAAAGCAGATGGTTCATCAAATTCAATTTTATTTGGCAACAGACAATATAACAAGCTGAGAGGTTGTCAGTGGGGTTTTAGTTGAGTCACCAAACCTTCAATTCAAGTCCAGTAGAGGAGCAGCTATTATTGACATATTTTGATACAGTTTGATAGTTTCACAAGGAGACGTGTATAAAGTAGCAGGTCAGGTAGGAGGACTTCACTCAGGGTAAGGTGAGCGGCTTTTTACCAGGAGATGTTAAAGGCGGACGTTATAATCTACTCTACCTGCGGCCAGTTTGCTTTTGAGGTTTGTTTTAGCACATTGACAGGGTTTAATCACCGCTATAAATAGATTTTAACTATATCCTGTTGGTGTGTCTGGAGATTTAAATGGGCACTGCGCATCTGTTGATGAGGGGACACATTAATCAGTTCTGCTGCTGCAGGAAAACTTCAGGTGTCCAATAAACTCGAAAAAACAGCCCCAGCCCAACCTCTATCAATCAGGGCCTGTATTCACAAAGCTTCTTAAGCCCCGTTTCCACCAAGCAGTTCAGTTCGGTTCTTCCCAACACACATTTTGTGGAGTTTCCACTGGCTAAATTATCAGGACAAATTTTTGGGACCCTTCTGTTGAGGTGCCAGACATACTGATCTCACCCCAAAAGGTGGAGCTAGAAACACTGTAGACCATTTATTGGTCAAAAGAATTTTCACCTACCGTGCTTCAGCAGTGTCTGTGTGTCTCCCAAGCGGCAACCTCCGGTCTAAGAATATGAGACAATGCTGGAGTGCTAAAATCTGCTGTTTCTCCAGTGTCCGCTTGAGGCTGGCTCTGGAAGTACTGGAACACACCAAGCCACAAAAAGCTGTTTTCAAAGCAGAAATTCACCTATTTACAGTAGAGGTCGACCGATATGGGGATGCGGATGCCGAAGCTTTCCAAATTTGGGCAGCCGATGCCGATATACATAGCCGATTTTTCCAATTTGATATTCAGGCCGATTGTTAAATAAATATATATTTATCACATTTTTGTGAAACGCAGCAATTTCTGAGCAACTAAAAGAAATCTATTACAACAAGTCGTGTCCAGTCCTCTGAACATTTATTCAGCTTTCAAAACAATGAAATATTTTGCCTGAGTAAACACACAATGTAACAAGCAGTAGTAAACATTCACACTCTTCTTAAAATGTCAAAAAAAGAAATTTAAACTTATTAATGTAATTTGAACAAAAGTATGTAATGTATCCAAGTGGTTCCACAAGTTTGAGGTGCTCATCTTTTTTGTGACTGATCAAAAATTGCGTCATTTTATACAACGGATCAAAAATCGTCTTTTTAAAAGAAAATACGGCCGATGGCTGATAGAGACAAATGTCCAAATATCGGCCCGATACATCGGCCAGCCGATATATCGGTCTACCTCTAATTTACAGCCTGGTTCAAAAAACGTCTCCTGTCTGAGTTGCTAATTTTACTATTGGTACACACTGTATGTGGGGTGAATTTTTTCCTAACTCTGCCGTTATTAAGGTTATAAAGATCACGAGCTCACCCAATCAGAGGCAGAGCTCAGCGTCACATGACCAACAGGTGCCGTATAGTTGTACTCAAAGCCCTTGCTACTACCAATATGGCTGCGATAGCGGATGTACAGTACTTCATATTCCGTTTCAGAAACAGACGGGTGATGTCGTGGAGATTACATCTATGTTTCATACAGTCTATGATTTCTCCCCCTGGCACACACCTTTTCTGAAACAAAGCTTGATTGTTCTTTGTAACTAAGAGCCACATTACATTCACAAAGACGACAAATTGCTAAATGTCTTCCATTGTTGCTCTTTGTTTACTGTGTTGTGTTTTTCTTCTTCATTGAGTTTTTTAGTGGGGTACACTGTGCAGATACAGGACGGGGGGGGGTGTTTCTCGCTACACAGCACAGCGGCAGTGGGGGGGGGGGGGGGGGGGGGGGGGGTAGTCTGAGTCTCCGTACAGTCTATGCTCGCTACACAGTACAGTGCGCATGCACTGGGACTGGGTCACACAACCGTTAGCACGGCCATGGCAGGCAGCCAGACACACAATGCATGGCGCACAGAGAGAAAAAATATATGCATCTTGCCTTTACCTCTGAGGCCGGGACAAACAACGTCCCGTATGGGACGCGCCTCTTTTGGCTCAAATACGGGACGTCCCGGCTAATACGGGACGTCCCGGCTAATACGGGACGTCCCGGCTAATACGGGACGTCCCGGCTAATACGGGACGTCCCGGCTAATACGGGACGGTTGGCAACCCTAGTGGCCATCAGCATCTGGCTTACACGGCACCTATCAAGAGGGGGCACGGTTGGCTTTGGAAACACAAACAGGATCAGGCAGTAATGATCTAACCCGTACCAAGCTGTACTGATCTGTACCGGACCACTAGGTGGAAACAGGGCTTAAGTCCTGGACTTGAGTTCTACCACACCAGCTGAGCGTAGATTTTTTTTGTGTGTTTATAAGTTAAAACTCAAATGAACACCTGTGGCTGTCGGTGATGTCATCAGCCTTGTTGTCTGCTTTTTGTGCTCACAGATTCCAATGATGACCGGCGCCTTCATGGACTCGTCTCACCACGATGACTACAGCACCGACCACTCTTTGTTCAACTCCTCTGCCAGCGTCCACGCCGCCTCCATCGCTGCTCACAGCCAGCCCGAAGAACCCCAGCCCCTGTCCAGGGACGCCATCTGGCTCTGGATCGCCATCACCGCCACCATCGGGAACATTGTGGTTGTGGGCGTCGTGTACGCCTTCACTTTCTGAATGTAGCGGCACTGGGCTGAGTGTTGGGAGGAGCGTGGGATGTAATTTGTGAACAGCAATGGGCTGTTGGAGTACAGTCTCTGCCGGGAGATGACTCATCAAATGGAGTTTCCTCACATCAGTGAAATTACCCCGCAGTCATCAGAGCACTTGAGTGATAATGAACCTCTGCCGGAGAAGAGTGGGGAGTGGAAAAACTTTAGACTGCATCTTTCTCAAAGGAGATAGATCCTCTGTGCAGACATGATGTACAAATATCTCAATTTCTCTTTGTGTTGGTGTTTTGAAGCTTTGTTTCTCCTGGAGTGGCCTACATGTACTTTGTGAAGATGTTAGAGCATTTTGCTGCTTGAAGAGACAGGGTTTTGTCAGTGTGTGTGTGTGTGTGTGTGTGTGTGTGTGTGTGTGTGTGTGTGTGTGCTTTTCTAATTTCGCGCTAGTGGACCTGTTGTTGCGGCACCAACAGGGGACGTCCTCTATGTGACGTGCTTTTATTAAATCTGCTTTATTCTTGTATTTAAACCAGATAGATATGGACCAGTCCTGCTTTGTTGATGTACTATGAAGGTCCTCTGTTGGCACTATATGAATATGTGTGTGTGTGTGTGTGTGTGTGTGTGTGTGTGTGTGTGTGTGTGTGTGTGTGTGTGTGTGTGGGTTTGAATTCTGTTTGTGTGTTTGACAGTACACAGCTGTAAACTAGAGTAGATGCTGTTTTTATTTATAAATTTATGAAAAGTATTCCTTCTAAAACAGCAAATGCAAACATTTCAATCTCTATTAAACATTCCTTAGAATCCTCACATGTTTCTTGTTTTTTTTAACTGTGATCTAGATGGAGGCAGATTTAGGATTGATGAAGATTTGGGGCTAAGCTCAAAGAAGTGATGGAATTTTTTAACATGTGCAAAAAAATTGATGCTTTTTATAAAAATGTTTCGGCATCTCAGCTTTACAATTCTGACCATCTTACAGCAGACAACAAGCTTGTATTACACTTATAAATTAATATGCTCTAATGAAGCAAAAATAATACTAGTAATCAGCAACATCAACGATATCACTCACAGTTAGCTTCTGACTGAAGCCACCTCAGATCACTGGTACACCTCACATTCTCTAAAAGCAGAAAATATGAAACAAGAGAGCTACCAAGTTTGGATCATAGACTGTAAATTAAATGGACGCCCGCTTACTCGGCTCAAAGTGAGGTCTCCACAAAAACTGCTCCCCCTGGTGTCTGGCTGCAGTATAGGTTTCAAAATCCAGCTTTCCAGACATTCCAGATGGGCTGTGGTCAAACTTAAAAAAAAAAATACTCCTCGTGGAAACGTTTCTCACGCCCGATTGTTGTGGTGATTTGAAGATATCATTTGGCTGTCTTGTATTCAAGTCCTCTTTTTTTCTGAAAAGTTTCATTTTCATTAGTTATACAAGGTTAAAAACAAGGTTTTAAGTCACGTTTAACGATGATTGACAGCTGCTGTTCTGGTGTATTTTTTTCGGGGATTGTAAAATATGTCGGGAGGTAGAGTCAGGAAGTGATTAAACTCTCGAAAGAAAAATATTATTATTATTTTTGTCACCTGGCTTCACTGAGATTCTCCCAGAATCCCTCATTGTCTCTACTGCACAGACTCTGGCTGCAATTGCTGCCTATGGCTGCGCCTGTGGTGGGGGAATTTTGGCCTCAAAACTGTACAATGATAAATGGCGGAGCCACGTTGTCCACTCTATATACAGTCTATGGTTTGACTCTATGATCAATAGATATTTATTATATATTAATTAATGTATATATTAATAAAATACTGATTGTAAGCTAACATTGAACCAACCAGCAGAGTAAAGTCAAATGCCTCAAAAACACCAGATGTGTCTGCAGTGCGACTCCGTTGCACTCAACAAGCTGCCTGACTGACAGACAGCTGGAGTCACAGACCGAGAAGTTCCTGCTCTTCACACTCCATTGATAAGTCTCTCTTTATTCATGTTGGGCTGTAAAACCTCAAACCTGTTGACTCCTGGTCTGGCTCCGCTCATCATGTCCATTTGTTGTTGTAGTCAAGATAAATATGAACTGATTTTGACACGGTCTTTTTTATTTTGAATGTCACTGGATGCCAACAAATTGATTTAAATGACCGACTAGAAATGCATTATGTGTATATTAGCAGTAACACTTTTCAGATAAGATTCACAAACCTGAGTCAAAACCCATTTCATCACAGGTGGTGTTGTCATTCCACTGTGGTACTTATGTTGGATGAATTTCCCAAGATCCATGTTCATGTCAGTCTTAGGCTGTATTCACACCTGGATTGTTTGGGGCAGTTGTTCTGAAACAGTGGGCAGCCCCCCGAAAGTCCGGTTCGTTTGGGCACAGGAACACAGCAATCGCAGCAATCTGAATGCGGGACAAGTGAGTCAAGATCGAGATAGCCAAAAATAGGCTCCCCGCCTTCCGGGTATGATTTCTGACCGATGAGAGAAAAAATCGATTGCACGTGACATTTGTTTACAACTTGGGGCCGTAAGAGACTTTTGCCTTGTGAACACAAACAAACAAAGTGTCAACCACTACAATTAAATTGTTTTTACCCCTGAATTGGAACAAAGCAAGCAAGCCACAGGTGTGAATACACCCTTAAACATGGTAAGTGACGATTCTTTCAACCATTCAATTGACTGCAGTGTTGTGCAGTCCCACCTTCTGAGATCGGATTGGTTTAGTCCGTCATCCCAATGGCAGGGTCCCAAAAATTGGTGATCCTCTCCTCGTTCATGTTGGGCTGTAAAACCTCAAACCTGTTGACTCCCGGTCTGGCTTTGCTTAATTTGACAGTTTGTTGTTGTAGTCACGCCAAATACAAACTGGTTTTGACATGGTTTGTTTTATTTTAAAAGTCAGCGTGTCTTTTAGGTGGTTTCTGTGAACAACTTGCTGTCCTGCTCAATCTAAGTTTTGTAAACTGACCCGTCACAGCTCCAACATCAAGAACAGAATCCTTGTGTATTTGCTGTGGATGTCTAGGATGGAGCTGGGATGCAGTCAGAACCAGAAACCTATCTGATCCAGGGCCGTGACGAAGTGGAGCTGGACTGTGGATGCATCTGGTGTACTTTCGCCTTAAGCCCATACATCTACAGTTTAATGTCTGTTTATTCAGTTAGTGAAACTGAAACTCTTGATTAAACCCTATCTTCTGTGTCCTTGCTTTGCTCTCTGGCAAAAGACAAACTGCTTTCCAAGCTGAATAAGCTGTAATGAGCTGTGGGTTTAAGGTTGCTGTTGCCATAGCAATGCATCTCTCTGCTCTCATACCCGTTTTCCCACAGCGCCACACCTGCTTTATGTCTCATCCCCCTACTGCAAACCACAACACACCAGCCCTCGCATAATGACACCACAACACACACACACACACACACACACACACACAGCAGATTTTAGGGAAAAGAAGCCCAGAGGAAAACTGAGTTAGAGGCAAACGAGGAGAAAATATAAATTAAGCTCAACACTTAAGAAAACAGGAGAAAGTATGATGTATAAATAAAGTTTAGTGTAAAGAAAAAATCAGGTGAATCAATCAAAATAAATTACTCCACAGACTCCCTCCCACAGTGAAGTCTCCAGATGCAACACCTGCAGAAATCACCTGAGATTTTGTGTCTTTTTCATGTTGTCAGTTTATTTCAGATAACACTCAGAAAAAGAAAAGCACGACTGTGGACTTTGAGTCAGTGCCTGTCTAATTTGGTTATAGCAAAACTAAACACATGGACTGAATAAATACAGATGACATAACAGCTCCCATAAGCCCTGTTTCCACCAAGCAGTCTGCAGAGTGTGAGAAAGGTGTTTTTTTCTGTTTCAGTGATGGCTGTTTGAGACAAAACTACACAGTTTTCGCGATATGATTAGGCATAAAGACCAAAATACACCAGATCAGATAGGTTTCTATTCAAGTCAATGTGGACTCACACCAGATCTACTCTGCTGCATCCCTGCTCCAGCAGGTTGCAGCAAATTCACATCTGTTCTATTTTGACCTAATGCTGGATAGGACAGGTCCAGCAGGACAGGAAGTCATGCACAGAAACTACCCAATAGGGGCAGTGACTTTTAAAATACAACAAACTATGTCAAAACGAGATCACATTTGACCTAACTATAACGACACACCAACATAATGAGCCCGATCAGACCAGGAGCTGATAGGTTTGAGGTTTTACAGCCCAACATGAATAACGAGAGGATCATCAGTGGAGTGGGAAGCATGGGAACTCCTCTGTCTCCTGACAGCAACAATCTGGAGGTCCTGCAACCTGTCGAACTAAACAAGCAGCCGTTTTGAGTTGAGGAATGAGAGAGCACTCAGGCCTGAACCACAGGTATATGGATATTTTCTCGTTGCTAGGCGCTGCCCAAGTAGCTGCCTGTTGCAGTAGCTCTCTCTTCTTTGTCCGTTTCTTGTAATTCTTTTTGTCTCTTTTTCATCATATTTGTATTTGGAGTGAATCATTACTTTGTATGGTTCATTGTTGGTCGTGGACACCAAACTTTTTGTGTCTTCAGTGATATTTTTACTAATTTTTCTCCTGTGTTTGTCTGGAGATCTTACATGTAACCATGGCTGCATTGTTTACATGTGAAATTAGCTGTTAGCAGCCTGTAGCATATCAATGCTAACTAGAGTAGGGCTTGATGATTTCCCTTGAGGTGAGGAGGAGGAGGTGAGGACGACGTGCTGGTTCTCAGGTGTGAGCTGGGAGGTGACGATGTGGACCTGTCCTTCCATCCATTGTTGTTGAAAACGTGGGATCTATCTCCGGTGGGATGGATGAGCTAGCCGTGCTAGCCCAGCGGCAGAGGGGCTGCCGGAGGGCAGAGTGGCATCGTGCTGTTCACTGACGTGGCTGACGGAGCTGACATTGGACGCCGGCGACACATTGGAGGAGCTTCACCTGCTGTGGGCAGACAGGATCCAGGAGACAGAGACTGAACAGACTGCCGGGGAGGCTCAGTCCTGGACCCTGTGGAGGTGGAGACTGGCTGGACTGGAGAGTGGTGGACGGGCTGTCGTCATCTATTTTCTTGTGGACATTTTTGCACTTTCTATACACTTTCTTACTTTTGTTTTTTTTGTTGCTGCTGTGACTCCTGAATTTCCCCTCGGGGATAAATAAAGTATTTTCTATTCTATTCTATTCTATTCTATTTTCCTAAACACACATTTTTCTGTCCAATTTGGCCTCTCAACCACACGAACACAGCGACTTCACCCACATAAAAGGAGATTTCTAAAAATGGATAAAAAAGTGAAGAAATAAAAAAATATCCAGTTGAGTGGATCCGTGTAGTGGTGTTAAACGGAGCTGGTGTTGACGCGATGACGTCAAGCGCCTAGCTACAAGTCACTGTAGCAACGGTTGCCGACGACAAGAACGATGGCCAACATTTACCACGCTATTTCTCTGTTCTTTGCACTGTTTTCCCTCATTACAGCTCTACAAATGAATGAATTTTATTTGTTTTCTTCGCCATCCTCTTACTCCTGTTCTTCTTCTATGGTTTTCACATTTTGCTAACCTGCCACTTATTGGCCAGGCATGGCATTGCAGGCTTCAGAGGTGATCGTTTTCAGTTTGGCCACTGATTTTTTTTTAAAACGAGGACAAAGATATCCGATTACAAAAATGTCCATATACGTGTGGTTCAGGCCTCAGTCAACGTGTAACGGACTGCAGACCATAGGATGTGTGACTGTATCAGGAGGTGTGGTTTGGTTCCTGTGGTGTCCTCCACATTGATCTACACAAGTTTGAGCAATTTAGTTGGTTTAACTGTTTTCATCTGATTTATTTTGTCTAAATCTTAAATCAAGCATTTTGAGGGTGTTACTGAGACTCCAAAAAGTTGACTCCTCTTGCTAACACAGAAATGAAATGTTCATGCTTAATTTGAGATAACACCCCAAACCAAAATATACAAAATAAATGAGTAAATAAAGATATTTGAAACATGGTTTTGTACCTTATGTGCCTAAATGTAAGAACTGAAGTTCTGGCAGGTCCTGAGTAATTTTCAGTGTATCGTGACCCACTTTCATCAGTCCTCCTATAAATAGGACACGTTGCTATCAACACTTTCTCATTTCTGTTATTTTTCTGCTTGCAGTCCAATTTACTGTTTGTGAAGAGTTACGGCTGCGCGCATTTTGGCAACAGAAGTGCTGAGGGGGAAATGGTTGGTAATGTGATGTGAGGGTGTTAACCACCAATTTTTTTTTTTTTTTTTTTTGCCACCCATTTGAAGGATGGTCAACGACTCAGGCTCAAGAGCGATCAGTGAGTAAATGGAAAACATCAACAATTGGACTACATTTAGTGGAGAAGTACATCATATACCCAAGAGAAGAGTTTAACTGCATTATCTATGGACACTTATCAGACTGTGAATTATAATGAAATGAACATGTGACAATAAACCAGAAACTCTCCTAAATAAAAAAGAGCCCACAGACAGCTGAGTCTGCCTATGCAAACCAGGTCTCATGAGACCTGGGTTATAATAAAGGAGGCGGGAAAACTACGTCCAGGTGGAGAACTGCACCAAATCAGAACATAAATGGTTTGTATTTTAATATTTCTAAAAGGACTGGTTAATAGTTTGATAAAAATACTGTAGTTTCACTTCCAACATAAAATGAGTTTCTGTTATAGGTTCACTTATGTTTACCCTCCATAGTGAGTCCATGTTTGGTCATAACCTCGACCCAAAAACAACTTTTTCAGTAAATACACAGAGTAAAAACTGGATTTAGAATACCAGTAGTTAAAATTATCAAACCTGGTTACCTGAGGTTGGATAAAGAAGAAAAATTAGTAACAGCCGTGGACGTTGCTGGTGTTTCAGTGTGAAGTGTGACCCTGTAAACTGGTGACTGTCAGCCAATAATCACTGACACGTTCAGCTGAAAGTCAACATTTAGTACGGTCACTCTTTGCTCCAAAACACCTGTTGCTTTAACCTCTTAAGACCCAGTGTCCACATATGTGGACATTACATTCCTGCCTGTCAGACTCATGATACTTCATTTTTTAAAACTTTGACCTATTAGCCACATTTAGGGACACTGCCCACATCATCTTTTGAGGAAATCACAACATTACACCAATTTTAGTGAAGAAAACAATATATTTAAGTACAATAACAACACTAACAAACACCTTATAGAGAACTTATAACACAAATAATCAAACCTCTCATACAAAGTTTAGTTATTGTACTTATGAGGTCTTACTTATCCAAAATAGCAAGGTAAATTAAAAAATGCAGACCAGACAAAAGCTCGGGTCTTAAGAGGCTATAACAGTCAGAACTGGATAGAAGTTGAATCTATGGTGTAGTATAGTTTCTGACAACTGACTACAGAACAACCAGACATTTTTATGCTGATTTCAGCTTTATTTTAATGTTGAAAGAATGCTAACTCATCTGAATGATTGGAGCTAAAAGCCACTACCGTCACCAAAATACACACATGTATTTCTGATGACGTCGACTATAAATTGGTTTTTATTACCTTAAACAGACAGACTGTCTCCCTCCTTGGCATAAAGTTACACCAAGATGAAACTAACAGGGCTCTCATCTAAGTGATGCACAGAGCTGAACTTCAGGTCTGTCATAGGCTTTTTCTGTGGTAAAACTTAGATTCATTTCTCTTAGCTGTAAATCCAACCATGTATTGTTCTGTGGGTTGTGTACAAAACTCAGTGAGTGTGGCTGAGCTGGATGTCAAATATCAAGGTCCAACCTTCCTCAAACTTGACATGTAAGGTCGGGATACTTTCCTTAAATTCCAACATCATATGATTGAGATGTGACACGCTTTGCTTGGCGTGGATGGATTTCAGCTTGGTGCATCCATGAGTCCTCCACATGTGTTCTTCTCTCTCATTTTAAACACTCCCACCAGAGATGCATGAAAAGAGGCAAGAAAGTGAAAAGAGGAGAGAAATAATATTACATGTGTTTAAGAAAAACTTAGGACATGCTATCTCTGTGCTTCACATGAAGCTGCATCAGCTCATAAAGAGAAAGTAGGGGTTAGAGAGATGAGTACTCGCAGCATTGAATCACACTTTTGACCTGTTTCCATGTGTCTCCATCAATCACTGAAACTAGCTGTCCCTTTGCAGCAATGGCTATCACACTTTTGGGTCTCATGATTCATATGAGCAGTGAGGATCCTCCAGACAGTCTGATAGGTTTGATAAATATTCCCCCTGCAGAGTCTGACAGCCGCTCAGCTCACAGACAGAGGCAGACAGTCCATTAGGTGAGCTGCTGAGCAGAGAGGCTAATGAAACGTCAGTGTTTCCTGATACGACCCAGCCGGGCAGCAGCCTGGAGGTCACGGACAGCGTTAATACAATCAGAGTGTCAAACCTTCAGGTGGGTGTTTCATCAAAATGAATTCCTAAAGTGCTTCAGAAAAATGTGCGGGATTTTTATTTAATTTAAAGTAATGGACGAGTCGAATGACAAACTTTTATTTAAAGCCTCTAAATGTCACACTAATATAAAATATGTGCTCACAGATGTTGTCTTGGAATTTTAAGTTTTTGGTCTTAATTTGTCAGAGTCCAGTTTGGGATTTGCTGTTAACATTGACTTTAACCTGCACTTTTTGACATGTACTTCCCCATGCAGCCACAGGGGGGAGCTGCAGTCTCAGTGGTTGTTCCACTTCATGAGTGCTGAACACAAATGTTAATATTTCAGTCTTAAGTTTTCACAAAACAAACCCCAAATATTTTAGATCTCTTTTTTAATTGTTTATTTTTTGTCTTCTATTAAAGCAAATATAAATAACAAATACATTCTGCTCCCCTCATGAATGCACAGGTTTGTATTCAGTACAACTTTCTGCCAATAAAGCAAGAAAAAATTTCTTGGTTAGCAAGAAATTTTTTCTTGCTATATTAAAGTTTTGGGTAAAACTTTAATATTCTTTGGAATTACCTATAGACTAAAATATATCATGTGATTCTGGTTTTAAATTAAAATAATATGCCCCAGAAACTGCTTTCTCATATTTCAAACTTGAATATAAAGTAACAATGCTCTAGACTTGCTGAAATAATGAGGTCATCACATGAGGATTTCCTAACTGGTTCATAACACACTAGGGTAGCAGTTCCTCAAACACCAAGGTCTGCAGGCCTCCAGAGTGCTGGCCAATCAGAGGGGAGGAGGTCGGTGGAACAGGGAGCAAAGGCAAAGCTGAAATAAGGTTTTTCTCAAACACCAGTGTGAGGGAAAACAGGGATTTTATTAATTTATTTACTAATTGATTTAATTTAGCTGTGAAACATTTGAAGCTGCTACAGGGGTACAACAGAAACACAGGAACCTTTCTAAAAAGCACAATACCCCTCTTTAAAACCATTGCTTCTCAGTTTTAGCGTTGGTGTCTGGATTGCAGGACAAGGATATTGCTCCTCTTCTTTCTATAAGAGATGCTTGGGGTCAAGCAGCTCCTCAGGCTCCTCTCACATCTGAGCTAACCGCTAACTGTCATTACTTCTCCACTTTGAGACCAGCCTGAGGCCCTGTTTGCGCGACAACGTTTCATCTGAAAACGCTAAAACCCAGTGAAAAAAACCTGTGTTTACATGGTAACGCAGAGGGACTGAAAAGACTATACTAAGCACGCCAGGCCTGTAGTCGGCGCTATAACTGTCCTGTCCAGAAGCCACATTGGGAGATCTCCACTGAAGTAGAGTTGGACCGATCATCTGGCTATTTCCCAAAGCCCAGGTACCTTGCCTTGCCTTGGTCTGATGTGGGCGTGGGGTGGGCGTGGGCAGGCATCCACATCAGTCGCTGCCCAAGTGCTGTTCCAATGTTCATGTCCTCCGGAAGCATATGTCCTCTGTTTGATTAGCATGTGGCTAACTCACCAAGGATACACAGGTGTATCCTTCACTGCCTTGCCATGACTATAAATACCCAACATGCAACACATGAATCTACTGAAAAGGAAAAAATGGAAGGCAAAGACGCACCAGAGAGAGACGCTTCAGTGGAGGCGCGTGGTAAATTCCAATTCAAATGTAAGCAACAAAATACACCACTAAAAAAATAACAACTTATATACCATGTCCACCACTTGACTCTTTTGTGTGTCACTCACGTAACTATAATTACTGAGAAGCTGCACCTTCAGAGTGTCAATGATGTGGCAATAAAAAAGCAAAAAGCATGAAAAAGTGGCAAGTTATGACAATATTTGTTGCCCCTTCAGCTCCCCCCACGTTTGTATTTAACTTTCCAAGCACTGTCCACAGTGCAACACGTTATATGAGACAATGTAACTCCAGTTACATAAACATTTGTGACAGGAATCTGATGGTAAAAATATGCCTTTGTAGGCTGTTCCATTAGCATCTCCTTTTGAGCAGAGGCTGGACACTTGCCTTGGATTGGGAGGAAGTGGCTTCGGAGGCACTGCCTTCAAAGGCAAGGCAAGGCAAGGTACCTGGGCTTTGGGAAACAGCCATGGTGTATTGGTGAATACTAAGTCAAGAAAGTGGAGCAACAGATGGACATTTTGTGAAAGACAGTCAACAGATTCAGCAGATTGAGCAGCACAAGCACAACACGGTAGATCTAGACAATCGTAACAACGGTACTGTTGTCCTTTTTGTATGCGCTCGTGAGAAGCCGAGTGTGACGTCAGCGTTTCCACTGAAAACGCCGGCCTGCTTTTTACAGGCAACGGTGTCGGCAGTGTTTCAGAAAAATCCCACTCTGGAGGCCGTTTTTAAAAGATTGCACTTTAGGTCGGCTGAAACACAGTTACCGTGTAAATGCGAAGCTGAAATGCAACAATTTTTTGCGTGTCACCCTAAAACTGTTGTTGTGCAAACAGCCCCTAAGATGACACTAACCTTTTTAACCACAGAGTCAACAGGGAAAAGACTTGTAAACAGGTTTTTACTGGTGCAGATTTCGTCGTTGAAAGTGTATCACTGTTGAAGGGAGTTTGACCAATCAGAACATAGATAGGTAACATGGTTACACAGGTGAGCAGTGCAGTAAACTGGTTTTGACATTCATTCCCCTGACATTGGAAACTTTTTAAGCATGTTGTGGGAATTTAAAGAGTTACACATCTTCTGTCTGTGAAAAATATATTAATACCATGAGTCATAATCCAGTTTGCACCAGTCTCTTAATTAATGATTTTTTTTTTTTTTTTTACAAACTTAAGGTTGTGAAAAAGTTTTAAGGTTGAGACAAGCCAACCTGAATTTACAAATACTGTTTGTGAAGTATATATGACTGAACTGATGCTCATTTCTTGAGACCATCATAAAGAAATTTAGAGAGTAACTTTCTGTCAAACCAAAAATAACACAGTTTGAAATATGATAGTCACAGTTTTATTCTTGTCTGCACGAGTGACCAGAATAGAGTGAAAATATTGAGATAACCTAGTAACAGAGGTTGTGTACTTCCTGTCAGAGGAGTGCAGAGAGGAGGATCCATGGTTCCCAGAAACAGTGAAAGTGTTGACTGTGCTGTGCAGCTGTGACTACAGGAGGAGGTGTTCC
The DNA here is from genome assembly GCF_033239565.1 of Halichoeres trimaculatus. Classification (NCBI taxonomy): domain Eukaryota; kingdom Metazoa; phylum Chordata; class Actinopteri; order Labriformes; family Labridae; genus Halichoeres; species Halichoeres trimaculatus. The sequence continues at coordinate 6,254,568 of NW_027437191.1, read as the reverse complement.
TGGTGAGCAGACAGCAGGAAGTCTTTATATGGTCTGAGGGAATGTGTGAATGCAGCTTGTAGCATGATGACGCAGAAACAAAGAGAAGGAGGAGGAGTGGATCTGATGTCAACACATATCATAGTATGATCCATGACAATAAAAACAGGTCAGAAAAGGAGATCTTACTCCTTTTAGAAAAAACAGTTAAAGTGACTTTCTTATATTTTTGATGCACTTCTTAAAAAGCAGGGGCAAAAAGAAAGAAAAACAGTGCATTCTTACCACTGGCTCTAAAACCTGCATGTTTTCTTGGGCACATTAGGACACATTTCTGCCACCCGAGAAGGGAGTTAAGTGTGTTTTTCTAACCAGGTGGGCACCTTAGCATGTGTTTTATGTGTAGTTTGACACCCAAGAGGGCACTTAAGCCAGTTTTTTGGCCTTTCAAGAGAGCATTTTAGGGTGCCTTTTGACTCATGAGGGCACTTCAGCTTGTTTTTGCTCTGTGAAGGGCACTTAACGCACATTTTGTGTTCCCAAGAAGACAATCTAGTGGGAATTTTGGCTCAAGAGGGAACCTTAGTGTGCGTTGTTGCTCTCAAAACAGGACTTTAAGTGCATATTTTCACTCAAGAGGGCATTTTAGTATACACTTAGGCCCCGTTTATACGACAATGTTTCATCTGAAAATGCTAAAACACAGTGAAAAAAATCTGCGTTTAAACAGAAACGCTGAGGGACTGAAAAACGCTGTAGTAAGAATGCCAGGCCTGTCTTGCCCAGAAGCAGCTTTTGGTAGATCTCCACTGAAGAAGAGTTGGGCCGATCATCTGGTATAGGGAATACTAAGTTCAAAAGTGGAGTAATAGATGCACATTTTGTTTAAAGACAATCAGCAGATTGAGCAGCACAAGCACAACACCATAGTTCGCAACGATCATAACAGTATCATAAAACACAACACAGTAAACAAAGAGCACAGATGGAAGACATCCAGCAGTTTGTCTTCTTTGTGATTTCCATGTGGCCCTTTGTTACAAAGTGCAATCAAGTTTTGTTTCAGAGATGTCTGTGTGTCTACAGGAGAAATACAGCCGCTGTCAGGGTAGGTGACGATTCTTTCGGCCAATCAACAGTCTGCAGTGTTGTAGCTCCACCTTCTGAGATCGGATCTGTTAAGTCTGGCACCCATACAGAAGGGTCCCCAAAACTGGGACAGCTCATTTCGGTTATTTGGAGATCTGTCCCGGGATGAGTCAGAGGAAGTGCGGTATAATGCGTGCTGTGCCAAGACGAACTTAACTGAACCACTAGGTGGAAACAGGGTTTTATTCACATGGTCTAAATTCCAATTGGGCATTTTGACTCAAGAGGGCACTTCACTGTGTGTTTTTAATCAAGAGGGAACTTCATGCATGTTTAGGTTTCTAAGTGGACACTTAAAGGGCAACTCCGGTTTTTGGACACCTGGACCTTATTTATAGGTGTGTGCATGCTCATATACTCACTCAGACAAACATCGTGCAGCTCGGAGTCCTTCAGAAGTTATTTAGATCTAACCGATTTTAGCCGCACTTAGCGGGGGCCACGGCAAGGGAGCTTCAGCGTGGGACATAATCTCTGCAAAATCGCTCATTTCAGCTATATTTTTTCATCCATCGCCAGTGTTATCATAAAGTCAGCTCGTCGACCATCTTCAGACTACAACTTCGAGTTTGACGGTTGTCCTTACCGGTTTGAGCCTGAGTACACAGACGAGGAGCTCCATGAAAGAAGGATGCAGAGGGAGAGAGACAAAGAGCTGGCTCAAGAACAACAAACAGGAGCACGTCCACGACTCAATGCGAACTGGTGGTGCGCTTGTGGACAGTGTTCGCCTATGGCAACAGAAGAGGAGTGTGTTTGTGATAACAATGGATAGCGATGGATGAGAAAATATAGCCGAAATGAGCGATTTTGCAGAGATTATGTCCCGTGCTGAAGCTCCCTTGCCGTGGCCCCCGCTAAGTGCGGCTAAAATCAGCTGGATCTAAATAACTTCTGAAGGACTCCGAGCTGCATGATGTTTGTCTGAGTGAGTATATGAGCATGCACACACCTATAAATAAGGTCCAGGTGTCAAAAAACTGGAGTTGCCCTTTAAGTATATTTTTCAATAGTTCGGCCATGGGGCCATGGAGGGTGGCCGCCCCCCTGCCCCCTCATTCTTTGCACGCCACTGGAATGAATTGTGATGAATATTATCACAAACAGCTTAACCTGTGTTTCAGCTCTATCACTCTCCTGTTTAACTTTCTTCAATGAAGTCTTTTCATCAGAGGAAAACACAGACCTCTCATCTCACTTACTGCTAAAATTTGCTGACCAGTGTTGTGTCGTCAGAAGGAATTTGACAGGCTGGCATTGGCAGAAAGGATGTGGCAAACTTTTCATGGGTTCTCCACACAGACTCGGCTCTGCTGCTAATCCCTTACAAATGTGGGATCATTTAAAAGAGAGATAAACAGGTTTTATTTACTGCCCAGTAGCCATGTTACAACAAAGAAATAATTAACAAAACTCAAATTTCCTAACTTTTTGGGTTGAGGGTCCAATATTACGTAAAATCCATTCTAACATGGTTTACTAACAAATTTGTCCCTGGCTTATAAACAACACACCCTAATGTGAAAAAACATCCTCCCCTCCTTGGCCTGCTCCCTTTTTCTCTCCTCAAGTGAGCTGTTTTGAAAATCGAGCCTACACAATAACTAAAAGCTACCATCTGACCTGTGCTCTGTGAAGTTACTGCTTTTGTCACCAGAGTCTGGGGACAGCACAGATATCGCCCTAACAGCTGTTTCCCAAGTTAATGTTTGCATGAGGAAGGAAATGCAGCCGGATGGTTCGTGACGTCAACCCAAGCGTCCATACATCCTAAATCAGGGCAAACAGTCTGCAGACAGAGCAGCTGCTTCTGTTTCTGCTTTATTATTAGTTTATCCTGTAAATTTCATCAGCAGCATGGTTAGAAAAGTAATCAAGAGGAGATTCAGCTGCAGTGTGTCAAACAATGTGACTGTGAGGTACCCAGACTCAGTCGTCCTCAGACGTGATAAGCTGTCAGCTCTGGCCCTTTTAAACTCCTGTGGTGTATGTCAGGCTGATATTTTGTGTCTGAATCCCATAAAAGTGATAGATGTGTGTTTATTTCACATGTTTTCACCGTGTGTAGAGTGAGTTTGTGTCTTGCTGATCACAGAGCAGGAATGATACGCCTCTGTAAAACAGAGGAGGTCTGCCTGACTCAGGCCGTGTAATCAGATTTACTTTCTGTCAGGGGAGCAGATGAAAACATTCCCCCGGTAATGATCAGAGGGGACACAGATGTTCACTTTCTGCTCCTGCTCCTCTGCTCGGTCATATGTTGTCATTGGTGAGTCAGAGAGAAGAGACACGTTCAGATCACTTACAGAGTTCAGACACATGAAGCAGAAATCTTTCATCTGTGAATGGAGAGAAACAGTTTCTCCACAGTCTGTGCTCACTTCTTTTTTGATCTTTTTATCAGTTATTTATCATGTTATCAGTGTAAAACAGACCCACTGATGAAAAGATGTCTGCAAGTGTAATGATATTCTCTTTTTTGTTCTGTATTTTCTCCGTTTTAACATTTCTTTGATTTCCTGTTAATGAGCTGATGAGGTTTGTTCTCAGCTCTTCATGTTATCAGGTAATCTTCCTGACATCCAGTAGTAGTAGCAAATGAGCTTTTAGAACCAGGAACTTTTGTTCCTGGTAAAAAAAAAAAAAAAAAAAAAAAAAGGAACTACATGGTTGTTTTCTGCAGCCCTTTGTTTTCCTTCATATCTGGTAAGACAACAACCACAGAGCAAGGTTATTATAGTTGACAAAAACTAAAAGTAACGAAAACTAACAAAACAATGAAGACAAGAGGTGAAAAAAAAAATTATCTGAAATAAAAATAAAAATAAAAATGAGGCTTTACAAAGAAATGATTTCTAACTCGAACTGAGTTGAAAAAAAAAAAAAAAATATATATATATATATATATATATATATATATATATATATATATATATATATATATATATATATATATATATATATATATATATATATATATATATTTATATATATAAGTTAAAAAATAAAAATTAAAGATAAAGTCTGTAGTTTCCGACCTTGGCAATTTGTCGCATACATAAACTCACTATTTCCATAGGGTTGTGTTTTTGTTCTTCAGTTGGAGCACCAGAAAATGCTACAACACTTTGTTAGTGGAGCGTTAATGGCAGTGAAAACTGTGAAGAGCGGCAGAGTGCTAATGTTGGTTATGACTGAGGGCCTCGTGTTTACAGGGAAACAGCGTTTCAGCCAATCTAAAAGGCAAACTTTTAAAAACAGCCTCCAGGGTGGGATATTTCTGAAACGCTGCCCCCACCGTTGCTGTGTAAACAGTGAGCCAGTGTTTTCAGGGGAAACGATGACGTCACACTCCCCTTTGCAGGAGCGCATCCAGCAGGACAACAGTACCATGTCAAGATCACCGCAAACTACTGTGTTGAACTTGTGCTGCTCGATCTGCTGACTGTCTTTAACAAAATGAGCATCTGTAGCTTCACTTCTGTTCTTAGAATTCACGGATACACCAACTCTACTTCGGTGGAGATCTACCAAAAGCTGCTTCTGGACAAGACAGTTATAGCGCCACCTACAGGCCTGGAATGCTTACTACAGTGTTTTCAGTCCCTCAGCGTTTCTGTGTAAATGCAGATTCTTTCACTGCATTCTAGCGTTTTCGGGTGAAGTGTTGTTGTGTAAACAGGGCTTGTGTCTGATAGGAGCAGGAACCTCACAGTGGAAGGTGATGAAGTATGTGAAGCATTTCTCAAGGGTAAAAATCTCATTCACCTCAAAGTCCATTTGAAAAGCTCACACAGGGAGGCTAACCCAGTGGTTCTCAAATAGGAGAGTGGGGAACGTGGACCCCTGGGGGTACGCGAGGGCACTCCAGGGGGGTCACAAGATTCAACAATGTATAATCAAAAAATAGCAACCAAGCAAAATTCCTTGAACACTGTCAATGTTTGAATCCAATACCAGTCTGAGTTCATAAAATGAATAATGTATCCATAAGACACAAATATTACAGTGCTGTGTTTATTTATTTTTTTTCCAACCAAAACAGCTTTGTACTTGTTAGGGGCTACTTGGCATAAGAAAACATTTTACAGGAGATACATCACTGAAAAAAGTTTGAGAACAACTGGGCTGATGCAGCTTACCTGGTCAAGGTACAGGAGAGCTCCCAGCACCCTTCACTGAAGCTAATCCCCAGAGGCAAAAAGTCCAAAACTGATACTGGAACTAATGAAAACTAAACTTAACTGAAACTAAGCTTTTTCAAAAGATAAAAACTAAATTAAACCAGAAAAGCTGCCTTAAAAAACTAATTACAACTAAAATGAAATTGAAAATAAAAGTCACTCAAGTCCATTTAACAAAAAAGGGGAAAAAATAAAATAACCTTCAATAACCTGTAATAAATAAATCAAATCTAGATAAAGGAAATGAATCCATTCAAAGATATGTGAAATCCCTCCTGTAGGACGGTATTTTCTGAAACGGTGAGTCCAGAGGTGAATCAGAGGCTAGGTTATAAAACTGGGGGAATCCAACTTTGACAAAAGTGTAAATCTGAAGATCACGGAAAAATGACGTCCAAATTTAGGAATTTTTTTGTAGATGACGGAGATGATGGAGAATTACTATCCATGCAGAGGTCTCTTATTACATAAATCAGAGCTAACAGTAAAAGCAGGATTTGTAAAGAGACAGAGGGAATAAATGATGAGTAGCTACTGGAGCAGACATTGAGTAATTTCCAAAAAAAGTAAAACAGCTTCTGAATAATTCTTGATTTTCAGGCACATTTTGACCATTTTTGTTTTTTTTACAAATCCAACCATAATAAAATAATTTCACCTTTCTCTCAGTGCTAGAAATGGCCAAGCAGCAGCACAGTCTGCTCTTTAATGAACTGATGTGGTCTGATATTGTTTTGTCAGAGTTTGAAAGCTTTGAAGTAACAGCTGTAACTGCTGAAGATAACAGTTTTTTCTTGTTTAGATTAAAAATTCTTCTTGAGATACTACAGACCATGTGTGGAACGTGGTTTATTTTGTTAGAGAGCCGGTAAAAGGAATGTCAGGAGTTCAGGATTGCTGCGGTGTGTTTTCATGGGAGACTCCCCTGGGCTGAGTTGTGTAACACTGCTACAGGAAATGACTGTGGATCATTAGCTGCTGCTAATCAGCCTCGCTCCTCCTGTGATGCTCTCAGACAGGCCTGCTTATTTTCAGATGCCAGATAAGATTAAACAAACCAACGCGCACTTTGAAAATCTTCACAATAAAAGTAAAGTTGAGAAATATGAAGCCTTTAAAATAGAATAGAATAGAATAGAAAATACTTTATTTATCCCCGAGGGGAAAATTCAGGAGTCACCGCAGCATTTAAGAAAACAAAAGTAAGAAAGTGTATAGAAAGTGCAAAACAGTCCATAAGAAATTAGAAGATGACATCCCGTCCACCACTCGTCCACCACTCTCCAGCCCAGCCAGTCTCCACCTCCACAGGGTCCAGGACTGAGCCTCCCCAGCAGTGTGTTCAGTCTCTGTCTCCTGGATCCTGTCTGCTCACAGCAGGCGAAGCTCCTCCAATGTGGCGTCGGCGTCCGATGTCAGCTCCGTTAGCCACGTCCGTGAACAGCACGATGCCGCTGGGTTAGCACAGCTAGCTCGTCCATCCCCCGGGGCTAGATCCCACGTTCCCAACAACAATGGATGGAAGGACAGGTCCACATCGTCACCTCCCAGCTCACATCCGAGAACCAGCACGTCGTCCTCACCTCCTCCTCCTCAGCTCGAGGGAAATCATCAAGCCCTACACTAGTTAGCATTGACATGCTACAGGCTGCTAACAGCTAATTTTGCATGTAAACAATGCAGCCATGGTTACATGTAGGATCCCCAGACAAACACAGGAGAAAAATAGTAAAAAATATCGCCGAAGCCACAAAAAGTTTGGTGTCCGTGACCGTCAATGAACCATACATAGTGATGATCCACTCCAAATACAAAGATTACGAAAAAGAGACGAAAAAAATTACAAGAAACGGACAAAAACGAGAGAGCTGCTGCAACAGGCAGCTACTTGGGTAGCGCCTAGCAACGGAATGAAAAAAAAATGAAATGAATGAAAAAACCTTCAGTAATGAATTAATGAATCAGACTTCAAGCATAATATTTGTTCCTTTTTACAGTTTTATCGACCCTGAAAGTAACAGATGAATGTTCCATTTGATAATGATTTATTTTTTTGTGATTCTGTGAAAATCGGTCCCTGAGTGTGTTAAAACCTCCTTGTCCCACCATTACAGACTGATGATCCCAGATGATTAGTGGTCAGTTTTCTGCGGTGTTACGTGCTGGGTAAACACCAGCAAACTCTGCCTCTGACCAAGGAACGTGTTCTCCGTTAGGGGGCGATATGGGAAAAATATGTCAGCATGTTTTTATGTCAGGATCAGGATCTGGATTTTACCAGGATTTTTATCATATATAGACTATTTGACCTAAAAACAACATGTTTAGACCCACATGTTTGTGATCCTGCATTCTGAACATTAGTTTGTCTTATCTGCACTATTTCATGACTTTAATCAATTTTTGAGTCCTCTGATTTTTCTTTATTTTGTTTGTTTTTTCTTTTTTTTTATTGTCTCTGAGTGTTTATGAAGCATATCCTAAGATCATGATAAATACATTATTCAACGACGTCAGCTGTAAGAGTTGTTGAGTTTCTGCAGAATGTACAGAGCTTTAGAATCAGAATCATTCATTAATGGCCACACAACAGAATTGGTGGAATTTTTTTTCGGTACAGCACTTCATGCTCAACATTCTTCAGTGTCAGTCACATTGCAGGAACAGCAGAACGTTACAGACACATTGCATTACAACACATTACAGACATACACACATAAATACAGTTACAGTTAGTCAAGTGACTGATTTAATGTCCGTATGGCTATGCAGAAAAGCTTTAGCTTTATAAAAGCAGCCCTACACTGTATTGAGAAAAAAAATCTGTAAAAAAAAAAAACAGTAAAAGCACCGTCAGCAAAGTTTCCAGACAACTACCATAAAATTACAGTCAAACGTGAAAAACCATGGAACTACATGAAATAACTGTAAAAATACAGGACTAGATTTTATGATCACAATATATTAAAACACAGAATTTCGTAGTTTATAAATGTCTATCAAACTCCTTCAATATAGTGACAATGCTAAGAGTTCTGCAGAAAAATACTGTTATTTTACAACAAAATACTTTGTTGTGATGGTGTTTTATAACCATGAGTGAGGAGGGCACACAGAGGATATAAGATTCTGCTGAACATTAAAGCATTGCATGGGGGGAACAAGCTGCCTGTGCAACACTGCATGGACCGGCTGTGTACTTCAGATAACATTGTGATTAAAGATTGACCAACATAGCAAACACCATCAACACATCTTGTTTATTAAAAACAAAACACAACGTAAAAATCACTGGGTACAGGGTCCAGTGTTTCCCACAGGATTTTAGGAGACTGTGGTGGGGGAGTCTCTGACCCGCTGCGGTTTTAATGTGTGTGTACATTTTTAAGCGCGATGTATCGCCCTTACAGTAAGTGCAGTTTGGGACCATGGACATGAACATACGCTGATAAATAAGAACTTACAAAGGCATATCAGAAATATTTTAAATTTGATTCAGAAACAAGACCAACAACTCACTTACTCACAATATTTTGAAAAATTTACTGAACAGCATTTCAACAACAGGTTATTTACACTATTTCCCGTGATCTGTGATCCGTTATCAGGCTACTGAGACTGTAGCCTACCGTTATTCTCTCACCTGAGTTAACGAGGTGTGTGTTTGAAGCTGATGAAGAAAAGAGAGCACCAGGATGTGAGTAGGTGGAAGGGAAGCAAAGTGGAAACCCTTTATATTGTTTGAACATCTTAAAAAAATATTTTTTGGGATTAAGGGTCAGATTACGATTCTTCTTCTCTCTGCTCCCTTATTTGGATTTAGGACTGTTGTGTTTTCATTCTGGTTTTTTTTTCTACAGTTACTGCTGAAAATAGTCTAAATAAATAAAGATTCCTGAATTCGCTGCGGCCCACTTCATCACAAAATGTAGCCTAAATCAATGCAAGATTTTCTGACTGATATTTCCTGATATTGCTGTGTATCTGACTTTGAGAGAAATTCAGCTTCTTCCATGCTCTCTCCGTCTGTTGTGTTCACCGTCTTACGCTGACGTCACTACAAAATCGCAGAGCGCACATGGCTACTTAATATGCACGCACTGATTTGCATTGACCATATATGGTAAAGTTTGGGCGCGCTGAAGGCGGGAAAGGAGGCGTGCTCACCACATTCACGCTTTTCTCGGTGCGGTGTGATTCATCACGGAGAATAGCGTGCAGCCGTGTGTACGCAGAGTTTGATAGATCTGAAAAGAGTGTTGGTCGTATCCACGTTTTGCCTTTTCGTCGTAAGTGAAACTTAAGAGGACTCTTACACGCTGTAATAAATTAGGCCCCAGGAGAGGAGAATATGAAATAATAAGTCGCGTCAGCTCGTTGCTATTGTACAGGTAATTGTACTGTGTGATTGCTCTGACTCTGAATGCGCGGTGATAATGAAACTCTGGAACCGAGACGTGCGCGATGCAGCCGTTCCTCATCCCGAGAAGGGAGGCAGACAGCGCAGTGAGATACTGTGTCCACGGCCGCAGTTAGCATGGCCGCTAATGCCCAAAAAAGAAGTTACACGTACCTCAGAGTCAGACGCCCCGCTCCAGCGTCGCTGGAATCTTCGCGCCAAAAGTCTCAAGTAGAGAGCGACGTGTATGAGCATGACCAGTGCGCGCGCACTCTTGTTCTCGCTTGTTTACATGCGGTAGGAAAGTACAGCTGTGTAATGGTCTGACAGAGTGACGGATCGTATTTTTGTCTCCATATGAGACTGTGGCGGGGCCAAATGAGACTGTGGCGGGCCGCCACAGTCTCATTAATGAATGGGAAACACTGGGGTCTACACAATGGATCACAGACAGCCAGTCCCCCCCTGGAGCATGGACAGCCAGTCTGCCACCTGGAGCGCAGACAACCGGTTCGCCCCCTGGAGCACAGACAACCGGTCCGCCCCCTGAAGCACAGACAACCGGTCCGCCCCCTGGAGCACAGACAACCGGTCTGCCCCCTGGAGCACAGACAACCGGTTCGCCCCCTGGAGCACAGACAGCCAGTCTGCCCCCTGGAGCACAGACAACCGGTCCGCCCCCTGGAGCATTGACAACCGGTTTGCCCCCCCGGAGCACAGACAACCGGTCTGCCCCCTGGAGCACAGACAACCGGTCCGCCCCTTTGGAGCACAGCAATTTCACACCAGGAATTGTTCATCACACAATCATGACTCATGTAAATGCTAGTGTTTTTTGTACTTAAGACAAGGGGGGCTCCAGCTCGTCCATGTTCCACCGCGATTATAAACTTTTACAGGTGCGTGACGTTGAAATTATCCACTTGAAAAGAGGCTACTAAAGTGTCGTCACCCGTCTGCATGAAGCCGAACAGACCTTGTGAACAAGAGCTGAGAGCGTCACACTCTGCAACTGCACTGTGCCCTTTTTTTCAGAAATTAAGCTGCATGTTTTATCAAACTAGTTTATACAGATTACCGTTTAGTGTTTTACTCCCATCCATGAATTTAAGAATGCTCAGTGCGTTGAGCTGCATTAAAGGAAAGGTTGTTGGTTCGCAGTCTGACTAAGCTGTTTACATGCATTTTAAAAGTCCGACCTCACACTGACCAAGCTCATAGTCTGATTTCTTAAATTGCATGTTAACATACTGACTGTAACTTACCAAACGCGGCAAAGGTCTGTGCTCATGATGGGTTCAGATGGGATCAGACTAAGTCTTATCTGTAAGATGGTGAAGTGATGGTTTTTGTTTCCCACTGTTTAAACCTGCCCTGTACAACCAAGGTGTCTTAAAGATCCAGGCCCTGGTGCATGTGTGAGTCAGTTTGTCTTCACAGCTCATCTCGTGTCCTGTGGACGTGAAACAGTTGGGTAAAAACCCAAACTGAAGTGTGGAAAGAAACAAATGTCAGGATCTGGACTCTCTGGCTCCAGCACGGACAGCCTGGCTCTCACATGTTTATTGTTCTGCTGGATCTCAACTGTGTGTGTCATCATGGGAGCATATTTTGTGAAGGAGTTTATATCTGAGCGAGTGTCTTCTAACAACTTTGGATCAGGAGTTTCAGCCAACCTAAGGCCATCTATGGCCTGACAGTGTTTTACAGACCCCGCTGCAGTCTGAGGTGAGGGTTTCTATACAGACACCTGTTGGTTTGTTTCCTGGTGTTTTGAAGGCTCATATCTATAAAATAACATTTTTCTGTGGAAGTAGCTGAGTAGAAGAATACAGCTTCATTTGCAGGTCTGCTGTAGGCTTAAATCAGTGTGGAGAGATTTTTAGGATCTTAATGTAATTTTGTTTTTTAAGCTGCACATGATTGGAGCCAATTGGGTTTTTTTTTTCTTCTTTTTTTTTTTAATAATAAATAAAGACCTCAATTGATAACTTCGATTGTTAGTTTCCAAAAGAAAGATTTGAAGTCAGATTCAAAACCCATTTGAGTTTGAAAGTCCAAAGTCACTGTTGGATCTTGGATGGGCACCAGCTGCAGAAATGGAGCTTGTTACAGTTGTGCAGTGACGTCACTCTGAAAAACAACATGAACAGATGCCTTTGCTTCATTCTGAATCAGCATTGCATCTTATCTAGTTCTGAGTCTAGTATTTTGCTTCTTATCTCTTTCACAACCACATTAAATACAAAAGAATAGAAGACAAGTTTTTTTTTCTTGTCTGTCATGACTGACAGAAACTTGACATTGACAGGTTCGTTAAAACAAATACAAAACTGAGCTCTCACAAAAATGAAGACAAAATACAGAAACAGAGTGGATGCTGTGCTCAGTACATGTGTTGCTCTCTCATCTTATACACATGACTGCCATACAATTCTGAAAAGCAAGCAGGCTAACTCTTCACAGTAAAAATGTAAGTATTTTCACAGTGTAAGCCCAGCAAAGTTGTAATTCATTTGTCAAATATGTCTCTTAGGCCTGTTAGCTGGTACAAAAGATGTAAAATGATACAGAAACATAATTGAAGAACCTTTTTTTTTTTATCTTTGCACATTTATCCTGTGAATCGATTTACAGATTGGACATATTCTGGATTGGGTCGCCGTGTTTGGGAAACACTGGTCCAAATGACAGTTCAAAGTAACAAAACAGACTCTGGATGAGGAAATGGTTGTTTGACAATCAGAATTTATTTCTTAAGGCCACTTTTTTTTTTCATGAATATCAGCTGTTTTTGGTCACATGAGAAGAAAAAAAATCATTGTGTTTCGTCTTTTTGGTTTTACAACAGAAAGAAAACTCTTCAGTCTTTTTTCTCTTTTTTATCATTTTTTTTAATCAAATGAAAAAAAGCACAATAGACACTGTATCAAGAAGAAAATATTTTGGGCTAAGCATGATACTTAATCTTTGTACAATAGCTCGATAATTTGGCTGAAAACCAGCCTTACTAATCACCTGATCAGGCCACTCATGTGTTACTCCAAAGATCAGCAAGGAGGCGGTTCGCAGGTTTAGTATCAGGTTGGGAAATGTGATTCAGAGAAGGAAAATGAAATAAATTCATCCCAGAATTTCATTTTGTCCCTCACCACACATCTGCTTTTACTGGATTTCTCTCAACGTGTTTCTTTGCCAGGAAACGCTTCAGGCCAGTACACATTATCTGCTTCAAGCACAGCTCTGTTTCTAACATCTGGACACATCTGGTCGCTCAGCAATAAAAGCTGTAGTTCTTTAGTTTAGCCTTTAAAGACATTCATTATTTCTGAAGCTAAATCCAGAGTTCTGTTTAGTCCCTGAGTCAGGGATTAATGGTGAGACTGCTGGACAGTGTATACCATTTTTGTGAGCGTGCTCAGTATCTGCGGGAGGAATCAGATGGAAGGTATGAGTGACGACACAGTGATGATCTCTGGGCCTGGCTGCATAAAAGTGAGCGCTCTCTCAGTGCAGGCAGCAGAGGACGGGAGATCAGCGGGATGATCGTCTGTGGCGAGTAAACACGAGGAACATCTGGAGGAAACGAGCCGAGCAGCACAGATAAGGTGAGTGCTTCAGAGACCTAGAGAAAAGTGTGTTTAGTTTCTGACTTTTTATTCAAAAACCTATTATGAATAGTTTCATACGCAGTCACTGTGAACATAGGGGCAAAGCTGCAGTGACTTATTCACAGAGGGAAAGTCATCATTTTATACAGACCTAGCAAATTCACTTAATATGTTCTCAGATAAAGTTTGAAGAATGAGAATCAAAGAAAACAAATCTTTCTGGATCAACATAGTTACAACTATTGTTAATGTTGTATTTGTAAATAATTACAAATGGATCTCATTTCCAGGTTAAAATGACTGTAAATGTATCAGACTGGTCTGTCCCGACCGTGGACCCAGACTGGGACCCCTGCAGTAACTACACCGAGGCCTGGCTGTGGCTCTCCTCCCTGCAGCCCACCTACCTGGGTGTGCTCAGTGCGGTGGGTTTGGTGGGAAACGGCCTGGTTCTCTGCGTGCTCTGCCTACAGAGGAAGCCCTGCACCGTGGCTGACGTGTACCTGGGGAACCTGGCGGCTGCTGACCTGGTCATGATGACCTGCCTCCCTTTCTGGGCTGTGACCATAGCTGGAGGATACCAGTGGGAGTTTGGAGAGGCGCTCTGTAAACTCATCAATGTGGCGATCTCTATGAACTACATCTGCAGCGTCGTGTTCCTCATGCTGGTCTCTGTGGACCGGTACCTGGCTCTGGTGAAGCCGATGAGCTCCAGCCACCTGAGAAGAGTCTCCTGGGCTAAACGTATCTGTGTTGGAGTCTGGGGTCTGGGCTTCCTCTCTACTTTGCCCACCCTGCTGTTTCGCAAAGTGAAGTACATCGCTGATGTTGACGTCCACGCCTGCATCCTGGACTACCCTCATCCTGCATGGAGGCTGCAACACAACATCACCAAGAACGTGCTGGGCTTCTTAATCCCCGTCACGGTGGTGACGTGCTGCACTCGTCACATTGTGTCAGCGCTGAAGGACCGTGCAGACGGTGGACTCCCTGGGGTCAGGACTGAGAGGAAGGCCACAGACCTGGTCCTGGCTGTGTGGGCTGTCTTCCTCTTCTGCTGGACACCTCACCAGGTGATGCTGTTTCTTGACACGATGGATTACTTCCAGCTCACACCCGGGTGCCTATGGGAGCAGGTGCTGGACATTGGTACACAGCTCTCCACTTATCTGGCGTATAGCAACAGCGCCGCAAATCCCTTCTTGTTTGTCATCGTGGGGAGGCATTTCAGGAGACGAGCGAGGGAGGTGTTTGGTAAAACTTTAAACCCCTGGTCAAGAGGAACGACGTATCTGACTGTGAGCTTCACCTCAGTGAACAGACTCAATGAAAAACAGCGGATCAGTGTTGAAACAATTGACAAATCTGTGCTACGACAAATTGATTTATGACATGGGACTGTGGGGACTCTTATTTATGAACTGTTTTTATTTACAGCATGAACTGTGGTTGGTTCAAAGTTTGCACTAAAATCCACCTGTTGACTTCCCTCTCAGTGGTTTGAATACTTTGGTTTAATGTACGCATTAGAAAGTATAGGAAGCATCTTTCAACTGTGTTGAGTTTAACCTAATATTTTATGTGTAATTGATTCTGTGTTTGAGTGAGATGACAATGAAAAAGGCAGCTAAATCTTCCATGTACCTTGCACTGACAGCCTCAGGTATTAAGTGTATCACTGTCTGTTGTTTATGTTGGACTGTAGGAGTTTGCAGCTGGTATGAAGCTGATAAGGTAACATTTTCAGGCGTGTACTGGAATTGAAATAAAATAATTTTTCTAAAAACTATTGGGTCAAGATTATCACTCTTTTTCTTCCTTTACCAGGCTTTGTGTTCAGACTCAGAGGATGATTTCTGGACAACAAACAGCTTTGTTTTATAAATGAAGCTGAGAGAAAGATGTGGTCAGTTGGTGAAACTACTAAATGTGAATTGGTCTAACCAATATTTTTCAAAACAGGCCAGGTTGAGTCCTACTCATCAAACTTTTAATCTATAAAATATCAAAATTTTATACCGCATATAATAAATGTTTGAAGGTCCCATATTCTGCTCCTTTCCTGCAGTTTAATATGGATCATTGATGTCTTCATGAAATGGTAGTAACATGTTTTGGTCCAAAAAGTAAATAAATCAAGCACAGCAGCATTGTTTCCAGGCTCTCAGAGCCCCTCTGTTCAGAACGCTCTGATTTAGTGGGCGTGGCCTTCATATGTAAATGAGCCATCGCTGATACCGCCCTGCTCCTCAGCGTCACTGAGCGCGGCGCCACAAGCTCCGAGTGCACAATGTTTAGAAAACAGCGAAGCTCGTTTACCGTAACATTACAGGCTAAAACAACAGGCTAACTGCAGCTAAAGTTAGCATCCTGAAGCTAACATAGAGACAGGGGGGACACTGAGGAAAAGCTCTTACATCTGCTCCACAGCACACAGCATTTAACATACTCACATTTCCAGGGTGAGGTTAGTTGGTGGATGGTTGGTAATGCGCCTGGATTCAGGACCAGTCTATTTGCTAGCCCTCTGTTGTACTGTTCAAAGTTGGAAAAGCAGCCGGCCGTGAGGTGACTAGCACACACATGCACAGTTTTACTGAGTGTAGCTGGAACATTTCCTTGATAAATGAACTCTAGCCACTTAGTCTGTCTTCTTCCGAAATGGGAAGCTTGTGCATGGAACTATGTGGCTGTTTACAGCCAAAAAACAGAGCAGTGATGGCTCTTGAGCTTTGGCATTCCCCTTTCCGCTGAGAGGGGAGTGGGCGGGGAGGTGGTGCAGGGGTATCTGCTCCTGTGGACCAATCAGGTCAGACTTGCTCCTGATTGGTCAAAAAAGGGAATTGCTGATGTCGGCCAATCCCCAAAATCCAAACAGCTCGTTTTAGATAAGGATTTTACATTCACAAGCGCTACTAAGTACAGGTTTTGTCATTAAATGTTACATTTTGTGGGCTGGGAGGAAAGCCAAAGACCCACAAATTTCACTAAAAGACTTAATAAAGTGATTTTTGCATAATATGGGACCTTTAATTACATCAGACTTATCCAACTTACAAGAATATGTTTTACATGCAGAATGCAGTGAGAATTTATTCATCTAATGTTACATCACTTATCTGTTTAAGGATGCAGGTTTACAAATTATTATTATTTTTTTTTAAATGTCCCCACAAAACCCTCTGGATCACCTCAAAAGCAGAAAAGGACAAGTGACATAAGTAAAATAATAAAAAGTAAAAAAAAAAAGAAGAAGAAGAAGAGGAAGAAAAACACCTGAGGGACTCTGAAGACTTAAAAAAGGGAATTGAAGAATCTTACTCATCACACAGAATGGACCAGAACCACAGGCCTGACAGATTGTCAGACTTTATGAAATGGTCGATATAACTGTAGACGATGAGCCCTGAATGCAGCTGTAACACACATTATGATGCACAAAGCAAGGTTAAAGTGACCCGACTGAGACAGCTGCTCTTGTCTGGGGAAATCAGCAGCAGCAGAGCAGAGTTTGATTGCTCCTCTGATGAATGACAGCTTTCATAATCTTTGTTGCATTTAACATCCTGGGACGATGTGACTCCCAGCTTTGACACCTCAAAAAAACTACTTACAGCTTTGAAAGGACTGGGTAAAGAGGTTCTGAATATTAGCTGAGATAGAAACACCACAGAGACCAGGTGTGAATGAACTCCCCACAGATCACCAACCTGTCAAGGGCAACTTTAAATTGAGTATTGTACATGTTCATGGATAATTACCTGGGATGATGTGGCAGAGAGACTCTGTATGTCTGCATTCTGCTTTTTTTAATAAACGATGATAAAACTGGAGTCACTCTGATGATCAAAGTGTTTAAGGAGAGCATGTTCAGATAAATGTGGCTGTTACATTTGAGCGCCATCCAGTGGAGAGAGGAGCTGTGAGGGAGACAGTGAATTTTTTTGTTCAGAGATGGAAAATATTTCTAATCAGGTTTTTTTGTGTTTTTTAAATATGAGCTCATGCAGTCTTAAATGTAGAGTTCCAGGACACAGCATCTAAATGAAGCACAGTACGAGCAGCGGCAGCTTGTTTTTGACCCTAATATTCTGCTGAGTTAATAACACACTGAGTGTGTGAAGGAACTCATCTATTGTGTGTGCTTTGGTCCCAGATTTCTTGTTGTAGTTTAATCACCTTTTTCATAATATTTCCAAGAAACTACCCTTAAACTTTTCTCCATCAAGCAGAAACAGCTTTTTGTCCTTTCTGCTCTCTTGTTTAAGATGAGGAGAGGAGAGATGTCATTACGATTATTAACCCTCTGGTATTGTGTTGCCAGCTATCCTGCATTCAGAGGATTCATCTTCTCCTAAGAAATAAAATACAGTGGCCTTCACTTTAGCTGTTGTGTTATCAGGTGAACACAAAAGCAGAATTATTGGCATGTTAGTATCCCTGTGAAAAATGAGCCAGGAAAATCATATATTGTCAATATATGGTTTAACGTAAATAAATAAAAAAATAAAAAAATAAATAAATAAATAAATGGGAGAATAAATGAAAAATAAATAAACAAATAAATATATAAATATCAAAATACAATATTGAGTCAATTCCACATTGTAGGCCTATGGGAACTCGAAGTGTCTCCTTGTGAATTTTTCCATTTTTTAGATTTGTACATTGAGTTTGAAATAACACTATTTGTGCTAAATTGAATGAGAGGAATCTGTTCTTTGTTTCATACCGGACAACATCAGAGTGTATAAAATAGGGAGATTTTCCGGGATATTGTAAATTTTCCCAGTAATTCCTGTTTTTTAACATTTTTTAATACAAAAATCCAGAATAACGATGAGATGCGACACCAAGTTATTTCCTTCAGCCAAATATTGTCACACTGAAAGTGAACAAACCACACTCCCGCATTATCGGCCTTTGGCGTTTTCTAATCTTTATTTAGAGAAGAAAGAGATCTTGCACTTTCTAACTGAAATTATCAGGTACAATTCATCATCTCACTAACTACTATCTTACAATGCCATAAACTGACTGTGGGACATGATTTTTATTTGTTTGTTTGTTACTAAAATAATGATTTCAGTAGGCCTGTACAACAATTCGGGGGTGAATCTGTGACTCTGCGATCTGCTGCTTCTCCCTGCAGCGGGCAGTCAGACCCTGGTAGTCGCTGTCAGAGCCGATCGGAAGTCTGATGTGGGACTTCCTGGTTCCTGGAGAAGAATCAGACAACAACAGTGGTCAGATTTCTCTGCGCTCCAACACTTCGTGTTATAGTCACCTGGTGAGAGGATATTTCCACTGTTTGACGTCGCTGTGTTTCCTTCAAAGACGTTTAACAGCCGTTAGCTTCAGGCTAACGTTAGCAGTGGTGCTCTGGTGATGTCCGCCTCGGCTGGATGCTCCCCGGTGGGCCCGGGCTCAGGCCTGGGTCCCGGGATGTCCATGTTCCGCTGGCTGGAAGTGCTGGAGAAGGAATTTGACAAGGCCTTCGTGGACGTGGACCTGCTGCTAGGGGAGATAGACCCGGACCAGGTGGACATCACGTACGAGGGCCGACAGAAGATGACCAACCTGAGCTCCTGCTTCGCTCAGCTGTGCCACAAAGCTCAGACGGTCTTCCAGCTCAACCACAAACTGGAGGTAAGGTTGATACCAACATATTGATTATTATCCAAACAGGGTCATAAACACTGTTATAGCCCAAGCTTCATCCGGAAGTTAGCCTGAACTAATTGAACCGTATTCTGCACGAATTATGGAATCATTCCACAAACTGGAGTTCATTTTTTTTCCGTTTGCTCCTTTACCTGAACGATTTATGTAAATATTTCTTTAGTTGGTTCTTTTTTCTTTAGACTCTGAAATCTAGGAGTTGTGGGCTGTGTGGCCTAAAAACACCATAACTTAATATCAGATAACCCATACCACCGACTAATCCCAGTATCAGGATTTCTATGATGAATCGTCTTAACCCAGAGTAAACAACACCTATCTGCCAGGTTGGCAGGTAACCTACAATTCTCCCCCTCCCTCTGTAAATGGCACCTGCTAATCACATCCCTGTGTTTGTGTTTGTGTGTGTATTCAGCACAAACCGTTGATTTTCCACATCCGGTGCTTTTTTTTTCATGCTCCAGTTAATCGTAATAATCTTGAGCTGTTTGATCATGGTAAAGCTTCTGCCTTCTGAAGTCTTCATTTTCAACACAACGTACACTGTACCTCTGCTTTACACACACACACACACACACACACACACACACACACACACACACACACACACACACACACACACACACACACACACACACACACACACAGCTGCTTCTCTTACTCATTTCCTAGCAGTTCTTACACATCTCTCTTTTCTTCTCCATCCTGGTTTGTGCTGATGTTACACAACATGTCATCACAAATTGTGAAGCATTCAGATTTCTTTGCCTTCCCCATTTCTGCTGCATGTTGATCTGAGCTCTTGGGGCTTTGGGGAGCAGGGGCAAGGCCCGCAGTCAGCTGTGAAGGAAGGAAGAAAGGAAGGAAAGGAAGGAAAGGATGCACCACAAATGGGCAAATACGCTAAACACAGGAGATGGCACAGTAATTGTTTAGTATCTATTAACGAGGTTGGGAGGATCTAGAAAGCTATAATTAAATTTGGCATTAACATAAGCTTACATACCCAGCCACTTGCACAAGTTTGAACATTTTGCAGGGTTTCCTTCACTCTATAGTAGGCCTGTCACGATAACAAATTTTGCTAGACGATAATTTTCCAAAATATTATTGCCAATAAACAATATTATTGTCAATAGTAATTTGATTTTTTTTTCCATTTTTTAATTGATGTAATTATGATAAATGGGATAATAAAGTGAGTACACCATATCAAAAGTAAGAAACTTAAATTTCTTAAGAGTATTTAACTGTAATTAAAAGGTCAGGATCTTTTAAATAAAATAAATTTAACAAAAAATAAAATAAATTTAACAAACAAGAAAGAGAAAAAAAACGAAATGAAAAATGAAATGGACCCTCTTTTAGAAAAAAATACACGTTAATGAAAATAATTAATACTAATCAAAAACAATAAAACATAGACCTTGTCTCTAAAGGAAAAACAAAACTCAAAAAAAAAAAACAACAACAATAAAAACTATAGCCTAAATAAAAGGGAGTTTATACAGTTCCTGAATTGTTTGTAACATGTACTTTTTCCCAGTCAATCCGTACTGTCTGTCAAACATTTTTAACATTTCTGGCTTTCAACCGTATTGAAGGGCTGCATTTCTTTGGCAATGTAGCTGTCTTTGAGCGGCCACCATTTTGTGCTTTTATTTCTATTTACTTTGCAGACCAAAAGCCTCAGTAAGAGCGAATTGTCAAAGAACAAGGCTCCGCTGCACCTCCCCTTCTTCTTCTTCGTCGCCACTATTTTCAAACAAATGCGACATATCAGCTCGTTGGTGTTCATGAGCTCACACTTTGTTCATTCTGATAAAAAAACAAAATATTCCCACACTGGGACTGTGGCAGGCGGCTTAAGAACCGTATCTTTCGTGTCATCACTCATATTAGCGTGTTTCCTCCTTACCCCTCAGGACGCTCGCTTCAGCTCTCTCCTGTGTACGCGAGAGCAGCACTGTCTTCACCCCAAAGATCGCATTTTTGACAGATGCTCACTCCGCTATAAATCTGCTAAAGCCGCTATAGAACCTATGCACCCCGATGTTAGGAAAGATAGACGTAGTGAGCCATCTTCTCATTCAGCCTCTTTGGTCAAAAGAGAGGAGGAAAACAAACATGCATGCACGTGTCAGTTTATCGAGGCTGGCAAACTTACCGAGGACGTTTTTATTTATCGTTCGGTTAATTGATTTAGTGATTATCGTGACAGGCCTACTCTATAGTTTAATCGTCAGTTCATCTTTATGAAACTTTCACCTTTGACAAAACTGCATTGTGTCAGTGTTTTCACAGATTAGGGAGCTACATTTTTTTATTATTCATAATTAAAAAATAAATTAAATAGTTACACTATATTTATACTCTAAACCCCAGAATATCACTGTTATAAGATGTGGTTTCTTTTTGGGGTTGTCTTCCTACTCAGTCATTCAGCAATGTGAAGTTTCTGTGCAGCTGTGTAGCTGCTTCCTGCTCCATCTGTTTTCAACATGCAGGGTCTGTCCGCTCTCCAGCAGTCTGTCATGTTGGTGCTTGGTGACAATATCCAGCAAGAGTTCAAGCACCGTGGCTTTGTTTGATTACTTATCAGGTGATCACGATATCAGTAACTCATCAAGTCCTGGCCTGTGTATAAATTCAACATGGCTGTATGAGGTAGTTGGTCAAATATTGACACACATCTTGTCAACACTGTCCCAGGCTTTGGTAAAGTCTTAAAATGTGCAGCTGTTGTCGTGGCTAAAGGAGTTCGGACTGTAGGTGTATGGAGTTGAAAAAGTAGTTTTTATCTGTTTATTATCGGATTCTCTTCTTTCTGTGCACTCTTGGGCTTTTGAGTGAAATGCTTTAATGACCAGGTGTGAGATGTTTGAAATAAATAAGTTTAAGTTTAATTTGATTGATTTGTTTGATTTAGGACAAAGTTATTTGGTGCCAGTACGGCCTAGCAGCCAGGTGGAGGAACTTACTGTCCTTTTCCTGCATGTCACTCTGCAGTCTGGCCCTATTTCCTGTGCTCTATGTCCTGTCCTCTTGGCACGAGAGACTGGGAAAAAAACACAGCTTTGACTATTTAAAAAAATGTATTAAAAAAGGGTTATGGGACGGATAACCATGTGTATACCGAAAACTGGTCAGGACGTGTGACATTATCAGGGTTACCTTCTTGTTTTGTTGTGAAATGTTGAGCTGTAGAATAAATCAAAAATTTTAACAATTAACAATTTTATTACATGTCTATAAGGTTTGAAGTTAAATCAATCAGTCAATATTCTACTGTGATTGCAATAGTTAAATAAAGATATGTATATTTGTATTGATCCATGCATTAATTTATCTTGTTTCATCATAACATGTAGGCCTGGCCTACAGGAAAGACTTGTTTATATGTTGACACTATCCTTTGTCATGTTGGTCATACTACAGGACGGTTTATTGCTTGTGTTTGGTGAATAATGCAGAAGAAGATCGATAGATAACCCCCCCCCCCCCCAAAAAAAAAAATAATTAATTAATTAATTAATTAAAAAATAAAAATAAATCAATCAATCAATTAATTAATTAATTTAAAAAAATTGCAATTTGATTATTTTCCAAAATCATTCAGCCCTAGTACAACCTAAAATACAATCCTTACAATCTGTGAGTCATAACCATGGCTGTATGTGTTCGCTGCAGCTCTGTGAGCAGTGCCACAGCTAAATCTGGCTGAAATGAGCCTGACCTCTGATTATCAAGTCAAAAATAGGGGCTGCACCGCCGCCTGCAGCTTCAGTCCAACAGAACAGGTTTATCTTCCTGCCTCCCTAAAGATACCAGTGTGACAACATTTTCCCTGCAGAGTAACATGATAGTGTTACATTAGCATGATAGAGACCTCATTTCAAGCTTTAAGACACTTCACAACACCGCTCCCACTCTGCTGTTTCTGAATCAAATGATATCAAACTCCCTCTCACATACACCAGTTAAAGGTTTTTCTTTGGCGAACACATTTACAGTTCAGCAGAGAAGATTCCCCTGATCGTAAAAAGGAGTGATGGATAGTTAATACACGTTTGTTGAAGTGTGGCTCTGATTTAGGGTGGTTTATACTTTTACTCTTTGGCCGATTCAGTTTTTACAAGTGAGCACACAGCATTCCTTACAAGAAGCCCTTATATAAACATTCATAAATATTTTGGACAATTTGTGAGTTTAACAACAAGAACTTTGTGGAATCAGTTGTACTAAAACCTTTAATTGGAAAACCATTTTATAAATCTGGCTGTTTGTCTTTATGTTTTCACCATGAAGGATTTCTTAAAAAGGACAAATGAGGTTGACAGGAGCTGATTTCCCTCTGGAGTTTTCTTTTCCTCAGAACAAACCCATCCAGAGAATAAAGCTAAATAAAGACGCTCTTTTTTCAATTGTAATTGTTGCTCTGAGACTTTTTGGTTTCTTGTGCTGTGAGCAGAGCTCTGCCAAAGAAATGTTTCTTCCATTGCTTCCTGATTTCTGATGGTTAACATGGTTTAAGTTTACAGGTTTACAGTCAAATACAACCAGGATCTAAATGTGACTCTGACATCAGGTTAAACAGTAAAAAGGAATTGGTTGGAACGCCAAAATGTCAATCACACGGACTGAAATCTGCAGAGGTTATCATTTAATTTGCTGTGTATCTGAGCCAGTCATCGCCTAATACAGCTGCAGCTGGATTCGTTGCTCTGTGTTCTCTCTGACCTAATGTTTCTGGTGTCCTCTCCCTGTCCCCCTGTCCTCCTCTTCCCTACAGGCTCAGCTGGTGGACCTGCGCTCAGAGTTAACCGATGCAAAGGCTGAGCGGGCGGTGCTGGAGCGGGAAGTGCACGACCAGCTCCTACAGCTTCACGCTCTGCAGCTGCAGCTCCACGCCAAGCAGGGCCAGGACGAGGACTCAGACTCCATTAAAGACAAACTGGTAAGGGGAAGGGCTCTGTCCATGAGATTTAGCTGGAAACATCTGAAGATTAATTTGATGGAGATTATAGAGATACAGGATGCTGAAGCAATGCAGATGAACAGTTTGGATCCAGACTGAGACCAATTTTCCTCCAGGACCAATTCTGCTATTTTTTATTTTTTAATATGTATGCCAACATTTTAACAAGTAACCCTGGATTAAATACTGACCCCATCTTAACATAAACAAATCCATAAAACATGAGCTCTAAATTGGACAACACAGCTTTAAGGATGATTTCATGTTTGTTCTTCTTTTATTTAGTGAACAAAAATGATTAAAAATGAATAAAGAAAAATGAATCAGAGCTCATCCAACCAAACAAAAATACTCAAATAATTGAGTCATAAGTGTCAAGGATAAACTGTTTAACTTATAAACTTCTTTGATACCTCCTGCTCTCTGATTGGCTCCTCTGCTTCTGGCGCCTCTTTTCCTTCAGCCCTGATGTTCATTCTGCTCTACATGGTGTCTGCTGCTTCTTACACACACTGATGATTTTACCCACTAACTCTTTAATCTGTGACTTCTTTCTGTTCTTCCTCTAAGCCTGCACCAACAATGGATCAGATGGTAAGTGTGAGAGTGTTTGTGTATGTGTGCACCGTAAGTTTGTGTAGCTGCACCTAACACAGCTAGTGTACTAACACAGTGGTTCGCTGAGGGGTCCTGAAATGCCTTTCAAAGTTTAAAAACTGTTTGACTTTTCTAAATATATAATAATTACAGTAAAAATATGGACAAAATATGAGTTAAAGCTTATATGAAATTGTGAATATAGAACATTTTTGATTGGTTTTCCACATCACCTGTTTTTGGTTGAAGCCCCCCCCGCCGCCCCAGGTGACTTTAGGTCTGTTTTTTCTACACTTTTTATTTGATTCAGGGGTCGTGGGCTGAAAAGTTGCACCCGCGGACACTTGCATACCTGTCTGCTCACTAACACCAGACATGCAGCTGTCACCTTTTTATAAAGCACAAGTTGGTTCTTTATTCAGTAACATTATTAAAAACAATCTGCTGCTAGGGATGGGTACCACATTTGAAACAATATGGTACCAATGCCCGATACCTGGAAATGGGTATTAGTACTCAACGGTACCAATTTTCAGTACTTTTTGTGTTGATGTGGTAAAAAAAAAAAATTGATTTGTTTAGTAGTAAAATATTTATATATTTTTTTCAATTTTAACATATTCTTCAATATTTATCCTTGCAATGCTGTGTTCATGTCCAGTATGGAAAATCATCTACTCTTCCACTCCCTCACAGTCACAAGGATGCATTGAGGTACCTAAACATGGTACCTTTTAATTTTACGTCAATCAGTACCCAGTACTTTTGACAGAATTCGGTTGGTACCTATAAAAGTACCTAATTTGGTACCCATCCCTACTGCTGACCCTGAAAGTCTTAACATGAAGTCAGGAAAAAGGGACCCGTACCCCCTGAAGACTTCCAAGGCTACTTCACACCTTATAAACGCCTTAAACTGTAATCCCTGCATGCAGGAAACTATGTTTACTTCAGTACCTCAAACAGAGGAGGGGACATGGGATTGCTGTAATCACAAAGAGTGTGTACAACATTGTGTCTTATTTAATGACTCGGTTTACCACAAAAATAGGATATACTCATAATTTATTATTATCGTTTTGA